>NW_027327603.1:0-366633 GCF_047675955.1 Chlorocebus sabaeus
TGACCAGCTCAAACCAGACCAGACAGGTTCAAATCGGGTTTGACCGGCTCAATCCGGCTTTGACCGTCTCAAACCCCTCCAGCCCGGCTAAAACCGGTTTTCACCGGCTCAAACCGGTTTTGACCTGATTAGATCAGATCAAACCGGAACAGACGGGCTCAGACAGGCTCCAATCGGTTTTGACTGGCTTCAACCAGACCAAACCGGCTCAAACCGGTTTTGATGGGCTCGAACCGGTTTTGACCAGCTCAAACCGGTTTTGACCTGCTCAAACCACACCAGACCGGCTGAAACCGGTTTTGACCAGCTGAAACCGGTTTTGACCAGATCAGACCGGATCAAAACGAATCAGACCGGCCCAGACCGGCTAAAATCGCATCAAACCGGACCAGACTGGCCCAGACCGCCAAAAACTGGGCCACAAACGGGTTTTTGACCAGCTCAAACCAGACCAGACCGGCTCAAACCAGACCAGACAGGCTCAAACCGATTGTGACTGGCTCAAACCAGACTAGACAGGCTCAAAGCAGTTTTGACCGCATGAGACACGATAAAACCGGACCGGACCGGCTCAAACCAGATGAAACTGCACCAGAACGGCCCAGAACAGCTGAAGCCGGAGCAAACTGGACCAGACCGGGCCAGACCGGCAGAAACCGGGCCACAAACCTGTTTTGACTGGCTCAAACCGGTTTTGACCAGCTCAAACCACTCCAGACCAGCTAAAACTGGTTTTCACTGGCCCAAACCGGTTTTGACCTGATTAAACCAAATCAAACCGGACCAGACCAGCTCAGACAGGCTTGAATCGGTTTTGACTGGCTTCAACCAGACCAGACTGGCTCAAACCGGTTTTGACCAGGTCAAACCGGTTTTGACCTGCTCAATCCTCACCAGACTGGATGAAATCGGTTTTGACTGGATGAGACCGTAAAAAAACGAGCCAGAGCGGCCAACACTGGCTAAAATCGGATCCAACCTGAACAGACCGTCCCAGACCGCTTAAAACTGGGCCACAAACCGGTTTTGACTGGTGCAAACGAGACCAGACCGGCTCAAACCGGTTTTGACGGACCTGAGACGGTTTTGACCAGCTCAAACCAGACCAGACCGGTTCAAACCGGTTTTGACTGCCTTAATCCGGTTTTGACCAGCTGAAACCGGTTTTGACCAGCTCAAACCACTCCAGACCAGGTAAAACCGGTTTTTACCGGCTTAACCCGGTTTGAACTGATTAGACCAGCTCAAACCAGACCAGACCGGTTCAATACGGTTTTGACTGGCACAAACCGGTTTTGTATGGCTCGAACCGATTTTGACCGGCTCAAACTGGTTTTGACCCTCTCAAACCACACCAGACCGACTGAAACCGGGTTTGACCGAATGAGACCAGATCAAACCGAATCAGACCGGCCCAGACAGGCTAAAATCGGATCAAACTGTACCCGACCGGCCCAGACTGCATAAAACTGGGCCACAAACCGTTTTCACTGGCTCAAACCAGACCAGACTGGCTCAAACCTGTTTTGACCGTCTCAAAGCGGTTTTGACCGGATGAGACACGATAAAACCGGACTGGACCAGCTCAAACCAGATGAAACAGCACCAGAACGGCCCAGAACAGCTGAAGCTGGAGCAAACCGGACCAGACTGGGCCAGACCAGCTAAAACCGGGCCACAAACCGGTTTTGACCAGCTCAAACCACTCCAGACCGGCTCAAACCCGTTTTCACCGGCCCAAACCGGTTTTGACCCGTTTAGACGAAATCAAACCAGACCAGACCAGCTCAGACAGGCTCGAATCGGTTTTGACTGGCTTCAACCAGACCAAACCGGCTCAAACCAGTTTGGACCGGCTCGAACCGATTTTTACTGGCTCAAACCAGACCAGACCGTCTCAAACCAGACCAGACCAGCTCAAACCGGTTTTGACCTGCTCAAACCACACCAGACCGGTTGAAATCGGTTTTGACCGGATGAGACCGTATTATAACGAACCAGAGCAGCCAAGACCGGCTAAAATCGGATTCAACTGGACCAGACTGTCCCAGACCGCCTAAAACTGGGCCACAAACCGGTTTGACGGGTGCAACAAGACCATACTGGCTCAAACCAGTTTTGACCGACCTCAGTCGGTTTTGACCAGCTCAAACCAGACCAGACCGGTTCAAACCGGTTTTGACTGCCTTAATCCGGTTTTGACCGGCTGAAACCGGTTTTGACCGGCTCAAACCACTCCAGACCGGGTAAAATCGGTTTTTACCGGCTTAAACCGGTTTTGACCTGATTAGACCAGCTCAAACCAGACCAGACTTGTTCAATCCGGTTTTGACCGGCTCAAACCGGTTTTGACCGGTGAAAACCACACCAGACCGGCTGAAACCGGTTTTGACCGGCTAAAACCGGGTTTTACCGGATGAGACCGGATCAAACAGAATCAGACCGGCCCAGACCCGCTAAAATCAGATCATACCGCACCCGACCGGCCCAGACTGCCTAAAACTGGGCCACAAACCGGTTTTGACCGGTTCAAACCAGGCGAGAGCGGCTCAAACCGGTTTTGACCGACCTGAGCTGGTTTTCACCGGCTCAAACCAGACCAGCGCGGCTCAAAATGGTTTTGACCGGCTCAAAGCGGTTTTGAATGGAAAAAACCAGACTCGAGCAGCCCAGACCAGCTGAAACCGGATGAAACAGGACCAGACCGGCCCAGACAGGCTGAAATCGGGCCACAAAGCGGTTTTGACCGACTGAAACCAGACCAGACCAGTTCAAACCAGTTTTGACCGGCCTGAGCCGGTTTAGAACGGCTCAAACTAGACCAGATCGGCTCAAATCGGACCAGAGCGGCTCAAACCGGTTTTTACCAGATGACACCGGATCAAACCGGACCAGACCGGCTCACACCGGATCAAACCGGACCAGACAGGACCAGACCGGCTGAAACGGGATCAAACCAGACCAGAGCGGCACAGACCGGCTAAAACTGGGCCACACCAGCTCAAACGGGTTTGACCGGCTCAAACCAGACCAGACAGGTTGAAATCGGTTTTGACTGGCTCAATCCGGTTTTAACCGGCTCAAACTGGTATTGACCGGCTCAAACCACACCAGACCGGTTAAAACCGGTTTTTACCAGATGACACTGGATCAAAACGGACCAGACAGGCCCAGACCAGCTGAAACTGGATCAAACCAGACCAGAGCGGCACAGACCGGCTATAACTGGGCCATACCGGCTCAAACTGGTTTTGACCGGCTCAAACCAGACCAGACAGGTTCAAATCGGTTTTGACTGGCTCAATCCGGTTTTTACCGGCTCAAACTGGTATTGACTGACTCAAACCACTCCAGACCGGCTAAAACTGGTTTTCACTGACCCAAACCGGTTTTGACCTGACTAGACCAGATCAAACTGGACCAGACCGGCTCAGACAGGCTCGAATCGGTTTTGACTGGCTTCAACCAGACCAAACCGGCTCAAAACGTTTTTGACCGGCTCAAACCGGTTTTGACCTGCTCATACCACACCAGACTGGCTAAAACCTGTTTTGACCGGATGAGACCGGATCAAACAGAATCAGACCGGCCCAGACTGGCTGAAATCGGATCAAACAGGACCAGACTGGTCCAGACCGCCTAAAACTGGGCCACAAACGGGTTTTGAGCGGCTCAAACCAGACCAGACCGGCTCAAACCAGTCCATACGGGCTGAAACCGGTTTTGACTGGCTCAAACCAGACCAGACAGGCTCAACGTGGTTTTGACCAGATGAGACACAATAAAACCGGACTGGACCGGCTCAAACCAGATGAAACCGCACCAGAATGGCCCAGAACAGCTGAAGCCGGAGCAAACCGGACCAGACTGGGCCAGACCGGCTAAAACCGGGCCACAAACCGGTTTTGACCGGCTCAAACCGGTTTTGACCAGCTCAAACCACTCCAGACCGGCTCAAACCGGTTTTCACCAGCCCAAACCGGTTTTGACCTGATTAGACTAGATCAAACCGGACCAGACCAGCTCAGACAGGCTCGAATCGGTTTTGACAGGCTTCAACCAGACCAAACCGGCTCAAACCGGTTTTGACTGGCTCAAACCAGACCAGACCGGCTCAAACCATACCAGACCAGCTCAAACCGGTTTTGACCGGGTCAAACCGGTTTTGACCTGCTCAAACCACACCAGACCGGTTGAAATCGGTTTTGACCGGAGGAGACCGTATTATAACGAACCAGAGCGGCCAAGACCAGCTAAAATCGGACCCAACCGGACCAGACCGTCCCAGACTGCCTAAAACTGGGCCACAAACCGGTTTGACCGGTGCAAACGAGACCATACAGGCTCAAACCGGTTTTGACCGACCTGTGACGGTTTTGACCGGCTCAAACCAGACCAGACTTCTTCAAACCGGTTTTGACTGCCTTAATCCGGTTTTGACCAGCTAAAACCGGTTTTGACCGGATCATACCAGATCAAAACGAATCAGACCGGCCCAGATCAGCTAAAATCGGATCAAACCGGACCAGACCGGCCCTGACCCTCTAAAACTGGGCCACAAACGGGTTTTGACCGGCTCAAACCAGACCAGACCGGCTCAAACCCGACCAGACCGGCTGAATCCGGTTTTGACCGGCTCAAACCAGACCAGACAGGTTCAAAGCTGTTTCACCAGCTAAAACCGGTTTTGACCGGATGAGACCAGATCAAACTGAATCAGACTGGACCAGAACGGCTAAAATCGGATCAAACCAGTCCAGACAGGCCCACACCGCCGAAAACTGGGCCACAAACCGGTTTTGACCCGTTCAAACCAGACCAGACCGTCTCAAACAAGTTTTGATCGACATGAGCCAGTTTTGACCGGCTCAAACCAGACCAGACCGGCTCAAATTGGTTTTGACGGGCTCAAAGCGGTTTTGACCGGATCAAACCAGACTCGACCGGCACAGACCAGCTGAAACCGGATCAAACTGGACCAGACTGGCCCAGACCGGCTGAAACCGGGGAACAAACCGGTTTTGACTAGCTCAAACCAGACCAGACTGACTCAAACCGGACCAGACCGGCCTCAGCCGGTTTTGAAAGGCTCAAACCAGACCAGACCAGCTCAAACCGGACCAGACCAGCTCAAACCGGTTTTGACCGGGCCAGACTGGCTCTAACCGGTTTTGACCGGCTCAAACCAGCCCAGACCGGTTCAAAACGGTTTTGACTGGCTCAATCCGGTTTTCACCGGCTCCAACCGGTTTTGACCGGCTAAAACCACTGCAGACCGTCTAAAACCGGTTTTCACTGGCTCAAACCAGTTTTGACCTGATTAGACCGGATCAAACCGGACCAGACCGGCTAAGACAGGCTCGAATCGGTTTTGACTGGCTTCAACGAGGCCAAACCGGCTCAAATCGCTTTTGACCGGCTCTAACCGGTTTTGACCAACTCAAACCAGACCAGACCGGCTCAAACCACACCAGACCGGCTCAAATCGCTTTTGACCGGCTCAAACCGGTTTTGACCTGCTCAAACCACACCAGACCGGGGTGAAACCGGTTTTGACCGGATGAGACCGGATCAAACCGAATCAGACCGGCCCAGACCGGCTAAAATCGAATCAAACTGGACCAGACCGGCCCAGACCGCCAAAAACTGGGCCACAAACCGGTTTTAACGGGTTCAAAACAGACCAGACTGGCTCAAACCGGTTTTGACCGACCAGAGCCAGTTTTGACCGGCTCAAACCAGACCAGATCGGCTCAAACCAGACCAGACCGGCTGAAACCGCTTTTGACTGGCTCAAACCGGTTTTGACCGGCTCAAACCAGACCAGACAGGTTCAATCCGGTTTTGACCAGCTCAAACCGGTTTTGAACGGCTCGAAACGATTTTGACCGGCTCAAACCGGTTTTGACCGGCTCAAACCACACCAGACAGGCTCAAACCGGTTTAGACAGGCTTAAAACGATTTTGACAGGATGAAACCGTATCAAACCGGACCAGAAGGGCCCAGATCAGCAAAAAACCGGATCAAACCAGACCAGACCGGCCCAGACCGCCTAAAACCGGGCCAAACCGGTTGAAACCTATTTTGACCGTCTCAAACCAGATCAGACCAGCTCAAACCGGTTTTGACCGGCTCAAACCAGACCAGACCGGCTCAAACCGGATCAAACCGGACCAGAACGGCCCAGACCGCCTAGAACCGTGCCAAACTGGCTCAAACTTATTTTGACCGGCTCAAACCAGACCAGACTGGGTCGAACCTGTTTTGACTGGCTCAAACCAGACCTGACCGGCTCAAACCGGTTTTGACCGGATTAGACTGGATCAAACCAGACCAGACCTTCCCAAACCGGATCATACTGGAGCAGATGAGCACAAACCAGCTCAAACTGTCTCAAACAGAACCAGACCGGCCCAGACAGGCTAAAACCAGGCCAAACTGGCTCAATCAGGTTTTCACTGGATAAAACCAGACCAGACTGGCTCAAACCAGACCACACTGGAACAAACCGGTTTTGACCGGCTCAAACGGGTTTGAGCGGCTTAAACCAGACCAGACCGGCTCAAACCAGTCCAGACGGGCTGAAACCGGTTTTGACTGGCTCAAACCAGACCAGACAGGCTCAACGTGGTTTTGACCAGATGAGACACGATAAAACCGGACTGGACCGGCTCAAACCAGATGAAACCGCACCAGAATGGCCCAGAACAGCTGAAGCCGGAGCAAACCGGACCAGACTGGGCCCAGACCGGCTAAAACCGGGCCACAAACCGGTTTTGACCGGCTCAAACCGGTTTTGACCAGCTCAAACCACTCCAGACCGGCTCAAACCGGTTTTCACCAGCCCAAACCGGTTTTGACCTGATTAGACCAGATCAAACCGGACCAGACCAGCTCAGACAGGCTCGAATCGGTTTTGACAGGCTTCAACCAGACCAAACCGGCTCAAACCGGTTTTGACCGGCTCAAACCAGACCAGACCGGCTCAAACCAGACCAGACCAGCTCAAACCGGTTTTGACCGGGTCAAACCGGTTTTGAACTGCTCAAACCACACCAGACCGGTTGAAATCGGTTTTGACCGG
Source organism: Chlorocebus sabaeus (assembly GCF_047675955.1). Classification (NCBI taxonomy): domain Eukaryota; kingdom Metazoa; phylum Chordata; class Mammalia; order Primates; family Cercopithecidae; genus Chlorocebus; species Chlorocebus sabaeus. Next base: position 7,086 of record NW_027327603.1, read on the forward strand.
AGGAGACCGTATTATAACGAACCAGAGCGGCCAAGACCGGCTAAAATCAGATCCAACCGCACCAGACTGTCCCAGACTGCCTAAAACTGGGCCACAAACCGGTTTGACCGGTGCAAACGAGACCATACAGGCTCAAACCGGTTTTGACCGACCTGTGACGGTTTTGACTGGCTCAAACCAGACCAGACTTCTTCAAACCGGTTTTGACTGCCTTAATCCGGTTTTGACCACCTAAAACCGGTTTTGACCGGATCATACCAGATCAAAACGAATCAGACCGGCCCAGATCAGCTAAAATCGGATCAAACCGGACCAGACCAGCCCTGACCCTCTAAAACTGGGCCACAAACGGGTTTTGACCGGCTCAAACCAGACCAGACCGGCTCAAACCCGACCAGACCGGCTGAATCCGGTTTTGACCGGCTCAAACCAGACCAGACAGGTTCAAAGCTGTTTCACCAGCTAAAACCGGTTTTGACCGGATGAGACCAGATCAAACTGAATCAGACTGGACCAGAACGGCTAAAATCGGATCAAACCAGTCCAGACAGGCCCACACCGCCGAAAACTGGGCCACAAACCGGTTTTGACCCGTTCAAACCAGACCAGACCGTCTCAAACAAGTTTTGATCGACATGAGCCAGTTTTGACCGGCTCAAACCAGACCAGACTGGCTCAAATTGGTTTTGACGAGCTCAAAGCGGTTTTGACCGGATCAAACCAGACTCGACCGGCACAGACCAGCTGAAACCGGATCAAACTGGACCAGACTGGCCCAGACCGGCTGAAACCGGGGAACAAACCGGTTTTGACTAGCTCAAACCAGACCAGACTGACTCAAACCGGACCAGACCGGCCTCAGCCGGTTTTGAAAGGCTCAAACCAGACCAGACCGGCTCAAACCGGACCAGACCAGCTCAAACCGGACCAGAGCAGCTCAAACCGGTTTTGACCGGGCCAGACTGGCTCAAACCGGTTTTAACCGGCTCAAACCAGCCCATACCGGTTCAAAACGGTTTTGACTGGCTCAATCCGGTTTTCACCGGCTCCAACCGGTTTTGACTGGCTAAAACCACTGCAGACCGTCTAAAACCGGTTTTCACCAGCTCAAACCGGTTTTGACCTGATTAGACCAGATCAAACCGGACCAGACCGGCTAAGACAGGCTCGAATCGGTTTTGACTGGCTTCAATGAGGCCAAACCGGCTCAAATCGCTTTTGACCGGCTCTAACCGGTTTTGACCGGCTCAAACCAGACAAGACCGGCTCAAACCACACCAGACCGGCTCAAATCGCTTTTGACCGGCTCAAACCGGTTTTGACCTGCTCAAACCACACCAGACCGGCTGAAACCGGTTTTGACCGGATGAGACCGGATCAAACCGAATCAGACCGGCCCAGACCGGCTAAAATCGAATCAAACTGGACCAGACCAGCCCAGACCGCCTAAAACTGGGCCACAAACCGGTTTTAACGGGTTCAAAACAGACCAGACCGGCTCAAACCGGTTTTGACCGACCTGAGCCAGTTTTGACCGGCTCAAACCAGACCAGATCGGCTCAAATCAGACCAGACCGGCTGAAACCGCTTTTGACTGGCTCAAACCGGTTTTGACCGGCTCAAACCAGACCAGACAGGTTCAATCCGGTTTTGACCAGCTCAAACCGGTTTTGAACGGCTCGAAACGATTTTGACCGGCTCAAACCGGTTTTGACCGGCTCAAACCACACCAGACAGGCTCAAACCGGTTTAGACAGGCTTAAAACGATTTTGACAGGATGAAACCGTATCAAACCGGACCAGAAGGGCCCAGATCAGCAAAAAACCGGATCAAACCAGACCAGACCGGCCCAGACCGCCTAAAACCGGGCCAAACCGGTTGAAACCTATTTTGACCGTCTCAAACCAGATCAGACCAGCTCAAACCGGTTTTGACCGGCTCAAACCAGACCAGACCGGCTCAAACCGGATCAAACCGGACCAGAACGGCCCAGACCGCCTAGAACCGTGCCAAACCGGCTCAAACTTATTTTGACCGTCTCAAACCAGACCAGACTGGGTCGAACCTGTTTTGACTGGCTCAAACCAGACCTGACCGGCTCAAACTTTTTTTGACCGGATTAGACTGGATCAAACCAGACCAGACCTTCCCAAACCGGATCATACTGGAGCAGATGAGCACAAACCGGCTCAAACTGTCTCAAACAGAACCAGACCGGCCCAGACAGGCTAAAACCAGGCCAAACTGGCTCAATCAGGTTTTGACTGGATAAAACCAGACCAGACTGGCTCAAACCAGACCAGACTGGATCAAACCGGTTTTGACCGGCTCAAACCAGACCAGACCGGCTCAAACCAGTTTTGTCCGGATGAGACAGGATAAAACCGGACCAGACTGGCTCAAACCGGATGAAACCACAACAGACCGGCCCAGAAGAGCTGAAGCCAGAGAAAACCGGACCAGACCAGGCCAGACCAGCTAAAACCGGGCCACAATCCGGTTTTGAGTGGCTCAAACCAGACCAGACCGGCTCAAAGCGGACCACACCGGCTCAAACCGGCTTTGACCGGATGACACCGGATCAAACCGGACCAGACCGGCTCACAATGCATCAAACCGGACCAGACAGGCCCAGACCGGCTGAAACCGGATCAAACCAGACCAGACCGGCCCAGACCGGCTAAAACCGGGCCAGACGGGCTCAAACCGGTTTTCGCCGGCTCAAACCAAACCAGCCGGGTTCAAACCCGTTTTGACTGGCTCAATCCATGTTTGACCGGCTCAAACCGGTTTTAAACCGGCTCAAACCACTCCAGACCAGCTAAAACCGGTTTTCACCGGCTCAAACCGGTTTTGACCTGATTAGACCAGATAAAACCGGACGAGACCGTCTCAGACAGGCTCGAATCGATTTTGACAGACTTCAACCAGACCAAACCGGCTCAAACCGGTTTTAACCAGCTCAAACCACTCCAGACCAGCTAAAACCGGTTTTCACCGGCTCAAACCGGTTTTGACCTGATTAGAGCAGATAAAACCGGACGAGACCATCTCAGACAGGCTCGAATCGATTTTGACAGACTTCAACCAGACCAAACCGGCTCAAATCAGTTTTGACCGGCTCAAAGCGGTCTTGACTGGATCAAACCTTACTCGACCGGCCCAGACCAGCTGAAACCGGATCAAGCCGGACCAGACCAGCCCAGACCGGCTGAAACCTTGGAACAAACCGGTTTTGACTGGCTCAAACCAGACCAGACCGTCTCAAACCGGACCAGACCGGCTCAAACCAGTTTTGACCGGATGACACTGGATCAAACCGGACCAGACCGGGTCACACCGGATCAAACTGGACCAGACAGGCCCAGACCGGTGGAAACCGGATAAAACCAGAGCAGACCAGCCCAGACCGGCTAAAACCAGGCCAGACCGGCTCAAACCAGTTTTGACCGGATCAAACCAGACCAGACCGGCTCCAACCGGTATTGACCGGCTCAAACCACTCCAGACCGGCTAAAACCAGTTTTCACCGTCTCAAACCGGTTTTGATCTGTTTAGAACGGATCAAACCGTACCAGACTGGCTAAGACAGCCTCGAATTGGTTTTGACTGGCTTCAAGCAGACCAAACCGGCTCAAATCGGTTTTGACCGGCTCTAACCGGTTTTGACCAGCTCAAACCACACCAGACCAGCTCAAACCAGACCAGACCAGCTCAAACCGCTTTTGACCGGCTCAAACCGATTTTGACCTGCTCAAGTGACACCAGACCGGCTGAAACCGGTTTTGACCAGATGAGACCGGAACAAACCGAATCAGACCGGCCCAGACCGGCTAAAATTGCATCAAACCGGACCAGACCGGCCCAGACCGCCTAAAACTGGGCCACAAACCGGTTTAACGGGTTCAAACAAGACCAGACCAGCTCAAACCGGTTTTGACCGACCTGAGCCGGTTTTCACCAGCTCAAACCAGACCAGATCGGCTCAAACCAGACCAGACTGGCTCAAACCGCTTTTGACCAGCTCAAACGTGTTTTGACTGGCTCAAACCAGACCAGACCGGTTCAATCCGGTTTTGACCGGCACAAATCGGTTTTGAACGGCTCGAACAGGTTTTGACCGGCTCAAACCGGTTTTGACCGGCTCAAACCACACCAGACAGGCTCAAACCGGTTTAGACAGGCTGAAAACGATTTTGACAGGATGAGACCGGATCAAACCGGACCAGACCTGCCCAGACTGCCTAAAACCAGGCCAAACCGGTTCATACCTATTTTGTCCGTCTCAATCCAGACCAGACAGGCTCAAACCGGTTTTGACCGGCTCAAACCAGACCAGACCGGCCAAACCGGATCAAACCGGAACAGAGAGGCCCAGACCACCTAAAACAAAGCCAAACCGGCTCAAATCTATTTTGACCGGCTCAAACCAGACGAGACCGGGTCGAACCTGTTTTGACTGGCTCAAACCAGACCTGACCGGCTCAAACCGGTTTTGACTGGATTAGACCGGATCAAACCGGACCAGACCTTCTCAAACCGGATCATAACTGACCAGACCAGCACAAACAAGCTCAAACCAGCTCCAACCGATCCAGACTGGCCCAGACAGGCTACAACCGGGACAAACCGGCTCAAACCGGTTTTGACTGGCTCAAACCAGACCAGACCAGTTCAAACCGGTTTTGACTGGCTCAATCCGGTTTTGACCAGCTCAAACCGGTTTTGACCACCTCAAACCAGTCCAGAATGGCTAAAACCGGTTTTCACCAGCTCAAACCGGTTTTGACCTGATTAGACCGCATCAAACCGGACCACAGCGGCTCAGACAGGCTCGAATCGGTTTTGACTGGCTTCAACCAGACCAAACCAGCTCAAACCGGTTTTGACCGGCTCAAACCAGAACAGAACGTCTCAAACCAGACCAGACCATCTCAAACCGGGTTTGACCTGCTCAAACCACAGCAGACCGGCTGAAACCGGTTTTGACCGGCTAAAACCGGTTTTGACCAAATGCGACCAGATCAAAGCGAATCAGACCGGCCCAGACCGGCTAAAATCGGATCAAACCAGACCAGACCGGCCTAGACCGCGTAAAACTGGTCCGCAAACCGGTTTTGACCATCTCAAACCAGACCAGACCGGCTCAAACCTGACCAGACCGGCTCAAACCTGTTTCGACCGGCTCCAACCAGACCAGACCGGCTCAAACCAGATCAAACTGGACCAGACCGGCCCAGACCGCCTAAAACCATGCCAAAGCGGCTCAAACCTATTTTGACCAGCTCCAACCAGAGCAGACTGGGTCGAACCTGTTTTGACGGGCTCAAACCAGACCTGACCGGCTCAAACCGGTTGTGACCAGATTAGACTGGATCAAACTGGACCAGACCTTCTCAAACCATATCATACCGGACCAGACCAGCACAAACCAGCTCAAACCGAACCAGACCGGCCCAGACAGGCTAAAACCGGGTGAAACCGGCTCAATCAGGTTTTGACTGCCTCAAACCAGACCAGACTGGCTCAAATAAGACCAGACTGGCTCAAACCGGTTTTGACCGGCTTAAACCAGAAGAGACTGGCTCAAACCGGTTTTGACCGGATGAGACAGAATAAAACCGGCCCAGACCGGCTCAAATCAGATGAAACCGCATCAGACCGTCCCAGAACAGCTGAAGCTGTAGCAAACCAGACCAGACAGGGCCAGACCGGCTAAAACCGGGCCACAAACCGGTTTTGACCGGCTCAAACCAGACCAGACCGGTACAAACCGGTTTTGACTGACCAGAGCCGGTTTTGACCGGCTCAAACCAGACCAGACCGGCTCATACCAGACCAGACTGGCTCAAACCTGTTTTGACCCGATGAGACCGGATCAATCCGGACCCGACCGGCTCAAACCACATCAAACCGGAAAAGACCGGCCCAGACCGGCTAATTCAGGGCCAAATCGGCACAAACCGGTTTTGGCCGGCTCAAACCAGACCAGACCGGCTCAAACCGGATTTTGACCAACCTGAACCGGTTTTGACCATCTCAAACCAGACCAGACCGGCTCAAACCGGACCAGAGCTGCTCAAACCGGTTTTGACTGGCTCAAACCAGAACAGACCGGCTCAAACCAGTTTTCACTGGATGAGACAGGATAAAACCGGACCAGACCGGCTAAACTCGTATGAAACCGCACCAAACCGGCCCAGAACAGCTGAAGCTGGAGCAAACCAGACCAGATTGGTCCAGACCGGCTAAAACCGGTCCACAAAACGGTTTTGACCAGCTCAAACCAGACCAGACTGGCTCAAACCTGTTTCGACCGGCCTGAGGCGGTTTTGACCGGCTCAAACCATACCAGACCAGCTCAAACCGGTTTTGACCAGCGCAAACCGGTTTTGACCTGTTAAAACCACAGCAGACGGCCTGAAACCGGTTTGCACCGGCTAAAACCAGTTTTCACTGGATGAGACCGGATCAAACCTAATCAGACCGGCCCAGACCGGCTAAAATCGTATCAAACGGGACCACACCGTCCTAGACCGACTAAAACTGGGCCACAAACTGGTTTTGACTGGTTCAAACCAGACCAGACCGGCTCAAACCGGTTTTGACCGACCTGAGCCGGTTTTGACCGGCTCAAACCAGACCAGACCAGCTCAAACCAGAGCAGACTGGCTCAAACCGGATTTTGACCGACCTGAACCGGTTTTGACCATCTCAAACCAGACCAGACCGGCTCAAACCGGACCAGACCGGTTCAAACCGGTATTTACTGGCTCAAACCAGAACAGACCGGCTCAAACCGGTTTTGACCGGATGAGACAGGATAAAACCGGACCAGACTGGCTAAACTCGGATGAAACCGCACGAAACCGGCCCAGAACAGCTGAAGCTGGAGCAAACCAGACCAGATTGGCCCAGACCGGCTAAAACCGGGCCACAAAACGGTTTTGACCGGCTCAAACCAGACCAGACCGGCTCAAACCGGTTTTGACCGGCGCAAACTGGTTTTGACCTGCTAAAACCACAGCAGACGGGCTGAAACCGGTTTTCTCCGGCTAAAACCAGTTTTCACCGGATGAGACCGGATCAAACCGAATCAGACCGGCCCAGACCGGCTAAAATCGGATCAAACGGGACCAGACCGTCCTAGACCGCCTAAAACTGGGCCACAAACTGGTTTTGACCGGTTCAAACCAGACCAGACCGGCTCAAACCGGTTTTGACCGACCTGAGCCGGTTTTGACCGGCTCAAACCAGACCAGACCGGCTCAAACCAGACCAGACCAGCTCAAACCGGTTTTGAACGGGTGACACCGGATCAAACCAAACCAGACAGGCTCAAACCGGATGAAACCGGACCAGACAGGCCCAGACGGGCTGAAACCAGATCATACCGGACTAGACTGGCCCAGACCGGCAAAAACCGGGCCAGACTGGCTCAAACCGGTTTTGACCGGCTCAAGCCAGACCAGACCGGTTCAAACCGCTTTTGACTGCCTCAATCCGGTTTTGACCGGCTCAAACCACTCCAGACCGGCTAAAACCTGTTTTCACTGGCTCAAACCAGTTTTGACCTGATGAGACCGGATCAAAACAGACTCGACCGGCCCAGACCAGCTGAAACCGGATCAAACCAGGACAGACCGGTCCAGACCAGCTAAAATCGGGCCACAAACCGGTTTTGACTGGCTCAAACCAGACCAGACCGGCTCAAACCGGTTTTAACCAGCCTGAGCTGGTTTTGGCCGGCTCAAACCAGACCAGACCGGCTCAAACCGGACCAGAACGGCTCAAACCGGTTTTGACCAGATGACACCAGATCAAACAGGACCAGACCGGCTCACACCGGATCAAACCGGACCAGACAGGCCCAGACCGGCTGAAACCGGATCAAACCGAACCAGACAGGCCCAGACCGGCTAAAATCGGATCAAACCGGCCCAGATCGGCCCAGACCGCCTAAAACTGTGCTACAAACTGGTTTTCACCGGTTCAAACCAGACCAGACTGGCTCAAACCGGTTTTGACCGATCTGAGCCGATTTTGACCAGCTCAAACCAGACCAGAATGGCTCAAACCAGACCAGACAGGCTCAAACCGGTGTTGACCGGCTCAAAGCGGTTTTGACTGGATCAAACCAGACTCGACCGCCCCAGACCAGCTGAAACCGGATCAAACCAGACCAGACCGACACAGACCTGCTAAAACCGGGCCACATACCGGTTTTGACCGGCTCAAAGCAGACCAGACCGGCTCAAACCGGTTTTGACCGGCTCAAACCAGAACAGACCGGTTCAAACTAGTTTTGACTGGCTCAATCCTGTTTTGACTGGCTCAAACTGCTTTTGATCAGCACAATCCACTCCAGACCGGCTAAAACCGGTTTTCACCGGCTCAAACCGGTTTTGACCTGATTAGACCAGATCAAACCAGACCAGACCGGCTCAGACAGGCTCGAATCGGGTTTGACTGGCTTCAACCAGACAAAACCGGCTCAAAACGGTTTTGAACGGCTCGAACCAGTTCTGACCGGCTCAAACCAGACCAGACCGGTTCAAACCAGACCAGACTGGCTCAAACCGGAGAAATTCGGACCAGACCGGCCCAGACCGCCTAAAACCGTGCCAAACCGGGTCAAACCTATTTTGACTGGCTAAAACCAGACCAGAATGCGTCGAACGTGTTTTTCCCGGCTCAAACCAGACCTGACCGGCTCAAACTGGTTTTGACTGGATTAGACCAGATCACACCAGATGAGACGTTCTCAAACTGGATCACACCGGACCAGACCAGCACAAACCGGCTCAAACCAGCTCAAACCGAACCAGACCAGCCCAGACAGGCTAAAACCGGGCCAAATCAGCTCAATCAGATTTTGACCGGCTCAAACCAGACCAGACCGGCTCAAACCTCTTTCGACCAGTTTAAACCAGAAGAGACTGGCTCAAACCAGTTTTGACCGGATGAGACAGGATAAAACCGGACCAAACCAGCTCAAACCGGATGAAACTGCACCAGACCATCCCAGAACAGCTGAAGCCGGAGCAAACCGTACCACACCAGGCCAGACCGGCTAAAACCGGGCCACAAACCGGTTTTGACCGGCTCAAACAAGACCAGAACGGCTCAAACCGCTTTTGACCGGCCTCAGCCAGTTTTGACCAGCTCAAACCAGACCAAACCGGCTCAAACCGGACCAGACCGGCTCAAAGCGGTTTTGACCGGATGACACCAGATCAAACTGGACCAGACTGGCCCAGACTGCCTAAAATGAGGCCAGACCGGCTCAAACCGGTTTTGACCGGCTCATACCAGACCAGACCGGTTCAAACCGGTTTTTACTGGTTCAGTCCGGTTTTGACCGGCTCAAACCTGTTTTGACCGACTCTAACCACTCCAGACCGGCTAAAAACGTTTTCACAGGCTCAAACCGGTTTTGACCTGATATAGACTGGATCAAACTGGACCAAACTGGCTCAGACAGTCTCGAATCGGTTTTGACTGGCTTCAACCAGACCAAACAGGCTCAAATTGGTTTTGAATGGCTCGAACCGGTTTTGACCGGCTCAAACCAGAACAGACCGGCTCAAACCAGACCAGACCAGCTCAAACCGGTTTTGACCTTCTCAAACTACACCAGACCGGCTGAAACCGGTTTTGACCAGCTAAAACCCTTTTTGACCGGATGAGACTTGATCAAACCAAATCAGACCGGCCCAGACCGGGTAAAATCGGATCAAACCGGAGCAGACTGGCCCAGACCGCCTAAAACTGGGCCACAAACCGGTTTTTACCGGCTCAAACCTGACCAGACCAGCTCAAACCGGTGTTGACTGGTTCAAACCAGACCAGACCAGTTCAAACCAGACCAGACCCACTCAAACTGGTTTTGACCGGATGACACGAATCAAACCGGACCAGACCGGTTCACACCGGATAAAAGTGGACCAGACAAACCCAGACTGGTTGAAACCGGATCAAACCAGACCAGACAGGCACAGACCGGCTAAAACCGGGCCAGACAGGCTCAAACCGGTTTTGACCGGCTCAAACCACACCAGACCGGTTCAAACCGGTTTTGACTGGCTCAATCCGGATTTGACCGGCTAAAATCGGTTTTGACCGGCTCAAACCACTCCAGACCGGCTAAAGCCGGTTTTCAATGGCTCAAACCGGTTTTGATCTGATTAGACCGGAACAAACCGGAACAGACCAACTCAGACAGGCAAGAATCGGTTTTGACTGGCTTCAACCAGAACAAACCGGCTCAAACCGGTTTTGACCTGCTCGAACCGGTTTTGACCGGCTCAAACTAGACCAGACCGGCTCGAACCTGGTTTCAACAGCTCAAACCAGACCTGACCGGGTCAAACCGGTTTTGACCGGATTAGACCGGATGAAACCGGACCAGACCTTCTCAAACCGGATCATACCTGACCAGACCGGTTCAAACCGGTTTTGACCTGCTCAAACCACACCAGACCAGCTGAAATCGGTTTTGACCGGCTAAAACCGGTTTTGACCGGATGAGTCCAGATCAAAATGAATCAGACCATCCCAGACCGGCTAAAATCGGATCAAACCGGACCAGAGCGTCCCAGACCGCCTCAAACTGTGCCACAAACCGGTTTTGACCGGTTGAAACCAGACCAGACCCGCTCAAAATGGTTTTCACCGACCTGAGCCGGCTTTGACTGGCTCAAACCAGACCAGACTGGCTCAAATCAGACCAGACCGTCTCAAATCGGTTTTCACCAGCTCAAACCAGACCAGACCAGTTCAATCCGGTTTTGACCAGCTTAAACCGGTTTAGAATGGCTCAAACCGGTTTTGACCGGCTCAAACCCGTTTTGACCGGCTCAAAACATACCAGACCGGTTCAAACCAGTTTTGACTGGCTGAAACCGATTTTCACCAGATGAGACCGGATCAAACCGGAACAGACAAGCCCAGACCGGTTAAAACCGGATCAAACCGGACCAGACCGACCCAGACCGAATAAAAACCGGGCCAAAACAACTCAAACCTATTTTGATCGGCTTAAACCAGACCAGACCGCCTCACACCAGTTTTGACCGGCTCAAACCAGTCCAGACCAGCTCAAACCGGATCCAACTGGACCGGATTGGCCCAGAACGCTTAAAACCGTGCCAAACCGGCTCAAACTTATATTGACCGGCTCAAACCAGACCAGACCGGGTGGAACCTGTTTTGACCAGCTCAAAGCAGACCTGACTGGCTCAAACCGGTTTTGACCAGATTAGACCAGATCAAACCAGACCAGACCTTCTCAAACCGGATCATACCGGACCAGACCAGCACAAACCAGCTCTAAATGGCTCAATACGAACCAGATGGGCCCAGAAAGGATAAAATCGGGCCAAACCGGCTCAATCAGGTTTTGACCGGCTAAACCAGACCAGACTGGCTCATACCAGACCAGATGGGCTCAAACCGGTTTTGACCCGCTCACACCAGAAGAGACCGGCTCAAACCGCTTTTGACCAGATGAGACAGGATAAAACCAGACCAGACCGGCTTAAACCACATGAAACAGCACCAGACCGGCCCAGAACAGCTGAAGCTGGAGCAAACGGTACCAGACCGGGCCAGACCGGCTAAAAGCAGGCCACAAACCAGTTTTGACCGGCTCAAACCAGACCAGACCAGCTCAAACTGGTTTTGACCGGCCTGAGCCGGTTTTGACCTGGTCAAACCACACCAGACCGGCTGAAACCGGTTTTGACTGGCTAAAACCGGTTTTGACCGGATGAGACCAGATCAAACCGAATCTGACCGGCCCAGAACGGCTAAAATCAGATCAAACCGGACCCGACCGGCACAGACCGCCAAAACCTGGGCCACAAACCGGTTTTGACCTGCTCAAAGCAGACCAGACTGGCTCAAACCGGTTTTGACCATATCAAACCAGACCAGAACGGCTCAAACCACACCAGACCGGCTCAAACCAGTTTTGACTGGCTAAAACGAGAGCAGACCAGTTCGAACTGGTTTTGACTGGCTCAATCTGGTTTTGACCGGCTCAAAGCGGTTTTGACCAACTCAAACCACTCCAGACCTGCTTAAACCGGGCCAAACCAGCTCAATCAGATTTTGACTGGCTCAAACCAGACCAGACCGGCTCAAACCAGACCAAACTGGCTAAAACCGGTTTTGACCGGTTCATACCAGAAGAGACTGGCTCAAACTGGTTTTGACCAGATGAGACAGGATAAAACCGGACCAGACCGTATCAAACCGGATGAAACTGCACCAGACCGTCCCAGAACAGATGAAGCCAGAGCAAACCAGACCAGACCGGGCCAGACCGGCTAAAACCGGTCCACAAACTGGGTTTGACTGGCTCAAACAAGGCCAGACCAGCTCAAACCGGTTTGGAACGGTTTTGACTGTTCTTGTGGAATTTGCAAAGTAATATTAGGAAGCCCACAGAGGGCTATGGTGAAAAAGGAAATACCTTCAGTTAAAAACTGGAAAGAAACTTTCTGAGAAACTGCTTTGTGTTCTGTTAATTCATCACACAGAATTACAGCTTTCCCCTAAAGAAGCCTTTCTATAGGACTCTTCTTGTGGAATTGGCAAAGTGATGTTTGGAAGCTCATAGAGGGCTATGGTGAGAAAGGAAATATCTTCAGTTATAAACAGGAAAGAAGCTTTCTGAGAAACTGCGTTGTGTTCTGTTAATTCATCTCACAGAGTTACAGCTTTCCCCTCAAGAACCCTTTGTCTAAGACTGTTCTCGTGGAATTTGCAAAGTGATATTTGGAAGCCCATAGAGTGCTATGGTGAAAAAGGAAACATCTTCAGTTAAAAACTGGAAAGAAGCTTTCTGAGAAACTGCTTTGTGTTCCGTTAATTCATCTCACAGAGTTACACCTTTCCCCTCAAAAAGCCGTTCGATAAGACTGTTCTTCTGGAATTTGCAAAGTGATGTTTGCAAGAATATAGAGGGCTATGGTGAAAAAGGAAATATCTTGAGTTAAAAAGTGGAAAGAAGCTGTCTGAGAAACTGCTTTGTGCTCTCTTAATTCATCTCACAGAGTTACAGCTTTCCCCTCAGGAAACCGTTCGTGGAAAGAAGCTTTCTAAGAAACTGTGTTGTGTTCTGTTAATTCATCTCACAGAGTTACAGCTTTCCCCTCAAGAAGCCTTTCGCTAAGACTGTTCTTGTACAATTTGCAGTGATATTGGGAAGCCCATAGAGGGCTATGGTGAAAAAGGAAATATCTTCCGTTAAAAACTGGAAAGAAGCTTTCTGAGACACTGCGTTGCTTTCTGTTAATTCATCTCACAGAGTTACACCTTTCCCCTCAAGAAGCCTTTCGCTAAGACTCTTCTTGTGGAATTTGCAAAGTGATATTTCGAAGCCCATAGAGGGCTATGGTGAAAAAGGAAATATCTTCCCCTAAAAACTGAAAGGAAGCTTTCTGAGAAAGTGCTTTGTGTTCTATTAATTCATCTCACAGAGTTACATTTTTCCCCTCAAGAAGCATTTCGCTAAGACTGTTCTTGTGGAATTTGCAAAGTGATATCTGGAAGCCTTTACAGGGATATGGTGAAAAAGGAAATACCTTTCGTTAAAAACTGTAAAGAAGCTTTCTGAAAAACTGCTTTGTGTTCCGTTAATTCATCTCATAGAATTACAACTTTCCCCTCAAGAAACCTTTCGTTAAGACTGTTCTTGTGGAATTTTCAAAGTGATATTTGGAAGCCCATAGAGAGCTATGGTGAAAAAGGAAATATCTTCAGTTAAAAAATGGAAAGAAGCTTTCTGAGAAACTGCGCTGTGTTCTGCTAATTCATCTCACCGAGTTACAGCATTCCTCTCAAGAAGCCTTTCGCTAAGACTCTTCTTGTGGAATTTGCAAAGTGATACTTGGAAGCCCATAGAGGGCTATGGTGAAAAAGGAAATATCTTTCGCTAAAAACTGGAAAAAAGCTTTCTGAGAAACTGCGATGTGTTCTGTTAATTCATCTCACAGAGTTACAGTTTTCCCCTCAAGAAGCCTTTCGCTAAGACTGTTCTTGTGTAATTTGGAAAGTGATATTTGGAAGCCCATAGAGGGATGTGATGAAAAAGGAAATATCTTCAGTTAAAATCTGTAAAGAAGCTTTCTGAGAAACTGCCTTGTGTTCTGATAATTCATCTCACAGAGTTACAGCTTTCCCCTCAGGAAACCGTTCATGAAAGAAGCTTTCTGAGAAACTGCGTTGTGTTCACTAATTCATCTCACAGAATTACAGCTTTCCCCTCAGGAAACCGTTCGATAAGACTGTTCTTGTGGAATTCGCAAAGTGATATTTGGAAGCCCATAGAGGGCTATGGTGAAAAAGGAAATATCTTGAGTTAAAAAGTGGAAAGAAGCTTTCTGAGAAACTGCTTTGTGTTCTTCCCCTCAAGAAGACTTACTCTACAACTGATCTTGTGGAATTTGTAAAGTGATATTTTGAAGGCCATAGAGAGCTATGGTGAAAAAGGAGATATTCTTTGTTAAAAACTGGGAAGAAGCTTTGTGAGAAACTGCTTTGTGTTCTGTTAATTCATCTCACAGTGTTACAGCTTTCCCCTCAGGAAGCCTTTCGCCAAGACTGTTCTTGTGGAATTTGCAAAGTGATATTTGGATGCCCATAGAGGGCTATGCTGAAAAACGAAATATCTTCCGTTGAAAACTGGAAAGAAGCCTTCTGAGAAACTGCTTTGTGTTCTGTTAATTCATCTCACAGAGTTATACCTTTCCCCTGGAGAAGCCTTTCGCTAAGACTGTTCTTGCGGAATTTGCAAAGTGATATTTCGAAGCCCATAGAGGGCTATGGTGAAAAATGAAATATCTTCCGTTAAAAACTGGAAAGAAGCTTTCAGAGAAACTGCTTTGTGTTCTGTTAATTCATTTCACAGAGTTACAGGTTTCCCTTCAGGAAGCCTTTCACTAAGACTGTTCTTGGGGAATTTGCAAATTGATCTTTGGAAGCCCATAGAGG
This sequence comes from Chlorocebus sabaeus, assembly GCF_047675955.1. Classification (NCBI taxonomy): domain Eukaryota; kingdom Metazoa; phylum Chordata; class Mammalia; order Primates; family Cercopithecidae; genus Chlorocebus; species Chlorocebus sabaeus. The sequence continues at coordinate 22,087 of NW_027327603.1, forward strand.
GCTATGGTGAAAAAGGAAATATCTTCCGTTAAAAACTGAAAAGAAGCTTTCTGAGGAACTGCGTTGTGTTCTGTTAATTCATCTCACAGAGTTACACTTTTTCTCTCAAGAAGCCTTTCGCTAAGAATGTTCTTGTGGAATTTACAAAGTGATATTTGGAAGGCCATAGAGGGCTATGGTTAAAAAGGATATATCATCCGTTAAAAAGTGGACAAAGTTTTCTGAGAAACTGCTTTGTGTTCTGTTAATTCATCTCACAGAGTTACAGCTTTGCCCTCAAGAAGCCTTTCGTAAGACTGTTCTTGTGCAGTTTGCAGTAATATTGGGAAGCCCATAGAGGGCTACGGTGAAAAAGGAAATATCTTCAGTTAAAAACTGGAAAGAAGCTTTCTGAGAAACTGCGTTGTGTTCTGTTAATTCATCTCACAGAGTTACAGTTTTCCACTCAAGAAGCCTTTCGATAACACTGTTCTTGTGGAATTTGCAAAGTGATTTTTGGAAGTGGATAGAGGGCTATGGTGAAAAACGAGATATCTTAGGTTAAAACCTGGAAAGAAGCTTCCTGAGACCCTGCTTTGTGTTCTGTTAGTTCATCTCACAGAGTTACAGCTTTACCCTCAAGAAACCTTTCACAAAGACTGTTCTTATGTAAGTTGCAAAGTAATATTTATAAGCCCATAGAGCGCTATTGTGAAAAAGGAAATATCTTCCATTAAAAACTGGAAAGAAGCTTTCTCAGAAACTCCGTTGGGTTCTGTTAATTCAATTCACAGAGTTAAAGCTTTACCCTCAAGAAGCCTTTCGCGAAGACTGTTCTTGTGTAAGTTGCAAAGTGATATTTATAAGCCCAGACAGGGATATGGTGAAAATGAAATATCTTCCGTTAAAAACTGGAAAAAAGCTTTCTGAGAAACTGCTTTCTGTCCTGTTAAGTCGTCTCACAGAGTTACAGCTTTCCCCTCCAGAAGCCCTTTGCTAAGACTGTTCTTGTGGAATTTGCAAAGTGATATTTGGAAGCCCAGAGAGAGCTACGGTGAAAAAGGAAATATCTTCCGTTAAAAACTGGAAAGAAGACTTCTGAGAAACTGCTTTGTGTTCTGTTAATTCATCTCACAGAGTTACAGCTTTCCCCTCCAGAAGTCTTTCGCTAAGACTGTTCTTTTGGAATTTGCAAAGTGATATTTCGAAGCCCATTTTGGGCTATGGTGAAAAAGGAAATACCCTAAGATAAAAACTGAAAAGAAGCTTTCTGAGAAACTTCTTTATTTTCCGTTAATTCAATTCACAGAGTTACAGCTTTCCCCTCAAGAGGCCTGTCGCTAAGTCTGTTTTTGTGGTATTTGCAAGGTGATATTTGGAAGCCCATAGATGGCTATGGTGAAAATGGAAATATCCTAAGATAAAAATCGAAAAGAATCTTTCTGAGAAACTGCCTTGTGTTCTGTTAGTTCATCTCACAGAGTTACAGCTTTACCCTCACGAAGCCGGTCACTAAGACTGTTCTTGTGAAATTTGCAAAGTGATATTGGAATCCCATAGAGGGCTATGGTGAAAAAGGAAATGTCTTCAGTTGAAAACTGGAAAGAAGCTTACTGAGAAACTACTTTGTGTTCTCTTAATTCAACTCACAGAGTTACAGCTTTCCCTTCAAGAAGCCGTTCACTAAGACTGTTCTTGTGGAATTTGTAAAGTTATATTTGGAGCCCTTAGAATGCTATTGGGAAAAAGGAAATATCCTAAGATAAAAACTGACCAGAAGCTTTCTGAGAGCTGCTTTGTGTATGTTAATTCATCTCACAGAATTACAGGTTGTCCCTGCAGAAGCCTTTCGCTAAGACTGTTCTTGTGGAATTTGCAAAGTGAAATTTCGGAGCCCATAGAAGGCTATGGTGAAAAATGGAGTATCTTCCATTAAAAACCGAAAAGAAGCTTTGTGAGAAACGGCTTTGTGTTCTGTTAGTTCATCTCACAGAGTTTGAGCTTTCCCCTCAAGAAGCCGTTCACTAAGACTATTCTTGCACAATTTGCAAATTCATATTTGGAAACCCATAGAGGGCTATTGTGAAAAAGGAAATATCTCCCGTTAAAAAGGGGAAATAATCTTTCTGAGAAACTGGTGTGTTTTCTGTTAATACATCTCACCGAATTAGAGCTTTCCCTTCCAGAAGCCTTTCGCTAAGACTGTTCTTGTGAAACTTGCAAGGTGATATTGGAAGCCCTTAGAGGACTATGGTGAAAAAGGAAATATCTTCAGTTAAAAACTGGAAAGAAGCTTTCTGAGAATCTACCTTGTGTTCTCTTAATTCAACTCACAGATTTACAGCTTTCCCCTCAAAAGCCTGTCGCTAAGACTGTTCTTGTGGAACTTCCAAAGTGATATTTGGAAGCCCATACAGGGCTATGGTGAAAATGGAATTATCATAAGATAAAAAAAAAAAAGTAGCTTTCTGTGAAACTGCATTGTATTCTGTTAGTTCATCTCACAGATTTACAGCTTTCAACTCAAGAAGTTGTTCACTAAGGCTGTTCTTGTGTAATTTGCTAAGAATTATTTGGAAGCCCGTAGAGGGCTATGGTGAAAAATTAAATATCTTGCGTTAAAAACTGGAAAGAAGAATTCTGAGAAACTGCTGTGTGTTGTGTTAATACATCTCACCGAGTTACAGCTTTCCCCTAAAAAGCCTTTCGCAAAGACTGTTCTTGTAGGATTTGCAAAGTGATATTTGGAATCCCATAGAGGGCTTCGGTGAAAAAGGAAATATCTTCAGTTAAAAACTCAAATAAAGGTTTCTGAGAAACTGCTTTGTATTCTGTTAATTAACTCACTGAGGTTGAGCTTTCCTCTAAAGAAGCCTTTCGCTAAGGCTGTTGTTGTGGAAATTGCAAAGTGATATTTTTAAGCCCTTAGAGGGCAATGGTGAAAATGGAAATATCCTAAGATAAAAAAAGAAAAGAAGCTTTCTGAGAAACCGCTTTTTTTTTCTGTTAGCTCATCTCACAGAGATACAGCTTTCCACTCTAGAAGCAGTTCACTAAGAGTGTTCTTGTGAAATTTCCAAAGTGATATTTGGAAGCCCGTAGACAGCTATGGTGAAAAAGGAATATCTTCCATTAAAAACTGGAAAGAAGATTTCTGAGAAACTGCATTGTGTTCTGTTAATTCATCTCACAGAGTCACAGCTTTCCCCTCAAGAAGCCTTTCGCTAAGACTGTTCTTGTGGAATTTGCAAGGTGATATTTGGAGGCACTTAGAAGGCTATGGTGAAAAAGGAAATATCTTCCGTTAAAAACTGGAAAGAAGATTTCTGAGAAACTTCTTTGTAGTCTGTTAATTCATCTAACAGAGTTACAGCTTTCCCCTCTAGAAGCCTTTCGCTAACAGTGTTCTTGTTTAATTTGCAAAGTGATATTTGGAAGGCCATAATGGGCTACGGTGAAAAAGGAAATATCCTAAGATAAAAACTGAAGAGAATCTTTCTGAGAAACTGCTTTACGTTCTGATAATTCATCTCACAGGGTTACAGCTTTTCCCTCCAGAAGCCTTTTGATAAGACTGTTTTTGTGGAATTTGCAAAGTGATATAGGAAGCCTATAGACGGCTATGGTGAAAAAGGAAATATCCTAAGAAAAAACCTGAAAAGAAGCTCTCTGAGAAACTGCTTTCTGTTCTGTTAGTTCATCTCACAGAGTTTCAACTTTCCCCTCAAGAAGCCGTTCACAAACACTATTCTTGTGAAATTTGCAAAGTGATATTTCAAAACCCATAGAGGGCTATGGTGAAAAAGGAAATATCTTCCGTTAAAAACTGGAAAGAAGTTTTTTGAGAACCTGCCGTGTGTTTTGCTAATACATCCCACCGAGTTAAAGCTTTCACCTCAAGAAGCCTTTAACTAAGACTGTTCCTGTGGAAATTGCAAAGTGATATGTGGAAGCCCATAGAGGACTATGATGAAAGAGGTTATATCCTTAGAAAGAAACTGAAAAGAAGCTTTCTGAGAATTCGCTTTGTGTTCTGTTAATTCATTTCACAGAGTTACAGCTTTCCCCTCAAGAAGCCCTTCACTAGGACCTCTCTTGTGAAATTTGTAAAGTGATATTTGGAAGCCCATAGAGGGCTATGGTGAAAAAGGAAATAACTACGGGTAAAAACTGGAAAGAAGCATTGTGGGAAACTGCCGTTTGTTCCGTTAATATATCTCACCGAGTTACAGCTTTCACCTCAAGAAGCCTTTCGGTAAGACTGTTCTTGTGGGATTTGCAAAGTGATATTTGGAAGCCCCTAGAGGGCAATGGTGAAAATGGAAATATCCTAAGTTAAAAAAAAGAAAAGAAGCTTTCTGAGAAACTGCTTTTCATTCTGTTATTTCATCTCACAGAGTTACAGCTTTCCACTCAAGAAGCCGTTCACTAAGACTGTTCTTGTGAAATTTGCAAAGTGCTATTTGGAGGCCCATAGAGGGCTATGGTGAAAAAGGAAATATCTTCCGTTAAAAACTGGAAAGAAGATTTCCGAGAAACTGCATTGTGTTCTGTTAATTCATCTCACAGAGTCACAGCTTTCCCCTCAAGAAGCCTTTCGCTAAGATTGTTCTTGTGGAATTTCCAAAGTGATATTCGGAAGCCCATAGAGGGTTATGGTGAAAAAGTAAATATATTCTGTTAAAAACTGGAAAGAAGATTTCTGAGAAATTGCTTTGAGTTCTGTTAATTCCTCTCACAGAGTTACAGCTTTTCCCTCAAGAAGCCTTTCGATAAGACTGTTTTTGTGGAATTTGTAAAGTGATATTTGGAAGCCCATTGAGGGCTATGGTGTGAAAGGAATTATCCTAAGATATAAACTAAAAATAAGCTTTCTGAGAAACTGCTTTGTGTTCTGTTAATTCATCTCACAGAGTTACAGCTTATCCCTCCAGAAGCCTTTCGCTAAGACTGTTCTTGTGGAATTTGCAAAGTGATTTTTGGAAGCCCATAGAGGGCTATGGTGACAAAGGAAATATGTTCCGTTAAAAACTTTAAAGAAGCTTTCAGGAGAAACGGCTTTGTGTTCTGTTAATTCATTTCACAGAGTTACAGCTTTTCCCTCAAAAAGCCTTTCACTAAGACTGTTCTTGTGGGATTAACAAAGTGATATTTGGAAGCCCATAGTGTGCTATGGTGAAAAAGGAAATATCTACAGATAAAAACTGAAAAGAAGGTTTTGAGAAATTGGTTTGTGTTCTGTTAATTCATTTCGAAGAGTTACAGCTTCCCCATCTAGAAGCCTTTCGCTTAGACTGTTCTTGTGGAATTTACACATTGATATTTGGAACCCATAGAGGGCTATGGTGAAAAAGGAAATATCTTCAGTTAAAAATTGAAAAGAAGCTTTCTGAAAAACTGCCGTGTGTTCTCTTAATTATACATCTGACCGAGTTACAGCTTTCCAGTCAAGAACCCTTCGCTAAGAATGTTCTTTTGGGATATTCAAAGTCATATTTGGAAGTCCATAGAGGGCTATGGTGAAAAAGGAAATATCCTCGGTTAAAAACTGGAAGGAAGTTTTCTGAGAAACTGCTTTGTGTTCTGTTAATTCATCTCAGAGAGTTACAGCTACCCCTCAAGAAACTTTTGACTAAGACTCTTCTTGTGGAATTTGCAAAGTGATATTTGGAAGCCCATAGAGGACTATGGAGAAAAAGGAAATATTCTAAGATAAAAACTGGAAAGAAGCTTTCTGAGAACCTGCTTTGTGTTCTGTTAATTCAACTCACAGAGTTACGACTTTCCCCTCAAGAAGCCTTTCGCTAAGACTGTTCTTGTGAAATTTGAAAAGTGATGTTTTGAAGCCCATAGAGGGCTAGGGTGAAAAAGTAAATATCTTCCGTTAAAAACTGGAAAGAAGCATTCTGAGAAATTGCCCTGTGTTATGTTAATACATCTCAATGAGTTACAGCTTTCCCCTCAAGAAGCCTTTCGATAAGGCTGTTCTTGGGAAATTTGCAAAGTGATATTTGGAATCCCATAGAGGGCTATGGTGAAAAAGGAAATATTTTCAGTTAAAATCTGGAAAGAAGCTTTCTGAGAAACTCCTTTGTGTTCTGTTATTTCATTTCACAGAGTTACTACTTTCGCCTCAAGAAGTCTTTCACTAAGACTGTTCTTGTGAAATATTCAAAGTGATATTTGGAAGCCCATAGAATGCTGTGGTGAAAAAGGAAATATCTTCTGTTTAAAACTGCAAAGAAGATTTCTGAGAAACTGCTTTGTGTTCTGTTAATTCATCTCACAGAGTTACAACTTTTCCGTTAAGAGGCCTTTCGCTAAGACTGTTCTTGTGGAATTTGCAAAGTGATATTTGGAAGCCCATAGAGGGCTATGGTGAAAAAGAAAATATCCTAAGATAAAAACTGAAAAGGATGCTTTCTTATAAACTGCTTTGTGTTCTGTTAGTTCATCTCACAGAATTAAAGCTTTCCCCACAAGTAGTCGTTCACTAAGACTGTTATTGTGAAATTTGAAAAGTGATATTTGGAAGCCCATAGAGGGCTATGGTGAAAAAGGAAATATCTTCTGTTAAAAACTGGAAAGAAGCATTTTGAGAAACTGCCGTGTGTTCTCAATACATCTCACCGAGTTATACCTTTCCCCTCAAGAAACCTATCGCTAAGATTGTTCTTGTGAAATTGGCAAAGTGATATTTTGAAGCCAATAGACGGCTATGGTGAAAAAGGAAATATCTTCAGTTAAAAAATGGAAAGAATCTTTCTGAGAAGCTGCTTTGTGTTCTCTTAATTCATCTCACAGAGTTACAGCTTTTCCCTCTAGAAGCGAATCGCTAAGACTGTTCTTGTGGAATTTGCAAGGTGATATTTGGAAGCCCATAGAGGGCTCTGGTGAAAAAGGAAATATCTTCAGTTGAAAACTGGAAAGAAGCTTTCTGAGAAACGGTTTGTGTTCTGTTAATTCATCTCACAGAGTTACACCTTTCCCATCAAGGAGACTTTCGCTACGACTGTTCTTGTGTAATTTGCAAAGTGATATTTGGAAGCCCATAGAAGGCTATGGTGAAAAAGGAAATATCTTCTGTTAAAAACTGGAAAGAAGATTTCTGAGAAACTGCTTTGTGTTTTGTTAATTCATCTCACAGAGTTACAGCTTTCCCTCAAGAAGCCTTTCGCTAAGACTGTTCTAGTGGAATTTGCAAAGTGACATTTGGAAGCCCTTGGAGGACTATGGTGAAAAAGGAAATATCTTCCGTTAAAAACCGAAAAGAATCTTTCTGAGAAATTGCTTTGTGTTCTGTTAGTTAATCTCAAAGAGTTTCAGCTTTCCCCTACAGAAGCCGTTCACTAAGACTATTCTTGTGAAATTTGCATATTAATATTTTGAACCCCATAGAGGGCTAAGGTGAAAAAGGAAATATCTTCCGTTAAAAACTTGAAAGAAGCTTTCTGAGAAATTGCCATGTGTTCTGTTAATACATCTCACAGACTTACAGCTTTTCTCTCCAGAAGCCTTTCGATAACACTGATCCTTTGGATTATGCAAAGTGATATTTGGAAGCCCATAGAGGGCTATGTTGAAAATGGAAATTTCCTAAGATAAAAACCGAAAAGAAGCTTTCTGAGAAACTGCTTTGTGTTCTGTTATTTCATCTCATAGAGTTACAGCTTTCCCCGCAAGAAGTCGTTCAATAAGAGTGTTCTTGTGAAATCTACAAAGTGATATTTGGAATATCATAGAGGGCTATGGTGAAAAAGGAAATATCTTCCCTTAAAAACTGGAAAGAAGGATTCTGAGAAACTGCCGTGTGTTCTGTTCTTACATGTGACCGAGTTACAGCTTTTCCCAAAAGAAGCCTTTCGCTAAGGCTGTTCTTGTGGGATTTGCAAAGTGATATTTGGAAGCCCGTGGAGGTCTTTGGTAAAAAAGGAAATATCTTCCGTGAAAAACTGGAAAGAAGCTTTCTGAGAAACTGCTTTGTGTTCTGTTAATTCAACACACAGAGTTACAGCTTACCCCTCAAGAAGACTTTCGCTAAGACTGTTCTTGTGGAACATTCAAAGTGATATTTGGAAGCCCATAGAGGACTAAGGTGAGAAAGGAAATGTCTTCGGTGAAATACTGGAAAGAATCTTTCCGAGAAAATGCTTTGTGTTCTTTTATTTCATCTCAGAGTGTTACAGCTTTCCCCTCAAGAAGCCTTTCGCTAAGACTGTTCTTGTGAAATTTGCAAAGTGATATTTGGAAGCCCATAGAGGGCTATGGTGAAAAAGGAAATATCCTAAGATAAAAACTGGAAAGATGGTTTCTGAGAATCTGTTTTGTGTTCTGTTAATTCATCTCACAGAGATACAGCTTTTCCCTCCAGAAACCTTTCGTTAAAACTCGTCTTATGGAATTCACAAATTGATATTTGGAAGCCCATAGAAGGCTATGGTGAAAAAGGAATAATCTTCCGTTAAAAACTGGAAAGAAGATTTCTTAGAGACTGCTTTGTGTTCTGTTAATTCATCTCACAGTGTTACAGCTTTCCCCTCTAGAATCCTTTCACTAAGATTGTTCCTGTGGAATTTGCAAAGTGATATTTGGAACCCGCAGAGGGCTGTGGTGAAAAAAGAAATATCCTAAGATAAAAACTGGAAAGAAGCTTTCTGAGAAACTGCTTTGTGTTCTGTTAATTCATCTCACAGACTTGCATCTTTCCCCTCAAGAAGCCGTTCACTAAGACTGTTCTTGTAGAATTTGAAAAATGAAATTTGTAATCCCATAGAGGGCAATAGTGAAAAAGGAAATATCTTCAGTTAACAACCGAAAAGGAGCTTTCTGATAAAGTTCTTTGTGTTCTGATAGTTCATCTCACAGAGTTTCAGCTTTCCACTCAAGAAGCACCACTAAGACTATTCTTGTGAAATTTGCAAATTGATATTTGGAAACCCATAGAGGGCTATGGTGAAAAAGGAAATATCTTACGTTAAAAAATTGGAAAGAAGCTTTCTGAGAAATTGCCGTGTGTTCTGTTAATACATCTCACCGAGTTATAGCTTTCCACTGCAGAAGCCTTTCGCTAAGACTGTTCTTCTGGAATTTGCAAAGTGATATTTGGAATCCCGTAGGGGGCTATGGTGAAAAAAAAAAAAAATCTTCCATTAAAAACTGTAAAGGAGCTTTCAGAGAAAATGTCGTGTGTTCTGTTAATATACCTCACCAAGTTACACCTTTCCCCTACAGAAGCCTTCAGCAAAGACTGTTCTTGTGGGATTTCAAAGTGATATTTGAAAGCTTATAGAGGGCTACGGTGAAAAAGGAAATATCTTCGGTTAAATATTGAAAAGAAGCTTTCTGAGAACCTGCTTTGTGTTCTGTTAATTCATCTCACAGAGTTACAGCTTTCCACTCAAGAAGCCTTTCGCTACGGCTGTTGTTGTGGAATTTGCAAAGTGATATTTGTAAGCCCATAGAGGGCCATGATGAAAAAGGAAATATCTTCAGTTAAGAACTGGAAAGAAACTTTCTGAGAAACTACTTTGTGTTCTGTTAATTCATCTCAAAGTGTTACAGCTTTCCCCTCATGAAGCCTTTCGATAAGACTGTTCTTGTGGAATTCGCAAAGTGATATTTGGAAGCCCATAGAGGGCTATGGTGAAAATGGAAATATCCTAAGATAAATTCGAAAGGAAGCTTTCTGCGAAACTGCGTTTTGTTCTGTTAGTTCATCTCACAGAGTTTCAGCTTTGCCCTCAAGGTGCCCCACTAAGACTATTCTTGTGAAATTTGCAAATTGATATTTGCAAACCCATAGAGTGCTACGGTGAAAAGGGAAATATCTTCCGTTAAAAACGGGAAAGAAGTTTTCAGAGGAGCTGCCGTGTGTTCTGTAAATACATCCACCGTGTTACAGCTTTCCCCTCAAGAAGCCGTTCGCTAAGGGTGTTCTAGTGGAACTTGCAAAGTGATATTTGGAAGCCCATAGAGGGCTATGGTGAGAAAGGAAATATCTTCCGGTAAAAACTGGAAAGAAGCTTTCTGAGAAACTGCAGTGTGTTCTGTTAATACACCTCACCGATTACAGCTTTACCCTCAAGAAGCCTTTCGCTAAGACTGTTCTTGTGGGATTTGCACTGTGATATTTGGAAGCCCATAGAGGGCTATGGTGAAAAAGGAAATATCTTCAGTTAAGAACTGGAAATAAGCTGTATGAGAAACTGCTTTGTGTTCTGTTGATTTGCCTTACAGAGTTACAGCTTTCCCCTCCAGAACCCTTTCCCTAAGACTGTTCTTGGGGAATTTGCAAAGTGATATTTGGTAAAAGGCGAAAGATTTCTACGATCTGAAGAGAAACCAGAGTATTGCAAAGTGATACTTGGAAGCCCATAGTGGGCGATAGTGAAAAAGGAAATAACTTCAGTTAAAAACAGGAAAGAAGCTTTCTGAGAAACTGCCATGTGTTGGTGTAATACATCTCACCGAGTTACAGCTTTCCCCTCAAGAAGCCTTTCACTAAAACTCTTCTTGTGGAATTTGTAATGAGATATTTGGAAGCCCATAGATGGCTATGGTGAAAAAGGAAATATCCTAAGATAAAAATTGAAAAGAAGCTTTCTGAGAAACGGCTTTGGGTTCTCTTAATTCATCTCACAGAGTTAGAGCTTTCCCCTAAAGAAGTCGTTCACTAAGACTGCTCTTGTGAAATCTGCAAAGTGATATTTGGAAACCCATAGGAGGCTGTGGTGAAAAAGGCAATGTCTTCCGTTAAAAACTGGAAAGAAGCTTTCTGAGAAACGACCATGTGTTCTGTTAATACACCTCACCGAGTTACAGCTTACCCCTCAAGAAGCCTTTCGCTAAGACTGCTCTTGTGGGATTTGCAAAGTGATATTTGGAAGCCCCTGGAGGGCTATGGTGAAAAAGGAAATATCTTCAGTTAAACTGTGGGTAGAAGCATGCTGAGAAACTGCTTTCTGTTCTGTTAATTCATCTCACACAGTTAGAGCTTTACCCTCAAGAAGCCTTTCGCTAAAAGGGTTCTTGTGGGATTTGCAAAGTGGTATTTGGAAGCCCCTAGAGGGCTATGCGGAAAAAGGAAATTTCTTCATTTAAAAACTGGAAAGAAGCTTTCTGAGAAACTGCTTTGTGTTCTGTGAATTCATCTCACAGAGTTACAGCTTTTACCTCAAAAAGCCTTTCGCTAAGACTGTTCTTGTGGAATATGCAAAGTGATATTTGGAAGCAAATAGAGGGCTAAGGTGAAAACGGAAATATCTTCCGTTAAACACTGGTAAGAAGATTTCTCAGAAACTGCTTTGTGTTCTGTTAATTCATCTCACAGAGTTACAACTTTCCCCTCCAGAAGCCCTCCGCAAAGTCTCTTCTTGTGGAATTTGCAAAGTGATATTTGGAAGCCAATAGAGGGGTATGGTGAAAAAGGAAATTACCTAAGTTAAAAAATGAAAGGAAGCTTTCTGAGAAATTGCTTTGTGTTCTGTTAATTCATCTCCCAGATTTACAGCTTTCCGCTCAAGAAGCCTTTCGCTAAGACTGTTCTTGTGCGATTTGCAAAGTGATATTTGGAAGCCCATAGAGCGCTTTGGTGAGAAAGGAAATTTCTTCAGTTTAAAACTGGAAAGAAGCTTTCTGAGAAACTGCTTTGTGTTCTGATAATTTATCTCACAGAGTTACAACTTTCCCCTCCAGAAGCCCTTCGTTAAGACTGTTCTTGTGGAATTTGAAAAGTGATATTTGGAAGCCCATAGAGGGCTATGGTGAAAAACGAAATATCTTCCGCTAAAAACCGAAAAGAAGCGCTCTGAGGAACCGCTTTGTGTTCTGTTAGTTCATCTCACAGAGTTTCAGGTTTCTCCTCAAGAGGCCGTTCACTAAAACTGTTCTTGTGAAATTTTCAAAGTGATATTTGAAAACCCATAGAGGGCTATGGTGAAAAAGGAAATATCTTAAGTTAAATATTGGAAAGAAGCTTTCATAGAAACTGCTGTGTGTTCTGTTCACATCTCACCGAGTTACAGCTTTCCCCTCAAGAAGCTGTTGGCTAAGACTGTTCTATTGGAATTTGCAAAGTGATATTTGGAAGCCCATAGAGGGCAAAGGTGAAAAAGGAAATATCTTCTGTTAAAAACTGGAAAGAAGATTTCTGAGAAACTGCCGTGTGTTCTGTTAATACACCTCACGGAGTTACAGCTTTCCCCTCAAGAAGCCTTTCGCGAATACTGTTTTTGTGGTATTTGCACAGTGATATTAGGAAGCCCATAGAGGGCAATTGTGAAAAAGAAAATTTCTTCAGTTAAAACCTGGAAAGAAGTTTTCTTAGAAATTGCTTTGTGTTCTGTTAATTCATCTCACAGAATTACAGCTTTCCCCTCCAGAAACCTTTCCGTAAGGCTGTTCTTCTGGAATTTGCAAAGCTATTATTCGAAGCCCATAGAGGGCTATGGTGAAAAAGGAAATATCCTCCGTTAAAAACTGGAAAGAAGCTGTCTGAGAAACTGCTTTGTGTTCTATTAATTCATCTCACAGAATTACAGCTTTCCCTTCAAGAATCCTTTCGCTAAGGCTGTTCTTGTGGAATTGGCAAAGTGATATTTGGAAGCCCATAAAGGGCTATGGTGAAAAAGGAAATATCTTCTGTTAAAAACTGGAAAGAAGATTTCTGAGTAACTGCTTTGTGTTCTCTTAATTCATCTCACAGAGTTAAAACCTTCCCCTCCAGAAGCCCTCCGCAAAGACTGTTCTTGTGGAAATTGCAAAGTGATATTTGGAAGCCAATAGAGGGCTGTGGTGAAAAAGTAAATATGTTCCGTTAAAAACTGGAAAGAAGATTTCTGAGAAACTGCTTTGTGTTCTGTTAATTCATCTCACAGAGTTACAGCTTTCTTCTCGGGAAGCCGTTCACTAAGAGTGTTCTTGTGGAATTTGCAAAGTGATATTTGGAAGCTGATAGAGGGCTGTGGTGAAAAAAGAAATAGCCTAAGATAAAATCTGAAAAGAAGCTTTCTGAGAAAGTACTTTGTGTTCTGATAATTCAACTCACAGAATTACAGCATTCCCCTCAAGTAGCCTTACGCTAAGGCTGTTTTTGTGGAATTTGCAAAGTGATAGTGGAAGCCCATGCAGGGCTATGGTGAAAAAGGAAATATTTTCAGTTAAAAACTGGAAAGAAGCTTTCTGAGAAACTACTTTGTGTTCTGATAATTCATCTCAAAGGGTTACAGCTTTCCCCTGAAGAAGAATTTCGCTAAGACTGTTCTTGTGTAATTTGCAAAGTGATATTTTGAAGCCCATAAAGGGCTATGGTGAAAATGGAAATATCCTAAGATGAAAACCGAAAAGAAGTTTTCTGAAAACTTCTTTGTGTTCTGTTAGTTCATCTCACAGAGTTACAGCTTTCCCTGCAAGAAGTCGTTCACTAAGATTGTTTTTGTGAAATTTGAAAAGTGATATTTGGAAGCCGATAGAGGGCTATGGTGTAAAAGGAAATATCTTCCGTTAAAATCTGGAAAGAAGCTCTCTGAGAAACTGCCGTGTGTTCTGTTAATACATCTCACCAAGTTACAGCTTTCCACAGAAGTAGTCATTGGCTAAGACTCTTCTTCTGGGATTTGCAAAGTGATATTTGGAAGCCCATAGAGGGCTTTGGTGAAAAAGGAAATATCTTCACTTAAAAACTGACAAGAAGCTTTCTGAGAATCTGCTTTGTGTTCTGTTAATTCATCTCACAGAGTTACAGCTTTCCCCTCAAGAAGCCTTTCGCTAAGACTTTTCTTGTGGAATATGCAAAGTGATATTTGGAAGCCCATAGAGGGCTATGGTTAAAAAGAAGATATCTTCAGTTAAAAACTGGAAAGAAGCTTTCTGAGAAACTGCTTTGTGTTCTGTTAATTCATCTCACAGAGTTACAGCGTTTCCCTCAAAAAGCCTTTCACTAAGTCTATTCTTGTGGGATTTGAAAAGTGATATTAGTAAGCCCATAGAGGGCTATGGTGAAAAAGGAAATCTGCTCAGATAAAATCTGGAAAGAAGCTTTCTGAGAAACTGCTTTGTGTTCTGTTAATTCATCTCACAGAGTTACAGCTTTCCCCTCAAGAAGCCTTTCGCTAAGACTGTTCTTGTGAAATTTGCAAAGTGATATTTGGAAGCCCATAGAGGGCTACGGTGAGATAGGAAGTATCCTAAGATAAAAACTGAAAAGAAGCTTTCTCAGAAACTGCTTAGTGTTCTGTTAATTCATCTTACAGAGTTACCGCTTTACCCTCAAGAAGCCTTTGGCTAAGAATGTTCTTGTGGATTTTGCAAAGTGAAATTTGAAGCCCATAGAGGGGTACGGTGAAAAAGCAATATCTTCCGTTAAATCAGAAAAGAAGCTTTCTGAGAAACTGCTTTGTGTTCTGTTAATTCACATCACAGAGTTACAGATTTCTCCTCAAGAAGCCTTTCGCTAAGACTTTTCCTGTGGAATTTGCAAAGTGATATTTGGAAGCCCTTAGAGGTCTATGGTGAAAAAGGAAATATACCAAGATAGAAACTGAAAAGAAGTTTCTGAGAAACTGCTTTGTGTTCTGTTAATTCATCTCACTGTGCTACATCTTTCCCCTCAGGAAGCCTTTCGCTATGACTGTTCTTGTGGAATTTGCATAGTGATATTTGGAAGCCTATAGAGGTCTATGTTGAAAAAGGAAATATCCTAAGATAAAAAGTGAAAAGAAGCTTTCTGAGAAACTGCTTTGTGTTCTGTTTATTCATTTCACAGAGTTACAGCTTTCCCCTCAAGAAGCCTTTTGCTAATGCTGTTCTTGTGGCATTTGCAAAGTGGTATTTGGAAGCCCATCGAGGGCTAGGGAGAAAAAGGAAATATCTTCACTCAAAAAGTGGAAAGAAGCTTTATGAGTAACTGCTTTGTGTTCTGTTAATTCATGTCACCGAGTTACAGCTTTCCTCTCAAGAAGCCTTTCACTAAGATTGTTCTTATGGAATTTGCAAAGTGATATTTGGAAGGCCTTAGGGGGCTATGGTAAAAAAGGAAATATCTTCCGTTAAAAACTGAAAGAAGCTTTCTGAGAAACTGCTTTGTGTTCTGTTAATTCATCTCACAGAGTTACAGCTTTCCCCTGAAGAAGCCTTTCGCTAACACTGTTCTTGGGGAATTTGCAAAGAGATATTTGGAAGCCCACAGAGGGTTAAGGTAAAAAAGGAAATATCTTCAGTTAAAAACTGGAAAGAAACTTTCTGACAAACTGCTTTTTGTTCTGTTAATTCATCTCACAGAGTTACAGCTTTCCACTCAGGAAGCCTTTCGCCAAGACAGTTCTTGTGGAATTTGCAAACTGATATCTGGAAGCCCTTAGACAATTTTGTTGAAAAAGGAAATATCTTCCGTTAAAAACCGGAAAGAAGCTTTCTATGAAACTGCTTTGTGTCCTGTTATTTCATCTCACAGAGTTACAGCATTCCCCTCAAAAGACCATTCATTAAGACTGTTCTTCTGGAATGTGCAAAGTGATATTTGGAAGCCTTTTGAGGGCTACGGTGAAAAATTAAATATCCTACGATAAAAACCGAAAAGAAGCTTTCTGAGAAACTGCATTCTGTTCTCTTAATTCATCTCATGGAGTTATAGCTTTCCCCTCAAGGAGCCGATCACTAAGACTGTTCTTGTGGAATTTGCAAAGTGATATTTGGAAGTCCATAGAGGGCTTTGGGGAAAATGGAAATATCTTCAGTTAAAAATTCGAAAGAAACTTTCTGAATACAGCTTTTCACTCAAGAAGCCTTTCGCTAGGACTGTTCTTCTGGAATTTGCAAAGTGATATTTGGAAGCTCATAGAGGTCTATGGTGAAAAAGGAAATATCTTCCGTTAAAAACTGGAAGAAAGCTTTCTGAGAAACCTCTTTGTGTTCTGTGAATTCATTTCACAGTGGTACAGCTTTCCCCTCAAGAAGCCTTAACGAAGACTGTTCTAGTGGAATTTGCAAAGTGATATTTAGAAGCCCATAGAAGGCAATGGTGAAAAAGGAAAAATCTTCCGTTAAAAACTGGAAAGAAGCTTTCTGAGAAACTGCTTTGTGTTCTGTTAATTCATTTGACAGAGTTACAGCCTTCCCCTCAATAAGCCTTTTGGTAGGACAGTTCTTGTGGAATTTTTAAGTTATATATGGAAGCACTAAGAGGGCTATGGTGGAAATGGAAATACCTTCCATTAAAAACTGGAAAGAAGCTTTTTGAGAAACTGCTTTGTGTTCTGATAATTCATTTCACAGAGTTACAGCTTTCCCCGCAAGAAGTCTTTCGCTAATACTGTTCTTGTGGAATTTAGGAGGTGATATTTAGTAGCCAATAGAGGGCTACGGTGTAAAAGGAACTTTCCTAAGAAAAAAACTGAAAGGAGGCTTTCTGAGAAACTGCTTTCTGTTCTGTTAATTCATTTCACAGACATACAGCTTTACCCTCCAGAAGCCTTTCGCTGAGACTGTTCTTGTGGAAATTGAAATGTGATATTTGGAAGCCCACAGAGGGCAATGGTGAAAAAGGAAATATCTTCCATTAAAAACCGGAACGAAGCTTTCTGAGAAACTGCTTTGTGTTCTGCTATTTCATCTGACTGAGTTACAGCTTTCCCTTCAAAAAGCCATTCATTAAGAGTGTTCTTGTGGAATGTGCAAAGTGATATTTGGAAGCCCATAGAGGGCTATGGTGAAAAAGGAAATATCCTACGATAAAAACCGAAAAGAAGCTTTCTGAGAAAGTGCATTGAGTTCTCTTAATTCATCTCACGGAGTTATAGCTTTCCCCTCAAGGAGCCAATCACTAAGACTGTTCTTGTGGAATTTGCAAAGTGATATTTGGAAGTCCATAGAGGGCTATGGGGAAAAAGGAAATATCTTCAGTTAAAAACTCGAAAGAAGCTTTCTGATTACAGATTTTCCCTCAAGAAGCCTTTCGCTATGCCTGTTCTTGTGGAATTTGCAAAATGATATTTGGAAGCCCTTACAGGGCTATGGTGAAAAAGGAAATATCTTCCTTTGAAAACTGGAAGAACGCTTTCTCAGAAACCTCTTTGTTTTCTGTGAATTCATCTCACAGAGGTACAGCTTTCCCCTCAAGAAACCTTTCACTAAGACTGTTCTTGTGGAATTTGCCAAGTGATATTTGGAAGCCCATAGAAGTCTCTGGTGAAAAAGGAAATATCCTAAGGTAAAAACTGAAAAGAAGCTCTCTGAGAAACAGCTTTGTGTTCTGTTAATTCATCTCACAGAGTTACAGCTTTCCCCTCAAGAAGCCTTTCTTTTAGACTGTTCTTGTGGAATTTGCAAAGTGATATTTGGAAGCCCATGGAGGGCTATTTTGAAAATGGAAATATCCAAAGATAAAAACCGAAAAGAAGCTGTCTGAGAAACTGCTGTGTGTTGTGTTAGTTCATCTCACAGTGTTACAGCTTTCCCCTCTAGAAGCCCTTCACTAAGACTGTTCTTGTGAAATTTGCAAACTGATATTTGTAATCCCATAGAGGGCTATGGTGAAAAAGGAAATATCTTTCGTTAAAAACTGGAAAGAAGATTTCCGACAAACTGCTTTGTTTTCTGTTAATTCATCTCACAGAGTTACAGATTTCCCCTCCAGAAGTTTTTCGCTAACAATGTTCCTGTGGAATTTGCAAAGTGATATTTTGAAGCCCATAGTGGGCTATGGTGAAAAAGGAAATATCTTCCGTTAAAAACTGGAAAGAACCTTTCTGAGAAACTGCTTTGTGTTCCGTTAATTAATCTCACAGAATTACAGCTTTCCTATCATGAAGCTGATCACTAAGACTGTTCTTTTGGAATATGCAAAGTGATATTTGGAAGTCCATAGACTGCTACGGTGAAAAAGGAAATATCCTAAGGAAAAAACTGAAAAGAAGCTTTCTGAGAAACTGCTTTGTGTTCTGTTATTTCGTCTCCAGAGTTACAGCTTTGCCCTCAAGAAGCCTTTCGCTAAGACTGTTCTTGTGGAATTTGCAAAGTGATATTTGGAATCCCTTAGAGGGCTAAGGCGAAAAAGGAAATATCTTGCGTTAAAAACTGGAAAGAAGCATCCTAGGAAACTTCTTTGTGTTCTGTTAATTCATCTCACAGAGTAACAGCTGTCCCATCCAGAAACCTTTCGCTAACACTGTTCTTGTGGAATTTGCAAAGTGATATTTGGAAGTCCAGAGAGAGCTATGGTGAAAATGGAAATATCCTAAGATAAATACTGAAAAGAAGCTTTCTGAGAAACTGCTTTGTGTTTTGTTAATTCATCTCACAGAGTTACAGCTTTCCCCTCCAGAAGCCTTTCCGTAGGACTGTTCTTGTGGAATTTGCAAAGTGAAATTTGGAAGCCCAGAGAGGGCTATAATGAAAAAGGAAATTTATTCCGTTAAAAACCGAAAAGAAGCTTTCTGAGAAACTGCTTTGTGTTTTGTTAGTACATCTCACAAAATTACAGCTTTGCTCTACCGAAGCCTTTCGCTAAGACTGTTCTTGTGGAATTTGCAAAGTGATCTTAGAAGACCGTAGAGGGCTATGGTGAAAAAGGAAATATCTTCCATTAAAAACTGGAAAGAAGCTTTCTGAGAGACTGCTTTGTGTTCTGTTAATTCCTCTCACAGATTAGAGCTTTCACCTCAAGAAGTCTTTTGCTAAGGCTGTTGTTGTGAAGTTTTCAAAGTGATATTTGGAAGCCCGTAGATGGCTATGGTGAAAATGGAAATAACCTAAGATAAAAATCGAAAAAAAGCTTTCTGAGAATCTCCTTGTGTTCTGTTAGTTCATCTCACAGAGTTACAGCTTTACCCTCAAGAAACCGTTCGCTAAGATTGTTCTTGTGAAATTTGCAAAGTGATAGTGGAAGCCTGTAGAGAGCTATGCTGAAAAAGGAAATACCTTCAGTTTAAAACTGGAAAGAATCTTTCTGAGAAACTACTTTGTGTTCTCTTAATTCAACTCACAGAGTTACAGTTTCCCTTCAAGAAGCCTTTCGCTAAGACTGTTCTTGTGGAATTTGCAAAGTGATATTTGGAGCCATTTGATGGCTATGGTGAAAAAGAAAATATCCTAATATAAAAACTGAACAGAAGCTTTCTGAGAAACTGCTTTGTGTACTGTTAATTCATCTCACAGCGTTACAGCTTGTCCCTGAAGAAGCCTTTCGCTAAGACTGTTCTTGTGGAATTTGCAGAGAGAAATTTCGAAGGGCTATGGTGAAAAAGGGAGTATCTTCCATTAAAAACCGAAAAGAAGCTTTCTGAGAAACTGCTTTGTGTTCTGTTAGTTCATCTCACAGAGTTTGAGCTTTCCCCTCAAGAAGGCGTTCACTAAGACTCTTCTTGTGCAATTTGCAAATTCATATTTGGTAACCCATAGAAGGCTATGGTGAAAAAGGAAATATCTCCCGTTAAAAAGGGGAAAGAAGCTTTCTGAGAAACTGGCGTGTTTTCTGTTAATACATCTCACCGAATTAGAGCTTTCCCCTCCAGAAGCCTTTCGCTAAGACTGTTCTTGTGGAATTTGCAAGGTGATATTTGGAAGACCATAGAGGGCTATGGTGAAAAAGGAAGTATCCTCAGATAGAAACTGAAAAGAAGCTTTCTGAAAAACTGCTTTGTGTTCTGTTGAATCACCTCAAAGAGTTAGAACTTTCCCCTTAAGAAGCCTTTCGCTAAGACTGTTCTCGTGGAATTTGCAAAGTGATATTCGGAAGCCCAAAGAGTGCTATAGTGAAAATGGAAATATCCTAAGATAAAAACCGAAAAGAATCTTTCTGAGAAACTGCCTTGTGTTCTGTTAGTTCATCTCATAGAGTTACAGCTTTACCCTCAAGAAGCCATTCACTAAGACTGTTCTTGTGGAATTTGCAAAGTGATATTTGGAAGCCCATAGAGGGCTATGGTGAAAAAGGAAATATCTTCAATTAAAAACTGAAAAGAAGCTTTCTGAGAAACTGCTTTGTGTTCTGTTAATTCAACTCACAGAGTTACAGCTTTCCCCTCAAGAAGCCTTTCGCTAAGGCTGTTTTTGTGGAAATTGCAAATTGATATTTGGAAGCCCCTATAGTTCAATGGTGAAAATGGAAATATCCTAACCTGAAAAAAGAAAATAAGCTTTCTGAGAAACCGCTTTTCGTTCTGTTAGTTCATCTCACAGAGTTACAGCTTTCCACTAAAGAAGCCGTTCACTAAGACTGTTCTTGTGAAATTTGCAAAGTGATATTTGGAAGCCCATAGAGGGCTATGATGAAAAAGGAAATATCTTCCTTTAAAAACTGGAAAGAAGATTTCCGAGAAACTATATTGTGTTCTGTTAATTTATCTTACACAGTCACAGCTTTCCCCTCAAGAAGCCTTTCGCAAAGACTGTTCTTGTGCAATTTGCAAAGTGATATTTGGAGGCCCATAGAAGTTTATGGTGAAAAAGTAAATATATTCCGTTAAAAACTGGAAAGAAGATTTCCGAGAAACTATATTGTGTTCTGTTAATTCATCTCAAAGAGTTACAGCTGTCCCCTCAAGAAGCCTTTCGCTAAGACTGTTCTTGTGGAATTTGCAAAGTGATATTTGGAAGCCCATAGAGGGCTACTGTGAAAAAGGAAATATCCAAAGATAAAAACTGAAAAGAAGCTTTCTGGGTAACTGCATTGTTTTCTCTTAATTCATATCACAGAATTACAGATTTCACCTCAAGAAGCCTGTCGTTAAGTCTATTATTGTGGAAATTGCAAAGTGATATTTGGAAGGCCATAGAGGGCTATTGTGGAAAAGGAAATATTCCAAAATAAAAACTGAAAAGAAGCTTTCTGAGAAACTGCTTTGTGTTATGTTAATTCATTTCACTGCGTTACAGCTTACCCGTAAAGAAGATTTTCGCTAACACTGGTCCTGTGGAATTTGCAAATTGATATTTGGAAGCCCTTGGGGGGTATGGTCAAAAAGGAAATATCCTAAGATAAAAACTGAAAAGAAGCTTTCTGACAAACTAATTTGTGTTCTGTTAATTCATCTCAGAGAGTTACAGCTTTCCCCTCAAGAATTTCTGCGCTAAGACTGTTCTTGTGGAATTTGCAAAGTAATATTTCAAAGCCTACAGAGGGCTCTTTTGAAATGGAATGATCCTAAGATAAAATCTGAAAGAAGCTGTCTGAGAAACTGCTTTGTGTTCTGTTAATTCATTTCACAGAGTTACAGCTATCCCCTCAAGAAGAATTTCGCTAAGACTATTCTTGTGGAATTTGCAAAGTGATATTAGGAAGTCCATAGAGGGCAATGGTGAATTAGGAAATATCCTAAGATAAAAACTGAAAAGAAGCTTTCTGAGAAACTACCTTGTCTTCTGTTAATTCAATCACAGATTTACAGCTTTCCCCTCAAGAAGACATTTGAGATGGCTTTTCTTGTGGAATTTGCAATGTGATATTTGGAAGCCCATAGAGGGCTATGGTGAAAAAGGAAATATCTTCAGTTAATAACTGGAAAGAAGCTTTCTGAGAAACTGCTTTGTGTTCTGTTAATACATCTCACAGAGTTACAGCTATCCCCTCAAGAAGAATTTCGCTAAGACTCTTCATGTGGAATTTGCAAAGTGATAATTGGAAGCCCATAGAGGGCTATGGTTAAAAAAGGAATTATACTAAGATAAAAACCGAAAAGTAATTTCTGATAAACTACTTTGTGTTCTGTTAGTTCATCTCACAGAGTTACAGCTTTCCCCCCAAGAAGACGTTCACTAAGACTGTTCTTGTGAAATTTGGAAAGTGATATTTGGAAGCCCATATAGGGTTATTGTGGAAAAGGAAATATCTTCCGTTAAAAACTGGAAAGAAGCTTTGTGGGAAACTGCTTTGTGTTCTGTTAATTCATCTCACAGAATTACAGCTTTCCCTCAAGAAGCCTTTGCCTTAGACTGTTCTTGTGGGATATGCAAAGTGATATATGGAAACCCATAGAGGACCTTGGTGAAAAAGGAAATATCCTAAGATAAAAATAGAAAACAAGCTTTCTGAGAAACTGCTTTGTGTTCTGTTAATTCATCTCACAGAGTTGCAGCTTTCCCTCAAGAAGCCTTTCTCTAAGACTGTTCTTGTGGAATTTGCCAAGTGATAGTTGGAAGCCCAAAAAGGGCCATGGTGCCAAAGGAAATATCTGCCGTTAAAAACTGGAAAGAAGCTTTCTGAGAAACTGCTTTGTGTTCTGTTAATTCATTTCACAGAATTACAGCTTTCTTCTCAAGATGCCTTTCCCTAAGACTGTTCTTGTGGAATTTGCAAAGTGATATTTGGAATCCCTTAGAGGGCAATGGTGAAAAAGGAAATATCTTACGTTAAAAACTGGAAAGAATCTTTCTGAGAAACTACTTTCTGTTCTGTCAATTCATCTCACAGACTTGCAGCTTTCCCCTCAAGAAGAATTTCCCTAAGACTCTTACTGTGGAATTTGCAAAGTGATATTTGGAAGCCCATAGAGGGCTATGGAGAAAAAGGAAATATCCTAAGTTAAAAACTGAAAAGAAGCTTTCTGAGAAACTGCTTTGTGTTCTGTTAATTCAACTCACAGAGTTACAGCTTCCTCCTGAAGAAGCCTTTGGTCAAGGCTCTTCTTTTGGAATTCGCAAAGTGATATTTGGAAACCCATAGAGGGCTATTGTGAAAATGGAAATATCCTAAGATAAAAACCGATAAGAAGCTTTCTCAGAAACTACTTTGTGTTCTCTTAGTTCATCTCACAGGGTTACAGCTTTCCTCTCAAGAGGCCGTTCACTAAGATTCTCCTTGAGAAATTTTCAAAGTAATATTTGGAAGCCCATAGAGGGCTATGGTGAAAAAGGAAATATCTTCCGTTGAAAACTGGAAAGAAGCTTTCTGAGAAACTGCTTTGTGTTCTTTTAAATCTTCTCACAGAGTTACAGCTTTCCCCTCAAGAAACATTTCGCTAAGACTGTTCTTGTGGAATGTGCAAAATCATGTTTGGAAGCCCATAGAGCTCTAAGGTGAAAAAGGAAATTTCTTCCGTTAAAAACTGTAAAGGGTCTTTCTGAGAAACAGCTTTGTGTTCTGTTAATCCAACTCACAGAGTTACAGCTTTCCCCTCAAGAAGACTTTCGATAAGACAGTTCTTGTAGAATTTGCAAAGTGATATTTGGAAGTTCATAGAGAACTATGGTGAAAATGGAAATATCCTAAGATAAAAACTGAAAAGAATATTTCTGAGAAACTGCTTTGTGTTCTGATAATTCATTTAACAGTGTTACAGCTTTCTCCTCAAGAAGCCTTTCCCTAAAGCTGTTCTTGTGGAATTTGGCAAGTGATATTTGGAAACCCATAGAGGGCTACGGTGAAAAAGGAAATTCTTCCGTTAAAAAGTGGAAAGAAGCTTTCCGAGAAACTGCTTTGTGTTCTGTTAATTCATCTCACAGAGTTACAATTTTCCCCTCAAGAAGCGTTTCGCTAAGTCTGTTCTTGTGGAATTTGCAAAGTGATATTTGGAAGCCTATAGATGGCTATGGTGAAAAAGGAAATATCCTAAGATAAAAACTGAAAAGAAGTTTCTGAGAAACTGCTTTGTGTTCTGTTAATTCAATCACAGATTTACAGCGTTCCCCTCAAGAAGACTTTCGCTATGGCTTTTCTTGTGGAATTTGCAATGTGATATTTGGAAGCCGATAGAGGGTTATGGTGAAAAAGGAAATATCTTCACTTAAAAACTGGAAAGAAGCTTTCCGAGAAACTGCTTTGTGTTCTGTTAATTCATCTCACAGAGTTACAGCTTTCCCCTCAAGAAGCCTTTCACTAAGACAGGGCTTGTGGAATTGAAAAGTGATATATGGAAGTCCATAGAGGTCTATGGTGTAAAAGAAAATATCTTCCATTAAAAACTGGAAAGAAGCTTTCTGATTACAGCTTTCATCTCAAGAAGCCTTTCGCTAAGACTCTTCTTGTGGAATTTGCAAAGTGATATTTGGAATCCCATAGAGGGCTATGGTGAAAAAGGAAATATCCTAAGGTAAAAACTGAAAAGTAGGTTGCCGAGAAAATGTTTTGTGTTCTGTAAATTCATCTTACAGTGTTGCAGCTTTACCCTCAAGAAGCCTTTCGCTAAGACTGTTTTTCTGGAATTTGCAAAGTGATATTTGGAAGCCCATAGAGGGCTATGCTGAAAAAGGAAATATCCTAAGATAAAAACTGAAAAGAAGCTTTCTGAGAAACTGTTTTGTGTTCTGTTCATTCATCTCAGAGTGTTACAGCTTTCCCTTCAAGAAGTCATTCACAAAGTCTGTTCTAGTGTAATTTGCAAAGTGATATTTGGAAGACCATAGAGGGCTACGTTGAAAAAGGAAATATAGTAAGATAAAATCCGAAAAGAAGCTTTTTGAGAAACTGCTTTGTGTTCTCTTAATTCGTCTCAGAGAGTTACAGATTTCCCCTCAAGAGGCCGTTCACTAAGACTGTTCTTCTGAAGTGTGGAAAGTGATATTTAGAATCCCATAGAGGGCTATGGTAAAAAAGGAATTATTTTCCGTTAAAAACAGGAAGGAAGTTTTCTGAGAAACTGCTTTGTGTTCTGTTAATTCATCTCACAGCGTTAGAACATTTCCCTCTAAAAGCCTTTCGCTGAGGTTGTTGTTGTCGAATTTGCAATGTGATATTTGGAAGCCCATAGAGGGCTATGGTGAAAAAGGAAATATCTTCAGTTAAAAACTGGAAAGAAGGTTTCTGAGAAACTGCCATGTGTTCTGATAATAGACCTCACCTAGTTACAGCTTTCCCCTCAAGAAGCCTTTCGATAAGACTGTTCTAGTGCGATTTGCAAAGTGATATTTGGAAGCCCATAGTGCGCTATGGTGAAAAAGGCAATATCTTCAGTTAAAAAGCGGAAAGAAGCTTTCTGAGAAACTCCTTTTTGTTCTGTTAATTCACCTCACAGAGTTACAGCTTTCCCCTCAATAATTCTTTCGCTAAGACTGTTCTTGTGGAATTTGCAAATTGATATTTGGAAGCCCATAGAGGGCTATGGTGAAAAAGGAAGTATCTTAAGATAAAAACTGTAAAGAAGCTTTCTGAGAAACTGCTTTGTGTTCTGTTAATTCATCTCACATAGTTACAACATTTCCCTCTAAAAGCCTTTCGCTAATATTGTTCTTGTGGAATTTTCAAATTGATATTTAGAGGCCCATAGAGGGTTATGTTCAAAAAGGAAATATCTTCCGTTAAAAACTGAAAATAAGCTTTTTGAAAAACTGCTTTGTGTTCTGTTAATTCATCTCACAGAGTTACAACTTTCCACTCAGGAAGCCTTCCGCTAAGACTGTTCTTGTGAAACTTGCAAAGTGATATTTGGAAGCCCACAGAGGGCTATGGAATAAAAGGAAATATCCCCCGTTTTAAACTGGAGAGAAGCTTTCTGAGAAACTGCTTTGTGTTCTGTTAATGCATCTCACAGAGTTACAGCTTTCCCCTCAAGAAGAAGCTCACTAAGACTATTCTTGTGGAATTTGCAAAGTGAAATTTGGAGGCCCATTGAGGACAATGGTGAAAAAGAAAACATCCAAAGATAAAAACTCAAATGAAGCTTTCTGTGAAACTGCTTTGTGTTCTGTTAATTCATCTCACAGAGTTACAGCTCTCCCTTCAAGAAGTCGTTCACAAAGACTGTTCTTGTGAAATTTGCAAAATGATATTTGGAAGCCCATAGAGGGCTATGGTGAAAATGGAAATATCCTAAGATAAAAACCGAAAAGAAGCTGTCTGAGAAACTGCTTTGTGTTGTGTTAGTTTTTCTCACAGAGTTACAGCTTCCCCCTCAAGAAGTCGTTCACTAAGACTGTTCTTGTGGAATTTGCAAAGTGATATTTGGAAGCCCATAGAAGGCTATGGTGAAAATGAAAATATCTTCCGGTAAAAACTGGAAAGAAGCATTCTGAGAAAGTGCCGTGAGTTCTGTTAATACATCTCACCGAATTACAGCTTTCTTCTCAAGAAGCCTTTCGCTAAGACTGCTCTTGTGGGATTTGCAAAGTGATATTTGGAAGCCCGTAGAGGGCTACGGTGAAAAAGGAAACATGTTGCATTAAATACTGGAAAGAATGTTTCTGAGAAACTGCTTTGTGTTCTGTTAATTCATCTTACAGAGTTACAGCTTTACCCTCCAGAAGCCTTTCGCTAAGACTGTTCTTCTGGAATTTGCAAAGTGATATTTGGAACCCCTATAGCGTTATGGTTAAAATGGAGATATCCTAAGATTAAAAAACGAAAAGAAGTTTTCTGAGAAACTGCTTTGTATTCTGTTAATTCATCTCACACATTTACAGCTTTCCCCTCCAGAATCCTTTCGCTAAGACTGTTCTTGTGGAATTTGCCAAATGTTTTTGGAAACCCATTGAGCGCTATGCTGAAAAAGGAAATATCCTAAGATAAAAACTGAAAATGGCCTTCTGAGAAACTGCTTTGTGTTCTGTTAATTCATCTCAGAGAGTTACAGCTTTCCCCTCAAGAAGTCTTTCAAAAAGACTGTTCTTGTGTGATTTGCAAAGTGATATTTGGAAGACCATAAAGGGCTATGTTGAAAATGGAAATATAGTAAGATAAAATCCGAAAAGAAGCTTTCTGAGAAACTGCTTTGTGTTCTGTTAATTCATCTCAAAGAGTTACATATTTCCCCTCATGAGGCCTTTCACTAAGACTGTTCTTCTGCAATTTGGAAAGTGATATTTAGAATCTCATATAGGGCTATGGTGAAAAAGGAAATATTTTCCGTTAAAAACTGTAAAGAAGCATTCTGATAAACTGCTTTGTGTTCTGTTAGTTCATCTCACAGAGTTACAGCTTTCCCTTCAAGAAGCAGTTCACTGAGACTATTCTAGTGAAATTTGCAAAGTGATATTAGAAAACTCATAGAGGGCTATGGTGAAAAAGGAAATATCTTCCGTTAAAAACTTGAAAGAAGCTTTTTGAGAAACTGCCGTGTGTTCTGTTAAATCATCTCACTGAGTTACAGCTTTTCCCTCAAGAAGCCTTTCGCTAAGACTGTTCTTGTGGGATTTGCAAAGTGATATTTGGAAGCCCATAGAGGGCTATGGAGAAAAAGGAAATATCTTTCGTTAAAAACTGGAAAGAAGATAGCTGAGAAACTGCTTTGTGTTCTGTTAATTCATCTCACAGAGTTACAGTTTTCCCCTCCAGAAGTCTTTCGTTTACACTGTTCTTGTGGAATTTGCAAAGTGATATTTGGAATCCCTTAGAGGGCTATGGTGAAGAAGGAAATATCCTCCGTTAAAAACTGGCAAGAAGATTGGTGAGAAACAGCTTTGTGTTCTGTTAATTCATCTCACAGTGTTACAGCCTTCCCTTCCAGAAGCCGTTCACTAAGACTGTTCTTGTGAAATTTGCAAAGTGATATTTGGAAGCCCCTAGAGGGCAATGGTGAAAATGGAAATATCCTAACCTAAAAAAAGAAAAGAAGATTTCTGAGAAACCGTTTTTCGTTTTGTTAGTTCATCTCACAGAGTTACAGCTTTCCACTCAAGAAGCCGTTCACTAAGACTGTTCTTGTGAAATTTGCAAAGTGCTATTTGGAAGACCGTAGAGAGCTATGGTGAGAAAGGAAATGTCTTCCGTTAAAAACTGGAAGGAAGATTTCCGAGAAACTGCATTGTGTTCTGTTAATTTAACTCAAACAGACACAGCTTTCCCCTCAAGAAGCCTTACGCAAAGACTGTTCTTGTGGAATTTGCAAGGTGATATTTGGAGGCCCATAGATGGCTACGGTGAAAAAGATAATATATTCTGTTAAAAACTGGAAAGAAGATTTCTGAGAAACTGCTTTGAGTTCTGTTAATTCATCTCACAGAGTTACAGCTTTTCCCTCAAGAAGTCTTTCGATAAGACAGTTTTTCTGGAATTTGCAAAGTGATATTTGGAAGCCCATTGGGGGCTTTGGTGAAAAAGGAAATATCCTAAGATAAAAACTAAAAAGAAGCTTTCTGAGAAACGGCTTTGTGTTCTGTTAATTCATCTCACAGAGTTACAGCTTATCCCTCCAGAAGCCTTTCGCTAAGACTGTTCTTGTGGAATTTGCAAAGTGTAATTTGGAAGCCCATGGAGGGCTATGGTGAAATAGGAAATATTTTCCGTTAAAAACTGGAAAGAAGCTTTCTGAGAAACTGTTTTGTGATCTGTTAATTCATCTCACAGCGTTACAGCTTTCCCCTCAAGAAGCCGTTAACTAAGATTGTTCCTGTGGAATTTGCAAAGTGATATTTGGAAGCCCCTAGAGGGCTATGGTGAAAAAGGAAATAGCCTAAGATAAAAACTGAAAAGAAGCTTTCTGAAAAACTGCATTGTGTTCTGTCAATTCAACTCACAGAGTTACAACTTTCCCCTCAAGAAGACTTTCGCTAAGGCTGTTTTTGTGGAAGTTGCAAGGTGATATTTGGAAACCCATACAGGGCTATGGTTAAAAAGGAAATATCTTCCGTTAAAAACTGAAAAGAAGCTTTCTGAGAAACTGCTTTGTGTTCTGTTAATTCATCTCACAGAGTTGCAGCTTTCCCCTCTAGAAGCCTTTCGCTAAGACTGTTCTTGTGGGATGTGCAAAGTGATATTTGGAAGCCCGTTGAGGCCTATGGTGAAAAAGGAAATATCTTCAGTTAAAAACCGGAAAGAAATTTTCTGAGAAACTGCTTTGTGTTCTGTTAATTAATCTCCCAGGTTGACAGCTTTCACCTCAAAAAGTCTTTTGCTAAGACTGTTCTTGTGGCATTTCCAAAGTGATATTTGGAAGCCCATCAAGGGCTATGGTGAAAAATGAAATATGTTCCGTTAAAAACTGGAAAGAATCTTTCTAAGAAACTGCTTTGTGTTCTGTTAATTCATTTCAGAGAGTTACAGCTTTCCCCTCCAGAAACCTTTCGCTAAGACTGTTGTTTTGGAATTTGCAAAGAGATATTTCAAAGCCCATTCAGGGCTATGGTGAAAAAGGAAATATCCTAAGATAAAAACTGAAAAGAAGCTTTCATAGAAACTGCTTTGTGTTCTGTTAATTCATCTCACAGAGTTACAGCTTTTCTTTCCTGAAGCCTTTTGCAAAGACTGTTCCTGTGGAATTTGCAAAGTGATATTTGGAAGCTCATAGAGGGATATGATGAAAAAGGAAATATCTTCAGTTAAAAACTGAAAAGAAGCTTTCTGAGAAACTGCCGTGGGTTCTGTTAATTATACATCTGACCGAGTTACAGCTTTCCCCACAAGAAGCCTTCGCTAAGAATGTTCTTGTGGGATATTCAAAGTCATATTTGGAAGTCCATAGAGGGCTATGGTGAAAAAGGAAATATTTTCGGTTAAAAACTGGAAAGAAGCTTCCTGAGAAACTGCTTTGTGCTCTATTAATTCATCTCAGAGAGATACAGCTTTCCCTCAAGAAGCTTTTAACTAAGACTTTTCTTGTGGAATTTGCAAATTCATATATGGAAGCCCATAGAGGGCTACGGTGATAAAGGAAATATTCTAAGTAAAAACTGAAAAGAAGCTTTCGGAGAAACTGCTTTGTGTACTGTTAATTCAACTCACAGGGTTAGAGCTTTCCCCTCAAGAAGCCTTTTGCTAAGACTGTACTTGTGGAATTTGCAAAGTGATATTTGTAAGCCCATAGAGGGCTATGGTGAAAAAGGAAATATCCTAAGATAAAAACTGAAAAAGAAGCTTTCTGAGAAACTGCTTTGTGTTGTGATAGTTCATTTCACAGGGTTACAGCTTTCCCCTCAAGAAGTCGTTCACTAAGACTGTTCTTGTGAAATTTCAAAAGTGATATTTGGAAGACCATAGAGGGCTACGGTGAAAAAGGAAATATTCTAAGTTAAAAACTGGAAAGAAGCTTTCTGAGATACTGCTCTGTGTTCTGTTAATACATCTCACCGAGTTACAGGTGTTCTCACAGGAAGACTTTCTCTAAGTCTGTTCTTGTGGGATTTGCAAAGTGATATTTGGAAGCCAATAGAGGGCTATGGTGAAAAAGGAAATATCTTCAGGTAAAAACTGGGAAGAAGCTTTTTGAGGAACTGCTTTGTGTTCTGTTAATTCATCTCACAGAGTTACAGCTTTCCTTCAAGAAGCCTTTCGCTAAGACTCTTCTTGTGGGATTTGCAATGTGATATTTTGAAGCCCATAGAAGGCTACGGTGAAGAAAAAAATATCTTCCGTTAAATACCGGAAAGAAGCTTTCTGAGAAACTGCTTTGTGTTCTGTTAATTCATCTCACAGAGTTACAGCTTTCACCTCCAGAAGCCATTCACTAAGACTGTTCTTATGGAATTTGCAAATTGATATTTGGAAGCCCATAAAAAGCTATCTTGAAAAAGGAAATATTCTAAGATAGAAACTGAAAAGAAGCTTTCTGAGAAACTTCTTTGTGTTCTGTTAATTCATCTCTCAGAGTTACAGCTTTTCCCTCTAGAAGCGAATCGCTAAGACTGACCTTGTGGAATTTGCAAGGTGATATTAGGAATCCCATAGAGGGCTATGGTGAAAAAGGAAATATCCTCAGTTGAAAACTGGAAAGAAGCATTCTGAGACACTTCTTTGTGTTCTGTTAATTCATCTCACAGAGTTACACCTTTCCCATCAAGAAGACTTTCACTAAGACTGTTCTTGTGTAATTTGCAAGGTGATATTTGGAAGCCCATAGAGGGCTATGGTGAAAATGGAAATATCCTAAGATAAAAACCGAAGAGAAGCTTTCTGAGAAACTGTTTTGTGTTCTGTTAGTTCATCTCACAGAGTTATAACTTTCCCCTGCAGAAGACTTTCGCTAAGACTGTTCTTGTGGAATTTGCAAAGTGATATTTGGAAGCCCATAGAGGGCTATGGTGAAAAAGGAAATATTTTCGGTTAAAAACTGGAAAGAAGCTTCCTGAGAAACTGCTTTGTGCTCTATTAATTCATCTCAGAGAGATACAGCTTTCCCTCAAGAAGCTTTTAACTAAGACTTTTCTTGTGGAATTTGCAAATTCATATATGGAAGCCCATAGAGGGCTACGGTGATAAAGGAAATATTCTAAGTAAAAACTGAAAAGAAGCTTTCGGAGAAACTGCTTTGTGTACTGTTAATTCAACTCACAGGGTTAGAGCTTTCCCCTCAAGAAGCCTTTTGCTAAGACTGTACTTGTGGAATTTGCAAAGTGATATTTGTAAGCCCATAGAGGGCTATGGTGAAAAAGGAAATATCCTAAGATAAAAACTGAAAAAGAAGCTTTCTGAGAAACTGCTTTGTGTTGTGATAGTTCATTTCACAGGGTTACAGCTTTCCCCTCAAGAAGTCGTTCACTAAGACTGTTCTTGTGAAATTTCAAAAGTGATATTTGGAAGACCATAGAGGGCTACGGTGAAAAAGGAAATATTCTAAGTTAAAAACTGGAAAGAAGCTTTCTGAGATACTGCTCTGTGTTCTGTTAATACATCTCACCGAGTTACAGGTGTTCTCACAGGAAGACTTTCTCTAAGTCTGTTCTTGTGGGATTTGCAAAGTGATATTTGGAAGCCAATAGAGGGCTATGGTGAAAAAGGAAATATCTTCAGGTAAAAACTGGGAAGAAGCTTTTTGAGGAACTGCTTTGTGTTCTGTTAATTCATCTCACAGAGTTACAGCTTTCCTTCAAGAAGCCTTTCGCTAAGACTCTTCTTGTGGGATTTGCAATGTGATATTTTGAAGCCCATAGAAGGCTACGGTGAAGAAAAAAATATCTTCCGTTAAATACCGGAAAGAAGCTTTCTGAGAAACTGCTTTGTGTTCTGTTAATTCATCTCACAGAGTTACAGCTTTCACCTCCAGAAGCCATTCACTAAGACTGTTCTTATGGAATTTGCAAATTGATATTTGGAAGCCCATAAAAAGCTATCTTGAAAAAGGAAATATTCTAAGATAGAAACTGAAAAGAAGCTTTCTGAGAAACTTCTTTGTGTTCTGTTAATTCATCTCTCAGAGTTACAGCTTTTCCCTCTAGAAGCGAATCGCTAAGACTGACCTTGTGGAATTTGCAAGGTGATATTAGGAATCCCATAGAGGGCTATGGTGAAAAAGGAAATATCCTCAGTTGAAAACTGGAAAGAAGCATTCTGAGACACTTCTTTGTGTTCTGTTAATTCATCTCACAGAGTTACACCTTTCCCATCAAGAAGACTTTCACTAAGACTGTTCTTGTGTAATTTGCAAGGTGATATTTGGAAGCCCATAGAGGGCTATGGTGAAAATGGAAATATCCTAAGATAAAAACCGAAGAGAAGCTTTCTGAGAAACTGTTTTGTGTTCTGTTAGTTCATCTCACAGAGTTATAACTTTCCCCTGCAGAAGACTTTCGCTAAGACTGTTCTTGTGGAATTTGCAAAGTGATATTTGGAAGCCCATAGAGGGCTATGGTGAAAAAGGAAATATTTTCGGTTAAAAACTGGAAAGAAGCTTCCTGAGAAACTGCTTTGTGCTCTATTAATTCATCTCAGAGAGATACAGCTTTCCCTCAAGAAGCTTTTAACTAAGACTTTTCTTGTGGAATTTGCAAATTCATATATGGAAGCCCATAGAGGGCTACGGTGATAAAGGAAATATTCTAAGTAAAAACTGAAAAGAAGCTTTCGGAGAAACTGCTTTGTGTTCTGTTAATTCAACTCACAGGGTTAGAGCTTTCCCCTCAAGAAGCCTTTTGCTAAGACTGTACTTGTGGAATTTGCAAAGTGATATTTGTAAGCCCATAGAGGGCTATGGTGAAAAAGGAAATATCCTAAGATAAAAACTGAAAAAGAAGCTTTCTGAGAAACTGCTTTGTGTTGTGATAGTTCATTTCACAGGGTTACAGCTTTCCCCTCAAGAAGTCGTTCACTAAGACTGTTCTTGTGAAATTTCAAAAGTGATATTTGGAAGACCATAGAGGGCTACGGTGAAAAAGGAAATATTCTAAGTTAAAAACTGGAAAGAAGCTTTCTGAGATACTGCTCTGTGTTCTGTTAATACATCTCACCGAGTTACAGGTTTTCTCACAGGAAGACTTTCTCTAAGTCTGTTTTTGTGGGATTTGCAAAGTGATATTTGGAAGCCAATAGAGGGCTATGGTGAAAAAGGAAATATCTTCAGGTAAAAACTGGGAAGAAGCTTTTTGAGGAACTGCTTTGTGTTCTGTTAATTCATCTCACAGAGTTACAGCTTTCCTTCAAGAAGCCTTTCGCTAAGACTCTTCTTGTGGGATTTCCAATGTGATATTTTGAAGCCCATAGAAGGCTACGGTGAAAAAAAAAATATCTTCCGTTAAATACTGGAAAGAAGCTTTCTGAGAAACTGCTTTGTGTTCTGTTAATTCATCTCACAGAGTTACAGCTTTCACCTCCAGAAGCCATTCACTAAGACTGTTCTTATGGAATTTGCAAATTGATATTTGGAAGCCCATAAAAAGCTATCTTGAAAAAGGAAATATTCTAAGATAGAAACTGAAAAGAAGCTTTCTGAGAAACTTCTTTGTGTTCTGTTAATTCATCTCTCAGAGTTACAGCTTTTCCCTCTAGAAGCGAATCGCTAAGACTGACCTTGTGGAATTTGCAAGGTGATATTAGGAATCCCATAGAGGGCTATGGTGAAAAAGGAAATATCCTCAGTTGAAAACTGGAAAGAAGCATTCTGAGACACTTCTTTGTGTTCTGTTAATTCATCTCACAGAGTTACACCTTTCCCATCAAGAAGACTTTCACTAAGACTGTTCTTGTGTAATTTGCAAGGTGATATTTGGAAGCCCATAGAAGGCTATGGTGAAAAAGGAAATATCTTTCGTTAAAAACTGGAAAGAAGATTTCTGAGAAACTGCTTTCTGTTCTGTTAATTCATCTCACAGAGTTACAGCTTTACCTCAAGAAGCCTTTCACTAAGACTGTCCTTGTGGAATTTGCAAATTGATATTTGGAAGCCCATAGAGGGCTATGGTGAAAAAGGAAATATCTTCCGTTAAAAACCGAAAACAATCTTTCTGAGAAACTGCTTTGTGTTCTGTTAGTTAATCTCACAGAGTTTCAGCTTTCCCTCAAGAAGCCGTTCACTAAGACTATTCTTGTGAAATTTGCATATTTATATTTTGAACCCCATAGAAGGCAAAGCTGAAAAAGGAAATATCTTCCGTTAAAAACTTGAAAGAAGTTTTCTGAGAAACTGCCGTGTGTTCTGTTAACATATCTCACAGAGATACAGCTTTCCTCTACAGAAGACTTTCGATAACACTGTTCTTGTGGAATTTGCAAAGTGGTATTTGGAAGCCCATAGAGGGCTATGGTGAAAATGGAAATATCCTAAGATAAAAACCGAAGAGAAGCTTTCTGAGAAACTGTTTTGTGTTCTGTTAGTTCATCTCACAGAGTTATAACTTTCCCCTGCAGAAGACTTTCGCTAAGACTGTTCTTGTGGAATTTGCAAAGTGATATTTGGAAACCCATAGATGGCTACGGTGAAAAACGAAATATCTTCCGTTAAATACTGGAAAGAAGTTTTCAGAGAGACTGCCGTGTGTTCTGTTAATACATCTCACCGCGTTACAGCTTTCCCCTCAAGAAGGTGTTGGATAAGACTGTTCTAGTGGAATTTGCAAAGTGTTATTTGGAAGCCCAAAGAGGGCTATGGTGAAAAAGGAAATATCTTCAGTTAAAAACTGGAAAGAAGCTCTCTGAGAAACTGCCGTGTGTTGGTGTAATATATCTCACCGAGTTACAGCTTTCCTCTCAAGAAGCCTTTCACTGAGACTGTTCTTGTGGAATGTGCAATGTGATATTTGGAAGCAAATAAAGGCCTATGCTGAAAAAGGAAATATCCTAAGATAAAAATTGAAAAGAAGCTTTCTGAGAAACGGCTTTGGGTTCTATTAATTCATCTCATTGAGTTAGAGCTTTCCCCTCAAGAAGCCGTTCACTAAGTCTGTTCTTGTGAAATTTGCAAAGTGATATTTTTAAGCCCGTAGAGGGCTTTGGTGAAAAAGGAAATATCTTCCGTTAAAACTGGAAAGAAACTTTATCAGAAACTGCCGTGTGTTCTGATAATACATCTCACCAAATTACAGTTTTCCTCTCAAGAAGCCTTTCGCTATGACTGTTCTATTGGAATTTTCAAAGTGATATTTGGAAGCCCATAGAGGACTACGGTGAATAAGAAAATATCTTCAGTTGAAAACTGGAAAGAAGCTTTCTGAGATACTGCTTTGTGTTCTGTTAATTCATCTCATAGAGTTACAGCTTTCCCCTCCAGAAGCCTTTCCCTAAGACTGTTCTTGTGGAATTTGCAAACTGATATTTGGAAGCCCATAGTGCGCTATGGTGAAAAAGGAAATGTCTTCCGTTAAAAAGTGGAAAGAAGGTTTCTGAGAAACTGCTTTGTGTTCTGTTATTTCATCTCACAGGGTTACAGCATTCCCTTCCAGAAGCCTTTCGCTACGACTCTTCCTGTGGGATTTGCCAAGTGATATTTTGAAGCCCATAGAGGGCTATGGTGAAAAAGGAGATATCTTCCTATAAAAACTGGAAAGAAGCTTTCTGAGAAATTGCTTTGTGTTCTTTTATTTCATCTCACAGAGTTACAGCTTTCCCCTTAAGAAGCCTTTCGCTAAGGCTGTTCTTGTGGAATATGCAAAGTGATATTTGGAAGCCCTTAGAGGGCCATGGTGAAAAAGGAAATATCTTCCGTTAAAAACTGGTAAGAACCTTTCTGAGAAACTGCTTTGTGTTCTGTTAATTCATCTCACGGAGTTACAGCTTTCCCCTCCAGAAGCCTTTCCCTAAGACTGTTCTTGTGGAATTTTCAAAGTGATATTTGGAAGCCCATAGAGCGCTATGGTGAAAAAGGAAATATCTTCCGTTAAAAACTGGAAAGAAGATTTCCGAGAAACTGCTTTGTGTCATGTTAAGTCGTCTCACAGTGTTACATCTTTCCCCTACAGAAGCCCTTCACTAAGACTGTTCTTGTGGAATTTGCAAAGTGATGTTTGGAAGCCCATAGAGGGCTAGGGTGAAAAAGGAAATTGCCTAAGATAAAAACTGAAAAGAAGCTTTCTGAGAAACTGCTTAGTGTTCTGTTATTTCATCTCACAGAGTTACAGCTTTTTCCTCAAGAAGCCTTTCGCTTAGGCTCCTCTTTTGGAATTTGCAAAGTGATATTTGGAAGCCCATAGAGGGCTATGGTGAAAAATGAAATATCTTCAGTTAAAAACCGGAAAGAAGCTTTCTGTGAAACTGCTTTGTGTTCTGCTAATTCATCTCACAGAGTTACAGCTTTACCTTCAAAGCCTGTCACTAAGACTTTTCCTTTTGAATTTGCAAAGTGAAATTTGGAAGGCCATAGAGGGCAAAGGTGAAAAACGCCATATCTTCCATTAAAAACCGTAAAGAAGCTTTCTGAGAAACTGCTTTGTGTTCTGTTAGTTCATCTCACAGTGTTACAGCTATCTTCTCAATAAGCCGTTCACTAAGACTATTCTTGTGAAATTTGCAAAGTGATATTTGGAAACCCATATTGGGCTACGGTGAAAAAGGAAATATCTTCAGTTAAAAACTGGAAAGAAGCTCTCTGAGATCCTGCCGTGTGTTCTGTTACTACATCTCACTGAGTTACAGCTTTTCCCTCAAGAATCCTTTCGCTAAGACTGTTCTTGTGGAATTTGCAAAGTGACGTTTGGAAGCCCATAGAGGACTATGGTGAAAAAGGAATTATATTCCTTCAAAAGTGGAAAGAAGATTTCTGAGAAACTGCTTTGTGTTCTGTTAATTCATCTCACAGAGTTACAGCTTACCCCTCAAGAAGCGTTTCGCTAAGACTGTTCTTGTGGAATTTTCAAAGAGATATTTGGAAGCCCATAGAGGGCTATGATGAAAAAGGAAATATCTTCAGTTAAAAACTGGAAAGAAGCTTTCTGAGAAACTGCTTTGTGTTCTGTTAATTCATCTCGCAGAGTTACAGCTTTCCCTTCAAGAAGCCGTTCACTAAGACTGTTCTTGTGGAATTTGAGAAACTGCAGTGTGTTCTGTTAATACATCTCACCGAGTTACAGCATTCCCCACAAGAAACCTTACGTTAAAACTGTTCTTGTCGGATTTGAAAAGTGATATTTTGAAGCCCATGGAGGGCTATGGTGAAAAAGGATATATTATATGATAAAAACTGAAAAGAAGCTTTCTGAGAAACTGCTTTGTGTTCTGTAAATTCAACTCAGATTTACAGATTTCCCCTCAAGAAGCCTTTTGTTAAGGCTGTTGTTTTCGAATTTGCAAAGTGATATTTGGAAGCCCATTGAGGGCTATGGTGAAAAAGGAAATATCTTCAGTTTAAACTGGAAAGAAGTTTTCTGAGAATCTGCTTTGTGTTCTGTTAATTCATCTCACAGAGTAACAGCTTTCCCCTCAAGAAGTCTTTCACTAAGACTGTTCTTGTAGAATTTGCAAAATGATATTTTGAAGCCTGAAGAGGGCTATGGTTAAAAAGGAAATATCTTCCATTAAAAACCGAAAAGAAGCTCTCTGAGAAACTGCTTTGTGTTCTGTTAGTTCATCTCACAGAGTTTCAGCTTGCCCCTCAAGAAGCCTTTCGTTAAGACTGCTCTTGTGGGATTTTCAGAGAGATATATGGAAGCCCATAGAGGGCTATGGTGAATAAGGAAATATCTTCAGTTAAAAACTGGAAAGAAGCTTTCTGCGATACTGCTTTGTTTTCTGTTAATTCATCTCACAGAGTTACAGCTTTCCCCTCCAGAAGCCTTTCCCTAAGACTGTTCTTGTGGAATTTTCAAAGTGATATTTGGAAGCCCATAGAGCGCTATGGTGAAAAAGGAAATATCTTCCGTTAAAAACTGGAAAGGAGCTTTCTGAGAAACTGCTTTGTGTTCTGTTAATTCATCTCACAGAGTTACAGCTTTTCCGTCAAGAAGACTTTCGATAAGACTGTTCTTGTGGAAATTGTGAAGTGATATTTGGAAGCCCATAGAGGACTACGGTGAATGTGGAAATATCCTAAGATAAAAAACAAAAAGAAGATTTCTGAGAAACTGCTTTGTGTTTTGTTAGTTCATCTCACAGAGTTACAGCTTTCCCCTCAAGAAGCCGTTCACTAAGACTGTTCTTGTGAAATTTGCAAAGTGGTATTTGGAAGCCCGTAGAGGGCTTTGGTGAAAAAGGAAATATCTTCCGTTAAAAACTGGAAAAAGACTTTATCAGAAACTGCCGTGTGTTCTGATAATACATCTCACCAAATTACAGCTTTCCCCTCAAGAAGCCTTACGCTAAGACTGTTCTATTGGAATTTTCAAAGTGATATTTGGAAGCCCCTAGAGGGCTATGTTGAAAAAGGAAATATCTTCCGTTAAAAAGTGGAAAGAAGCTTTCTGAGAAACTGCCGTGTGTTCTGTTAATACACCTCACCGAGTTACAGCTTTCCCCTCAAGAAGCCCGTCGCTAAGACTGTTCTTGTGGTATTTGCAGAGAGATATTTGGAAGCCCATAGAGGACTACGGTGAATAAGGAAATATCTTCAGTTGAAAACTGGAAAGAAGCTTTCTGAGATACTGCTTTGTGTTCTGTTAATTCATCTCACAGACTTACAGCTTTCCCCTCCAGAAGCCTTTCCCTATGTCTGTTCTTGTGGAATTTGCAAACTGATATTTGGAAGCCCATAGAGCACTATGGTGAAAAAGGAAATATCTTCAGTTAAAAACTGGAAAGAAGGTTTCTGAGAAACTGCTTTGTGTTCTGTTATTTCATCTCACAGGGTTACAGCTTTCCCTTCCAGAAACTTTTCGCTAAGACTGTTCCTGTGGGATTTGCAAAGTGAAATTTGGAAGCCCATAGTGGGCTCTGGTGAAAAAGGAAATAACTTCGGTTAAAACCTAGAAAGAGGCTTTCTGAGAAACTGCTTTGTTTTCTGTTAATTCATCTCGGAGAGTTACAGCTCTCTCCTCCAGAAGCCCCTCGCTAACACTGTTCTTGTGGAATTTGCAAAGTGATATTTTGAAGCCCCTAGGGGGCTATGGTGTAAAAGGAAACATCTTCCGTTAAAAACTGGAAAGAAGATTTCGTAGAAACTGCTTTGTGTTCTGTTAATTCATCTCTCAGAGTTAGAGCTTTCTCCTCCACAAGCCTTCCACTAAGCCTGTTCTTGTGGAATTTGCAAAGTGATATTTGGAAGACCACAGAGGGCTATGGTGAAAATGGAAATATCCTAAGATAAAAACTGCAAAGAATCTTTCTGAGAAAATGCTGTGTGTTCTGTTAGTTCATCTCACAGAATTACAGCCTTCCCCTCGATAATCCGTTCACTAAGACTGTTCTTGTGAAATTTGCAAAGTGATATTTAGAAGCCCGTAGAGGGATATGGTGAAAAAGGAAATATCTTCCATCAAAAACAGGAAAGAAGCATTCTGAGAAATTGCCGTGTGTTGTGTTGATACATCTCACCGAATTACAGCTTTCTCCTCAAGAAGCCTTTCACTAAGACTGTGCTTGTGAAATTTGCAAAGTGATATTTGGAAGCCCATAGAGGCCTATGGTGAAAAAGGAGATATCTTCCTATGAAAACCGGAAAGAAGCTTTCTGAGAAATTGCTTTGTGTTCTGTTATTTCATCTCACAGAGTAACAGCTTTCCCCTTAAGAAGCCTTTTGCTAAGGCTGTTCTTGTGGAATATGCAAAGTGATATTTGGAACCCTTAGAGGGCCATGGTGAAAAAGGAAATATCTTCCGTTAAAAACTGGAAAGAAGCTTCCTGAGGAACTGCTTTGTGTTCTGTTTATTCATCTCACAGAGTTACAGCTTTCCCTTCAAGGAGCCTTTCGGTAACGCTGTTCTTGTGGAATTTGGAAAGTGATATTTATAAGCCCATAGAGGGCTACGGTGAAAAATGAAATACCTTCAGTTAAAAACTGTAAAGAAGCTTTCGTAGAAACTGCTTTGTGTTCTGTTAATTCATCTTATTGAGTTACTGATTTCCCCTAAAGAAGCCTTTCTTTAAGACTGTTTTTTGGAATTTGGAAGGTGATATTTCGAAGCCCATAGAGGGCTAAGGTGAAAAAGGAAATATCTTCCGTTAAAAACTGGAAAGAAGCTTTCTGAGAAAGTGCTTTGTGTTCTATTAATTCATCTCACAGAGTTCCACCTTTCCCCTCAAGAAGCCTTTCGCTAAGACTGATGTTGTGGAATTTGGAAAGTGATATTTTGAAGCCCACAGAGGGCTATGGTGAAAAAGGAAATATATTCCGTTAAAAAATGGAAAGAAGCTTTCTGAGAAAGTGCTTTGTGTTCTGTTAATTCATCTCACAGAGTTACACCTTTCCCCTCAAAAAGCCTTTCGCTAAGACTGTTCTTGTGGAATTTGCAAAATGATATTTGGAAGCCCATAGAGGGCTACAGTGAAAAAGGAAATATCTCCCGTTAAAAACTGGAAAGAAGCTTTCTGAGAAACTTCTTTGTGTTCTGTTAAATCATTTCAAAGAGTGACAGTATTCCACTCCAGAAGCCTTTCGCTAAGACTGTTTTTGTGGAATTTGCAAAGTGATATTTGGAAGTCCATAGAGGGCTATTTTGAAAAAGGAAATATCTTCCGTAAAAAACTGGAAAGAAGCTTTCTGAGAAACTGCTTTGTGTTCTGTTAATTCACCTCACAGAGTTACTGCTTTCCCTTCAAGAAGCCTTTCACTAAGACTGCACTTGTGGAATTTGCAAAATGATATTTTGAAGCCCACAGAGATCTGTGGTGAAAAAGGAAATATCTTCCGTTAAAAACTGGAAAGAATCTTTCTAAGAATCTGCTTTGTGTTCTGTTAATTCATCTCACAGTGTTACAGCTTTCCCCTCAGGAAGCCTTT
Source organism: Chlorocebus sabaeus (assembly GCF_047675955.1). NCBI lineage: Eukaryota > Metazoa > Chordata > Mammalia > Primates > Cercopithecidae > Chlorocebus > Chlorocebus sabaeus. The sequence continues at coordinate 62,934 of NW_027327603.1, forward strand.
CGCTAAGGCTGTTCTTGTGGAATTTGCAAAGTGATATTTGGAAGCCCATAGTGGGCTCTGGTGAAAAATGTAATATCTTCAGTTAAAAACTGGAAAGAAATTGTCTAAGACACGGCTTTGTGTTCTGTTAATTCACCTCACAGAGTTACAGCTTTCCCCTCAAGAAGCCTTTCGATGAGGCTGTTCTTGTGGAATTTGCAAAGTGATTTTCTGAAGCCCTTAGATGGCTTTGGTGAAAAAGGAAATATCTTCATTAAAAACTGGAAAAAAGCTGTGTAAGAAACTGATTTGTGTTCTGTTAATTCATCTCACAGAGTTACAGCCTTGACCTCAAGAAGCCTTTCGCTAAGACTGTTCTTGAGGAATTAGCAAAGTGATATTTGTAAGCCCTTAGAGGGCTATGGTGAAAAAGGAAATATCTTCCGTTCAAAACTGGAAAGAAGCTTTCTGAGACACTGCTTTGTTTTCTGTTAATTCATCTCACAGAGTTACAGCTTTCCCTTCACGAATCCTTTCGCTAGGCTGTTCTTGTGGAATTTACAAAGTGATATTTGTAAGCCCTTAGAGGGATACGGTGGAAAAGGAAATATCTTCCGTTAAAAACTGGAAAGAAGCTTTCTGAGAAACTGCTTTGTGTTCTCTTAATTCATTTCAAAGTTTTACAGGTTTCCCCTCAGGAAGCCTTTCGCTAAGACTGTTCTTGTGGAATTTGGAAAGAGATATTTGGAAGCCCATAGAGTGCTACGATGAAAAAGGAAACATCCTAAGTTAAAAACTGAAAGGAAGCTTTCTGAGAAACTGCTTTGTGTTCTGTTAATTCATCTCACAGAGTTACAGCATTCCCTTCAAGAAGCCATTCGTGAAGACTGTTCTTGTGTAATTTGCAAAGTGATATTTCAAAACCCTTAGAGATATGTCGTGAAAAATGCAATATCTTCCGTTAAAAACTGGAAAGAAGCTGTCTGAGAAACTGCTTTGTGTTGTGTTAATTCATCTCACAGAGGTACAGTTTACCCTCAAGAAGCCTTTCGGTAAGACTGTTCTTGTGGAATTTGCATAGTGATATTTGTAAGCCCAGAGATGGCTATCGTGAAAAAGGAAATATCTTCCGTTAAAAACTGCAAAGAGGCTTTCCTTAAAACTACTTTGTGTTCTGTTAATTCATCTCACAACGCTACAGATTTCCCCTCAAGAAGCCTTTCGCTGAGACTCTTCTTGTGGAATTGGCAAAGTGATATTTGGAAGCCCTTTGAGGGCTATGGTTAAAAAGGAAATATCTTCCATTAAAATCTGCAAAGAAACTTTCTGAGAAACTGCTTTGTGTTCTGTTAATTCATCACTCCGTGTTACTGCTTTCCCCTCAAGAAGCGTTTCGCTGAGACTGTTCCTTTGGAATTTGCAAAGTTATATTTGGAAGCCCATAGAGGGCTACGGCAAAAATGGAAATATCTTCCGTTAAAAACTGGAAAGAAACTTTCTGAGAAACTGCTTTGTGTTCTCTGAATTCATCTCACAGACTTACAGCATTCCTTAAAGAAGCCTTTCGCTAAGGTTGTTCTTTCAGAACTTGCAAAGTTATATTTGGAATACCATAGAGGCCTATGGTGAAAAAGGAAATATCTTCAGTTAAAAACTGGAAAGAAGCTGTCTGAGAAAGTGTTTTTTGCTCTGTTAATTCACCTCACAGTGTTACAGCTTTCCCCTGAAGAAGCCTTTCACTAAGACTGTTCTTGTGGAATTTGCAAAGTGATATTTGGAAGCCCATAGAGGGCTATGGTGAAAAAGGAAATATCTTCCGTTAAAAACTGGAAAGATGCATTCTGCGGAACAGCTTTGTGTTCTATCGATTCATCTCACAGAGTTACTGATTTCCCCTCAAGAAGTCTTTCGCTAAGGCTGTTGTTGGGGAATTTGCAAAGTGATATTCGGAAGCCCATAGAGGGCTATGGTGTAAAAGAAAATATCTTCAGTTAAAAACTGGAAAGAAGCTGTCTGAGAAACTGCTTTGTGTTCTGTTACTTCATCTCACAGAGTTACAGCTTTCCCCTCAAGAAACCTTTCGCTACGACTGTTCTTGTGTGATGTGTAAAGTGATACTTGTAAGCCCTTAGAGCGCTATGGTGAAAAAGGAAATATCTTCCGTTAAAAACGGGATAGAAACTTTCTGAGAAACTGCTTTGTATTCTGCGAATTCATCTCACAGTGTTCCAGCTTTCCCCTCAAGAAGCCTTTCGCTAAGACTGTTCTTGTGGAATTTTGAAAGTGATATTTGGAAGCCCATAGAGGGCTTTAGTTAAAAAGGAATATCTTCAGTTAAAAACTGGAAAGAAGCTTTCTGAGAAACTGCTTTGTGTTCTCTTAATTCATTTCACAGATTTACAGGTTTCCCCTCAAGAACCCTTCGCTAAGACTGTTCTTGTGGAATTTGGAAAGTGATATTTGTAAGCCCATGGAGTGCTACGATGAAAAAGGAAACATCCTAAGTTAAAAACTGAAAGGAAGCTTTCTGAGAAACTGCTTTGTGTTCTGTTAATTCATCTCACAGAGTTACAGCATTCCCTTCAAGTAGCCATTCGCGAAGACTGTTCTTGTGTAATTTGCAAAGTGATATTTCGAAACCCTTAGAGATATATGGTGAAAAAGGCAATATCTTCCATTAAAAACTGGAAAGATGCTGTCTGAGAAACTGCTTTGTGTTGTGTTAATTCTTCTCACAGAGGTACAGTTTACCCTCAAGAAGCCTTTCGGTAAGACTGTGCTTGTGGAATTTGCATAGTGATATTTGTAAGCCTATAGAGGGCTATGGTGAAAAAGGAAATATCTTCCGTTAAAAACTGCAAAGAGGCTTTCCTTAAATCTACTTTGTGTTCTGTTAATTCATCTCAAAAAGTTACAGATTCCCCCTCAAGAAGCCTTTCGCTGAGACTGTTCTTGTGGAATTGGCAAAGTGATATTTGGAAGCCCATTGAGGGCTATGGTGAAAAAGGAAATATCTTCCGTTAAAATCTGCAAAGAAACTTTCTGAGAAACTGCTTTGTGTTCTGTTAATTCATCTCACAGAGTTACAGCTTTCCCTTCAAAAAGCCTTTCACTAAGACTCTTCTTGTGGTATTGGCAAAGTGATATTTGGAAGCCCATAGAGGTCTATGGTGAAAAGGGAAATATCTTCCGTTAAAAACTGGAAAGAAGCTTTCTGAGAAACTGCTTTCTGTTCTGTTAATTCATCTTACAGAGTCACTGCTTTCACATCAAGAAGCCCTTCACTAAGACTGTTCTTTTGGAATTTGCAAAGTGATATTTGGAAGTCCATAGAGGGATATGGTAAAAAAGGATATATCTTCCGGTAAAAAGTAGAAAGAAGCTTTCAGAGAAACTGCTTTGTGTTCTGTTAACTCATCTAACAGAGTTACAGCTTTCCCATCAAGAAGCCTTTCGCAAAGTCTGTTCATGTGGAATTTGCAATGTGATTTTTGGAAGCCCATAGAGGGCTATGGGGAAAAAGGAAATATCTTCTGTTAAAAACTGGAAAGAAGCTTTCTAAGAAACTGCTTTGTGCTCTGTTAATTCATCTCACAGAGTTACATCTTTACGCTCAAGAAGCCTTTCGCGAAGACTGTTCTTGTGGAATTTGCAAAGTGATATTTGGAAGTCCATAGAGGACTATGGTTAAAAAGGAAATAACTTCCGTTAAAAACGAAATATCTTCCGTTAAAAACTGGAAAGAAGCTTTCTGAGAAACTGCTTTCTGTTCTGTTAATTCATCTTACAGAGTCACTGCTTTCACCTCAAGAAGCCTTTCGCTAAGTCTGTTATTGTGGAATTTTAGAAGTTATATTTGGAAGCCCTTAGTGGGCTATGGTGAAAAAGGATATATCTTCCGTTAAAAACTGGAAAGAAGCTTTCTGAGGAACTGCTTTGTGTTCTGTTAATTCTTCCCATAGAGTTACAGCTTCCCCCTGAAGAAGATTTTCGCTAAGACTGTTCTTAGGGAATTTGCAAAGTGATATTTGGAAGCCCATAGAGGGCTATGGTGGAAAAGGAAATATCTTCCGTTAAAAACAGGAAAGAAGCTTTCTGAGAAACTTCTTTGTGTTCTGTTAATTCATCTCACAGTGTTACAGCTTTCCCTTCAATAAGACGTTCGCTAATACTCTTTTTGTGGAATAGGAAAAGTAATATTTAGAAGCTCTTAGAAGGCTATGGTGAAAAAGGAAATATCCTAAGATAAAAACTGAAAAGAAGTTTTCTGAGAAACTGCTTTGTGTTCTGTTAATTCATTTCACAGAGTACTAGCGTTCACCTCAAGAAGCCTTTTGCTAATGCTGTTCTTGTGGCATTTGCAAAGTTGTATTTGGAAGCCCATCGAGGGCTATGGTGTAAAAAGAAATATCTTCACTTAAAAACTGGGAAGAAACTCTCTGAGAAACTGCTTTGTGTTCTGTTAATTCATCTCACAGAGTTACACCGTTCCCCTCAAGAAGCCATTCGCTAAGACTGTTCTTGTGAATTTGCAAAGTGATATTTGGAAGTACATAGAGGGATATGGTGAAAAAGGAAATATCTTCAGTTAAAAACTCGAAAGAAGCTCTCTGATTACAGCTTTCCCCTCAAGAAGACTTTCGCTAAGACTGTTCTTGTGGAATTTGCAAAGTGATATTTGGAATCCCATAGAGGTCTAGGGTGAAAAAAAAATATATCTTCAGTTAAAAATTGGAAAGAAGCTTTCTGAGATGCTGCTTTGTGTTCTGTTAATTCATCTCACAGTGTTACACCTTTCCCCTCCAGAAGCCTTTCGCTGAGACTCTTCTTGTGTAATTTGCAAAGTGATATTTATAAGCCCATAGAGGGCTAATGTGAAAAAGGAAATATCTTCCGTTAAAAACTGGAAAAAAGTTTTCTGAGAAACTGCTTTGTGATGTGATAATTCATCTCACAGAGCTACTGCTTTACCTTCAAGAAGCCGTTCACGAAGACTTTTCTTGTGGTCTTTGCAAAGTGATATTTGGAAGTCCATAGAGTGCTATGGTGAAAAAGGAAATGTCTTCCGTTAAGAAATGGAAAGAAGCTTTCTGAGAAACTGCTTTGTGTTCTGTCACTTCATCTCACAGAGTTACAGCTTTCCCCTCAAGAAGCCTGTCGCTAAGACTCTTCTTGTGGAATTTGCAAAGTGATATTTGGAAGCCCTTAGAGGGCTATGGTGAAAAAGGAAATATCTTCCTTTAAAAACTTGAAAGAAGGTTTCTGAGAAACTGATTTGTGTTCTGTTAATTCATCTCACAGAGTTACTGCGTTCTCCACAGGAAACCTTTCACTAAGAATATTCTTTTGTAATTTGGAAAGTGATATTTGGAAGTCCATAGAGGGATATGGTAAAAAAGGATATATCTTCTGGTAAAAACTGGAAAGAAGCTTTCAGAGAAACTGCTTTGTGTTCTGTTAACTCATCTAACAGGGTTACAGCATTCCCTTCAAGAAGCCTTTCGCAAAGTCTGTTCATGTGGAATTTACAAAGTGATATTTGGAAGCCCATAGGGGGCTTTGGTGAAAAAAAAATATCTTCCGTTAAAAACTGGAAAGAAGCTTTCTGAGAAACTGCTTTGTGTTCTGTTAATTCATCTCACAGAGTTACACCTTTCCCCTCAAGAATCCTTTCGCTAAGACTGTTCTTGTGGAATTTGCAAAGTGATATTTGAAAGCCCATAGAGGTCTATGATGAAAAAGGAAATATCTTCAGTTAAAAACTGGAAAGAAGCTTTCTGCGAAACGGCTTTCTGTTCTTTTAATTCATCTCCCAGAGTTACAGCTTTCCCTACAAGAAGCCTTTCGCTAAGACTGTTCTTGTTCAATTTGGGAAGTGATATTTAGAAGCCCATAGAGGGCTTTGGTGAAAAAGGAAATATCTTAAGATAAAAACTGAAAAGAAGCTTTCTGAGAAACTTCTTTTTGTTCTGTTAGTTCATCTAACAGATTTACAGCTTGCCCCTTCAAGAAGCCGTTCACTAAGACTGTTCTTGTGAAATTTGCCTTGTGTTCTGTTAATTCATCTCTCAGAGTTACAGCTTTCCACTCAAGAATCCGTTCACTAAGACTGTTCTTGTGAAAATTGGAAAGTGATATTACGAAGCCCATAGAGGGCTATTGTGGAAAAGGAAATATTTTCCGTTTAAAACTGGAAAGAAGCTTTATGAGAAACTGACTTGTGTTCTGTTATTTCATGTCACGGAGTTACAGCTTTCCCCTCAAGAAGACTTTCTCTAAGGCTCTTCTTGTGGGATTTGCAAAGTGATATTTGGAAGCCCATAGAGGGCTATTGTGAAAAAGGAAATATCTTCAGTGAAAAATGGGAAAGAAACTTTCTGAGAGACTGCTTTGTGTTCTGTTTATTCATCACACTGTGTTAGACCTTTCCCCTCAAGAAGCCTTTGGCAAAGACTGTTCTTGTGGAATTTGCAAAGTGATATTTGGAAGCCCATAATGTGCCATGGTGAAAAAGAAAATATCTTCAGTTGAAAACTGAAAAGAAGCTTTCTGAGAGACTGCTTTGTGTTCTGTTAATTCATCTCACAAAGTTACAGCTTTCCCCTCCAGAAGCCTTTCGCTAAGACTGTTCTTGTCTAATTTGCAAAGTGTTATTTGGAAGCCCATAGAGGGCTATGTTGAAAAAGGTAATGTCTTAAGATAAAAACTGAAAAGAAGCTTTCTGAGAAACTGCTTTGTGTTCGGTTAAATTATCTCACAGAGTTACAGCTTTCCCCTCAAGAAACCGTTCACTGAGACTGTTCTTGTGGAATTTGCAGTGATATTGGAAGCCCATAGAGGGCTTTGACGAAAAAGGAAATATCCTAAGAAAAAAACTGAAAAGATGCTTTCTGAGAAACTGCATTGTGTTCTCTTAGTTCATCTCACAGAGTTACAGTTTTCCCCTAAAGAAGCCGTTCCCTAAGACTGTTCTTTTGAAATTTGCAAAGTGATATTTGGAAGCCCATAGTGGGCTATTGTGAAAAAGGAAATATCTTCCGTTAAAAACTGGAAAGAAGCTTCCTGAGAAACTGCCGTGTGTTCTGTGAATACATCTCACCATATTACAGCTTTCCCCTCAAGAAGCCCTTCGCAGAGACTGTTCTTGTGGAATTTGTAAAGCGATATTTGGAAGCCTATAGAGAGCAATGGTGAAAAAGGAAGTATCTTCCCTTAAAAACTGGAAAGAAGCTTTCTGAGAAACTGCCTTGTGTTCTGATAATTCACCTCACAGAGTTACAGCTTTCCCCTCAAGAAGACTCTCATTAAGACTCTTCTTGTGGAACTTGCAAATTGATATTTGGAAGCCCATAGAGGGCTCTGGTGAAAAAGGAAATATCCTAAGATAAAAACTGAAAAGAAGCTTTCTGAGAAGCTGCTTTGTGTTCTGATAATTGATCTCACAGAGTTACAGCTTTCCCCTCAAGAATCCTTTCGCTAAGGCTGTTCTTGTGGAATTTGCAAAGTGATTTTTTTAGCCTATAGAGGGCTACGGTGAAAAAGGAAATATCTTCCGTTAAAAAGTGGAAAGAAGCTTGCTGAGAAACGGCTTTGTATTCTGTTACTTCATCTCACAGAGTTACAGCTTTCCCTTTAAGAAGCCTTTCCCTAAGACTGCTCTTGTAGAATTTGCAAAGTGATATTTGGAAGCCCATAGAGGGGTATGGTGAAAAAAGAAACATTTTCCGTTAAACACTGGAAAGAATCTTACTGAAAAACTGCTTTGTGCTCTGTTAATTCATCTCACAGAGTTACATCTTTACGCTCAAGAAGCCTTTCGCGAAGACTGTTCTTGTGGAATTTGCAAAGTGATATTTGGAAGTCCATAGAGGACTATGGTTAAAAAGGAAATAACTTCCGTTAAAAACGAAATATCTTCCGTTAAAAACTGGAAAGAAGCTTTCTGAGAAACTGCTTTCTGTTCTGTTAATTCATCTTACAGAGTCACTGCTTTCACCTCAAGAAGCCTTTCGCTAAGTCTGTTATTGTGGAATTTTAGAAGTTATATTTGGAAGCCCTTAGTGGGCTATGGTGAAAAAGGATATATCTTCCGTTAAAAACTGGAAAGAAGCTTTCTGAGGAACTGCTTTGTGTTCTGTTAATTCTTCCCATAGAGTTACAGCTTCCCCCTGAAGAAGATTTTCGCTAAGACTGTTCTTAGGGAATTTGCAAAGTGATATTTGGAAGCCCATAGAGGGCTATGGTGGAAAAGGAAATATCTTCCGTTAAAAACAGGAAAGAAGCTTTCTGAGAAACTTCTTTGTGTTCTGTTAATTCATCTCACAGTGTTACAGCTTTCCCTTCAATAAGACGTTCGCTAATACTCTTTTTGTGGAATAGGAAAAGTAATATTTAGAAGCTCTTAGAAGGCTATGGTGAAAAAGGAAATATCCTAAGATAAAAACTGAAAAGAAGTTTTCTGAGAAACTGCTTTGTGTTCTGTTAATTCATTTCACAGAGTACTAGCGTTCACCTCAAGAAGCCTTTTGCTAATGCTGTTCTTGTGGCATTTGCAAAGTTGTATTTGGAAGCCCATCGAGGGCTATGGTGTAAAAGGAAATATCTTCACTTAAAATCTGGGAAGAAACTCTCTGAGAAACTGCTTTGTGTTCTGTTAATTCATCTCACAGAGTTACACCGTTCCCCTCAAGAAGCCATTCGCTAAGACTGTTCTTGTGAATTTGCAAAGTGATATTTGGAAGTACATAGAGGGATATGGTGAAAAAGGAAATATCTTCAGTTAAAAACTCGAAAGAAGCTCTCTGATTACAGCTTTCCCCTCAAGAAGACTTTCGCTAAGACTGCTCTTGTGGAATTTGCAAAGTGATATTTGGAATCCCATAGAGGTCTAGGGTGAAAAAAAATATATCTTCAGTTAAAAATTGGAAAGAAGCTTTCTGAGATGCTGCTTTGTGTTCTGTTAATTCATCTCACAGTGTTACACCTTTCCCCTCCAGAAGCCTTTCACTGAGACTCTTCTTGTGTAATTTGCAAAGTGATATTTATAAGCCCATAGAGGGCTAATGTGAAAAAGGAAATATCTTCCGTTAAAAACTGGAAAAAAGTTTTCTGAGAAACTGCTTTGTGATGTGATAATTCATCTCACAGAGCTACTGCTTTACCTTCAAGAAGCCGTTCACGAAGACTTTTCTTGTGGTCTTTGCAAAGTGATATTTGGAAGTCCATAGAGTGCTATGGTGAAAAAGGAAATGTCTTCCGTTAAGAAATGGAAAGAAGCTTTCTGAGAAACTGCTTTGTGTTCTGTCACTTCATCTCACAGAGTTACAGCTTTCCCCTCAAGAAGCCTGTCGCTAAGACTCTTCTTGTGGAATTTGCAAAGTGATATTTGGAAGCCCTTAGAGGGCTATGGTGAAAAAGGAAATATCTTCCTTTAAAAACTTGAAAGAAGGTTTCTGAGAAACTGATTTGTGTTCTGTTAATTCATCTCACAGAGTTACTGCGTTCTCCACAAGAAACCTTTCACTAAGAATATTCTTTTGTAATTTGGAAAGTGATATTTGGAAGTCCATAGAGGGATATGGTAAAAAAGGATATATCTTCTGGTAAAAACTGGAAAGAAGCTTTCAGAGAAACTGCTTTGTGTTCTGTTAACTCATCTACCAGGGTTACAGCATTCCCTTCAAGAAGCCTTTCGCAAAGTCTGTTCATGTGGAATTTACAAAGTGATATTTGGAAGCCCATAGGGGGCTTTGGTGAAAAAAAAATATCTTCCGTTAAAAACTGGAAAGAAGCTTTCTGAGAAACTGCCTTGTGTTCTGTTAATTAATCTCACAGAGCTACAACTTTCCCCTCAAGAACTCTTTCGCTAAGACTGTTCTTGTGGGATTTGCAAAGTGATATTTGGAAGCCCATGCAGGGCTGTGGTGAAAAAGGAAATATCTTCTGTTACAAACTGGAAAGAAGGTTTCTGAGAAACTGCTTTGTGTTCTGTTTATTCAACTAACAGAGTTACAACATTCCCCTCAAGTGGCATTTCGCTAAGAATGTTCTTGTGTAATTTGCAAAGTGATATTTGGAAGCCTATAGAGGGATATGGTGAAAAAGGAAATTTCTTCCGTTAAAAACTGGAAAGAAGGTTTCTGAGAAACTGCTTTATGTTCTGTTAATTCATCCCACAGACTTACAGCTTTCCCCTCAAGAAGCCTTTCGCTAAGACTGTTCTCGTGGAATTTGCAAAGTGATATTTGGAAGCCCATAGAGAGCTATGGTGAAAAAGGAAATATCCTAAGGTAAAAAGTTAAATGAAGCTTTCTGAGAAACTTCTTTGTGTTCTGTTAATTCATCTCACAGAATTACAGCTTGCCCCTCAAGTATCTTTCGCTAAGGCTGTTCTTGTGGAATTTTCAAAGTGATTTTTTAAGCCTATAGACGGCTACAGTGAAAAAGGAAATATCTTCAGTTAAAAACTGGAAAGAAGCTTTCTGAAAAACTGCTTTGTATTCTGTTACTTCATCTCACAGAGTTACATCTTTCCCGTCAAGAAGCCTTTCGCTAGGACTGTTCTTGTGGAATTTGCAAAGTGATATTTGGAAGCCCGTAGAGGGATGTGGTGAAAAAGGAAATATTTTCCGTTAAACACTGGACAGAATCGTTCTGAAAAACTACTTTGTGGTCTGTTAGTTCATCTCACAGAGTTACAGCTTTCCCCTCAAGAAACCATTCGCTAAGACTGTTCTTGTGGAATTTGCAAGGTGATATTTGGAAGTCCATAGAGGGCTCTGGTGAAAAAGGAACAATCTTCCGTTAACAACTCTAAAGAAGCTTTCTAAGAAACTGCTTTGTGTTCTGTTAATTCATCTCACCGAGATACAGCTTTCCCCTCATGAAGACTTTCGCTAAGACTGTTCTTGTGGAATTTGCAAAGTAATATTTGGAATCCCATAGGGGGCTATTGTGTAAAAGGAAACATCTTCAGTTAAAAACTGGAAAGAAGCTTTCTGAGAAACTGCTTTGTGTTCTGTTAATTCATCTCAGAGTTACAGTGTTCCCCTCAAGACGCCTTTCGCTAAGGCTGTTCTTGTGGCATTTGCTAAGTGATATTTGGAAGCTCATAAGGGCTATGGTGAAAATGGATATATCTTCAGTTAACTGCTTGAAAGAAGCTTTCTGAGAAACTGCCTTGTGTTCTGTTAATTCATCTAGCAGAGTTACAGCTTTCCCCTCAAGAAGCCTTTCACTAAGTCTATTCTTGTGAAATTTGCAAAGTGACATTTCGACGCCCATAGAGTGCAACGATGCAAATGGCAATATACTAACATAAAAACCGAAAAGAAGCTGTCTGAGAAACTGCTTTGTGTTCTGTTAGTTCATCTCACAGAGTTACAGCTTTCCCCTCAAGAGGCCGTTGACTAAGACTGTTCTTGTGAAATTTGCAATGTTATATTTTGGAGACCATAGAGGGCTATGGTGAAAAAGGAAATATCTTCCGTTAAAAACTGGAAAGAAGCTTTCTGAGAAACTGCCTTGTGTTCTGTTAATTCATCTCACTGAGTTACAGCTTTCCCCTCAAGAACCCTTTCGCTAAGACTGTTCTTGTGTGATTTGAAAAGTGACATTTGGAAGCCCATAGAGGGCTGTGGTGAAAAAGGAAATATCTTCTGTTACAAACTGGAAAGAAGCTTTATGAGAAACTTCTTTGTGTTCTGTTAATTCATCTCACAGAGTTACAACTTTCCCCTCAAGAAACCTTTCGCTAAGACTGTTCTTGTGGAATTCGAAAAGTGATATTTGGAAGCCCATAGAGGGCTATAGTGAAAATGGAAGTATCCTAAGATAAAAACCGAAAAGAACCTTTCTGAGAAACTGCTTTTTGTTCTGTTATTTCATCTCACAGACTTACAGCTTTCCCCTCAAGAAGCCTTTTGCTAAGACTATTCTTGTGGAATTTGCAAAGTGATATTTGGAAGCCCATAGAGGTCTATGGTTAAAAAGGAAATATCCTAAGATAAAAACTGAAAAGAAGCTTTCTCAGAAACTGCTTTGTGTTCTGTTAATTCATCTCACAGAGATACAGCTTTCCCCTCAAGAAGCCTTTCGCTAAGACTGTTCTTGTGGAATTTGCAAAGTGATATTTGGAAGCCCATAGAGGGCTATGGTGAAAAAGGGAACATATTCTGTTAAAAACAGGAAAGAAGCTTTCTGAGAAACGGCTTTGTGTTCTGTTAATTCATCTCACAGAGTTACAGCTTTCCCCACAAGAAGTCTGTCGCTAATTCTGTTCTTGTGCAATTTCCAAAGTGATATTTGGACGTCCTTAGAGGGCTGTGGTGGAAAAGGAAATATCTTCAGTTAAAAACTGGAAAGAAGATTTCTGAGAAACTGTTTTGTGTTCTGTTAATTCATCTCACAGAGTTGCATCTTTCCCCTCAAGAAGCCTTTCGCTGAGACTGTTCTTGTGGAATTAGCAAAGTGATATTTGGAAGCCCATAGAGGGCTATGGTGAAAAAGGAAATATCTTCAGTTAAAATCTGTAAAGAAGCTTTCTGAGAAACTGCCGTGTGTTCTGTTAATACATCTCACCAAGTTACAGCTTTCCCCTCAAGAAGCCTTTCGCTAAGGCTGTTCTTGTGGTATTTGCAAAGTGATATTTGGAATCAAAAGAGGGCTATGGTGATAAAGGAAAAATCTTCAGTTAAAAACTGGAAAGGAGCTTTCTGAGTAACTGCTTTGTGTTCTGTTAATTCACCTCACAGAGTTACAGCTTTCCCCTCAAGAAGCCTTTTGCTACGTCTGTTCTTGTGGAATTGGTAAAATGATATTTGGAAGCCCGTAGAGGGCTATGGTGAAAAAGGAAACATCTTCCGTTAAAAACTGGAAAGAAGTTTTCTGAGACACTACTTTGTGTCCTGTTAATTCATTTCACAGAATTACAGCTTTCCCCTCAAGAAGCCTTTCGCTAAGAATGTTTTGTGGAATTTGTAAGGTGATATTTGGAAGCCCATAGAGGGCTATGGTGAAAAAGGAAATATCCTGAGATGAAAACTGAAAAGAAGCTTTCTGAGAAACTGCTTTGTGTTCTGTTAATTCATCTCACAGACTCACATCGTTCCCCTCAAGAAGCCTTTCGCTGAGACTGTTCTTGTGGAATTAGCAAAGTGATATTTGGAAGCCCATAGAGGACTTTGGTGAAAAAGGAAACATCTTTAGTTAAAAACTGGAACGAAGCTTTCTGAGAAACTGCTCTGTGTTCTGTTAATTCATCTCACAGAGTTACATCTTTCCCCTCAAGAAGCCTTTTGCTAAGACTATTCTTGTGGTATTTGCAAAGTGATATTTGGAAGCCCATAGAAGTCTACGGTGAAAAAGGAAATATCCTAAGATAAAAACTGAAAAGAAGCTTTCTCAGAAACTGCTTTGTGTTCTGTTAATTCATCTCACAGAGTTACAGCTTTCCCCTCAAGAAGCCTTTCGCTAAGACTATTCTTGTGGAATTTGCAAAGTGATATTTGGAAGCCCATAGAGGGCAATGGTGAAAAAGAGAACATCTTCTCTTAAAAACAGGAAAGAAGCTTTCTGAGAAACGGCTTTGTGTTCCATTAATTCATCTCACAGTGTTACAGCTTTCCCCTCAAGAAGTCTTTCGCTAGGACTGTTCTTGTTTCATTTCGAAAGTGGTATTTAGAAGGCCATAGAAGGCTATGGTGAATAAAGAAATATTTTCCGTTATAAACTGGAAAGAAGCTTTCTGAGAAAGTGCTTTGTGTCCTGTTAATTCATCTCACAGAGTTACAGCTTTCTCCTCAAGAAGCCTTTCACTAAGACTGTTCTTGTGGAATTTGCAAATTGATTTTAGAAGCCCATAGAGGGTTATGGCAAAAAGGAAATATTCTAAGATAAAAACCGAAAAGAAGCTTTCTGAGAAACTCCATTATGTTCTCTTAATTCATCTCACAGAGTTATAGCTTTCCCCGCAAGAAGCCTTTCGCTAAGACTGTTCTTGTGGAATATAGAACGTGATATTTAGTAGCCCATAGAGGGCTATGGTGAAAAAGGAAATATCCTCCGTTAAAAACTGGAAAGAAGCTTTCTGAGAAACTGCTTTTAGTTCTGTTAATTCATCTCACAGAGTTACAGCTTTCCCCTCAAGAAGTTTTCGCTAAGACTGTTTATGTGGGATTTGCAAAGTGATATTTGGAAGACCAGAGAGGGCTATGGTGAAAAAGGAATTCTCTTCCGTTAAAAACTGGAAAGAAGCTTTCTCAGAAACTGCTTTGTGTTCTGTTAATTCATTTCACATACTTACAGCTTTTTCCTCAAGAAGCCTTTCGCTAAGACTCTTCCTGTGGAATTTGCAAAGTGATATTTGGAAGCCCATAGAGGACTTCAGTGAAAAAGTTAACATCTTCCGTTAAAAACTGGAAAGAAGTTTTATGAGGAACTGCTTTGTGTTCTGTTAATTCATCTCACAGAGTTACAGCTTTGCCCTCAAGAAGACCTTTACTAAGTCTGTTCTTGTGGAATTTGCAAAGTGATTTTTGGAAGCCCATATAGTGCTATGGTTAAAGAGGAAATATCTTTATTTGAAAACTGGAAAGAAGCTTTCTGAGAAACTGCTTTGTGTTCTGTTTATTCATCTCACAGAGTTACAGCTTTCCCCTCAAGAAGTCTTTCGCTAGGACTGTTCTTGTTTCATTTCGAAAGTGGTATTAGGAAGGCCATAGAAGGCTATGGTGAATAAAGAAATATTTTCCGTTATAAACTGGAAAGAAGCTTTCTGAGAAAGTGATTTGTGTCCTGTTAATTCATCTCACAGAGTTACAGCTTTCTCCTCAAGGAGCCTTTCGCTAAGACTGTTCTTGTGGAATTTGCAAATTGATTTTAGAAGCCCATAGAGGGTTATGGCAAAAAGGAAATATTCTAAGATAAAAACCGAAAAGAAGCTTTCTGAGAAACTCCATTATGTTCTCTTAATTAATCTCACAGAGTTATAGCTTTCCCCGCAAGAAGCCGTTCACTAAGTTTGTTCCTGTGGAATTTTCAAGGTGATATTTGGCCCCCCTAGAGGGCTATGATGAAAAAGGAAATATCTTCCATTTAAAACTTGAAAGAAGATTTCTGAGAAACTACTTTGTGTTCTGTTAATTTATCTCACAGAGTTACAGCTTTCCCCCAAAAAACCTGTCTCTAAGACTGTTCTTGTGGAATTTGTAAAGTGATATTTAGAAGCCCATAGACGGCTGTGGTGAAAAAGGAAATATCTTCCGTTAAAAACTGCAAAAAAAGCTTTCTGAGAAACTGCTTTGTGTTCTGTCATTTAATCTCACAGAGTTACAGCTTTCCCCTCAAGAATCCTTTCGGTAAGACTGTTCTTGTGGAATTTAGAACGTGATATTTAGAAGCCCATAGAGGGCTATGGTGAGAAAGGAAATATCCTCCGTTAAAAACTGGAAAGAAGCTTTCTGAGAAACTTCTTCCTGTTTTGTTAATGCATCTCACAGAGTTACAGCCTTCCCCTCGAGAAGTCTTTCGCTAAGACGGTTCTTGTGGAATTTGCAAAGTGATATTTGGAAGTCCAGAGAGGGCTATGGTGAAAAAGGAAATATCTTCAGTTAAAAACGGGAAAGAATCTTTCTGAGAGACTGCTTTGTTTTCTGTTATTTCATTTCACAGACTTACAGCTTTTCCCTCAAGAAGCCTTTCGCTAAGACAGTTCTTGAGGAATTTGCAAAGTGATATTTGGAAGCCCATAGAGGGCTTTGGTGAAAAAGGAAATATCTTCTGTTAAAAACTGGAAAGAAGCATTCTGAGAAACTGCTTTGTGTTCTGTTAATTCATCTCACATAGTTACAGCTTTCCCCTCAAGAAGCCTTTCGTTAAGACAATTCTTGTGGAATTTGCAAAGTGATATTTTCAAGCCAATAGAGGGCTATGGTGAAAAAGGAAATATCTTCAGCTAAAAACTGTAAAGAAGGCCGGGCGCGGTGGCTCAATCCTGTAATCCCAGCACTTTGGGAGGCCGAGACGGGCGGATCACGAGGTCAGGAGATCGAGACCATCCTGGCTGACACGGTGAAACCCCGTCTCTACTAAAAAATACGAAAAAACTAGCCGGGCGAGGTGGCGGGCGCCTGTAGTCCCAGCTACTCGGGAGGCTGAGGCAGGAGAATGGCCTGAACCTGGGAGGCAGAGCTTGCAGTGAGCTGAGATCCGACCACTGTACTCCAGCCTGGGTGGCAGAGCGAGATTCCATCTCAAAAAAAAAAAAAAAAAAAAAAAAAAAAAACGGTAAAGAAGCTTTCTGAGGTACTGCTTTGTGTTCTGTTAATTCATCTCACCGAGTTACAGCTTTCGCCTCAAGAAGCCTTTCGCTAAGACTGTTCTTGTGGAATTTGCAAAGTGATATTTGGAAGCCCATAGAGGGCTATGGTAAAAAAGGAAATATCTTCCATTAAAAAGTGGAAAGAAGCTTTCTGGGAAACTGCATTGTGTTCTGTTAATTCATCTCACAGAGTTACAGCATTCCCCCAAGAAGCCTTTCATTAAGACTGTTCTTGTGAAATTTGCAAAGTGATATTTGGAAGCCCATAGAGGACTATGGTGAAAAAGGAAATAACTGCCGTTAAAAACTGGAACGAAGATTTCTGAGAAACTGCCTTGTGTTCTGCTAAGTCGTCTCACAGAGTTACAGCTTTCCCGTCAAGACGCCTTACCCTAAGAGTGTTCTTGTGGAACTTGGAAAGTGATATTTGAAGCCTACAGTGGTCTACAGTGAAAAAGGAAATAACCTAAGATAAAAACTGAAAATAAGCTTTCTGAGAAACAGCTTTGTGTTCTGTTACTTTATCTCACAGAGCTATAGCTTTCCCCTCAAGAAGCCTTTCGCTAAGACTTTTCTTGTGGAATTTAGAACGTGATATTTAGAAGCCCATAGAGGGCTACGGTGAAAAAGGAAATATCCTCCGTTAAAAACTGGAAAGAAGCTTTCTGAGAAACTGCTTTTTGTTCTGTTAATTCATCTCACAGAGTTACAGCTTTCCCCTCAAGAAGCTTTTCGCTAAGACTGTTCTTGTGGGATTTGCAAAGTGATATTTGGAAGCCCAGAGGGGACTATGGTGAAAAAGGAATTCTCTTCCGTTAAAAACTGGAAAGAAGCTTTCTGAGAAACTGCTCTGTGTTCTGTTAATTCATTTCACATACTTACAGCTTTTTCCTCAAGAAGCCTTTCGCTAAGACTGTTCTTGTGGAATTTTCAAACTGATATTTGGAAGCCCATAGAGGGCTTTGGTGAAAAAGGAAATATCTTTCGTTAAAAACTGGAAAGAAGCTTTCTGAGAAACTGCTTTGTGTTCTGTTAATTCATCTCAAAGAGTTACAGCTTTCCCCTCAAGGAGAACTTTACTAAGTCTGTTCTTGTGGAATTTGCAAAGTGATATTTAGAAGCCCACATAGGGCTATGGTTAAAAAGGAAATATCTTCAGTTGAAAACTGGAAAGAAGCTCTCTGAGAAACTGCTTTGTGTTCTCTTAATTCATCTCACTGAGTTACAGCTTTCCCCTCAAGAAGTCTTTCGCTAGAACTGTTCTTGTGTCATTTGGAAAGTGGTATTTAGAAGGCCATAGAGGACTATGGTGAATAAGGAAATATGTTCCGTTATAAACTGGAAAGAAGCTTTCTGAGAAAGTTCTTTGTGTCCTGTTAATTCATCTCACAGAGTTACAGCTTTCTCCTCAAGAAGCCTTTCGCTAAGACTCTTCTTGTGGAATTTGCGAAGTGATATTTGGAAGCTCATAGTGGGCTATGGTAAAAAATGAAATATCGTCAGTTAAAAACTGGAAAGAAGCTTTCTGAGAAACTGCTTTGTGTACTATTATTTTATCTCACTGAGTTACAGCTTTCCACTCAAGAATCCTTTCGCTAAGACTGTTCTTGTGGAATTTGGAAAGTGATATTTAGAAACCTTAGAGGGCTATGGTGAAAAAGGAAATATCTTCCGTTAAAAACTGGAAAGAAGCTTTCTGAGAAACTGCTTTGTGTTCTGTTAATTCATCTCACAGAGTTACAGCTTTCCCCTCAAGAAGCCTTTCCCTAAGACTGTTCTTGTGGAATTTGCAAAGTGACATTTGGAAACCCGTATAGGGCTTTGGAGAAATAGGTAATATCTTCCATTAAAAATCGGAAAGAAGCTTTCTGAGAAACTGCTTTGTGTTCTGTTATTTCATCTCACAGAGTTACAGCTTTCCCCTCGAGAAGCCATTCATTAAGAATGTTCTTGTGGAATTTGCAAAGTGATATTTGGAAGAACATAGAGGGCTCTGTTGAAAAAGGAAATATCCTATGCTAAAAACCGAAAAGAAACTTTCTGAGAAACTGCATTGTGTTCTCTTAACTCATCTCACGGAGTTATAGCTTTCCCCTCAAGAAGTCGATCACTAAGACTGTTCTTGTGGAGTTTTCAAAGTGATATTTGGAAGTTCATAGAGGGCTATGGGGAAAAAGGAAATATCTTCAGTTAAAAACTGGATAGAAGCTTTCTGCGAAACTGCTTCGTGTTCTGTTAATTCATCTCACAGAGTTACAGCTTTGCCCTTAAGAAGCCTTTTCCTAAGGCTGTTCTTGTGGAATTTGGAAAGTGATATTTAGAAGCCCATAGAGGTCTATGGTGAAAAAGGAAATAGCCTGAGATAAAAACTGAAAATCAGCTTTCGGAGAAACTGCTTTGTGTTCTCTTAATTTATCTCACAGAGTTACAGCTTTCCCCTCAAGAAGCCTTTCGCTAAGACTGTTCTTGTGGAATTTGCAAAGTGATATTTGGAAGCCCATAGAGGTCTATGGTGAAAAAGGAAATATCCTAATATAAAAACTGAAATGAAGCTTTCTGAGAAACTGCTTGGCCTTCTGTTAATTCATTTCACAGAGTTACAGCTTTCCCCTCAAGAAGCCCTTTGCTAATGCTGTTCTTGTGGAATTTGCAAAGTGTATTTGGAAGCCCATCGAGGGCTATGGTGGAAAAGGAAATCTCTTCAGTTAAAAACTGGAAAGAGGAGTTCTGAGAAACTGCTTTGTGTTCTTTTAATTCATCTCACAGTGTTACAGCTTTCCCCTCAAGAAGCCTTTCGCTAAGACTGTTCTTGTGGAATTCGCAAAGTAATATTTTCTAAGTCCTTAGAGGGCTATGGTGTAAAATGAAATATCTTCAGTTAAAAACTCGAAAGAAGCTTTCTGATTACAGATTTTCCCTCAAGAAGCCTTTCGCTAAGACTGTTCTTGTGGAATTTGCAAAGTGATATTTGGAAGCCCATAGAGGGCTATGGTGAAAAAGGAAATATCTTCAGTTAAAAATTGGAAAGGAGCTTTCTGAGAAACTGCTTTGTGTTCTGTTAATTCATCTCACAGAGTTACAGCTTTCACCTCAATAAGCCGTTCACTAAGACAGTTTTTGTGAAATTTGCTAAGTGATATTTGGAAGCCCATAGAGGGCTATGATGAAAAAGGAAATATCTTCCGTTAAAAACCAGATGCAGATAAAGCCACAAAGATGGGGAAAAAGCATGGCCGAAAAGCTGGAATTTCAAAAAATAAGAGCGTATCTCCTCCGGCAAAGGAGCGCAGCTCATCGCCAGCAACGGATCAAAGCTGGACGGAGAATGACTTTGACGAGATGATAGAAGAAGGCTTCAGTCCATCAAACTTCTGAGAGCTAAAGGAGGAATTACGTAACCAGCGCTAAGAAACCAAAAGTCTTGAAAAAAAGGTGGAAGAATTGATGGCTAGAATAATTAATGCAGAGAAGGTCATAAACGAAATGAAAGAGATGAAAACCATGACACGAGAAATACGTGACAAATGCACAAGCTTCAGTAACCGACTCGATGAACTGGAAAAGAGTATCAGCGATTAAGGATCAAATGAACGAAATGAAGCGAGAAGAGAAATCAAAAGAAAAAAGAAGAAAAAGAAATGAACAAAGCCTGCAAGAAGTATGGGATTATGTAAAAGACCAAATCTACGTCTGATTGGGGTGCCTGAAAGTGAGGGGGAGAATGGAACCATGTTGGAAAACACTCTTCAGTATATCATCCAGGAGAACTTCCCCAACCTAGTAGGGCAGGCCAACATTCAAATCCAGGAAATACAGAGAACACCACAAAGATACTCCTCGAGAAGAGCAACTCCAAGACACATAATTGCCAGATTCACCAAAGTTGAAATGAAGAAAAAAATCTTAAGGGCAGCCAGAGAGAAAGGTCGGGTTACCCACAAAGGGAAGCCCATCAGACTAACAGCAGATCTTTCGGCAGAAACTCTACAAGCCAGAAGATAGTGGGGGCCAATATTCAACATTCTTAAAGAAAAGAATTTTCAACCCAGAATTTCATATCCAGCCAAACTAAGTTTCATAAGTGAAGGAGAAATAAAATCCTTTACAGATAAGCAAATGCTTAGAGATTTTGTCACCACTAGGCCTGCCTTACAGGAGACCCTGAAGGAAGCACTAAACATGGAAAGGAACAACCGGTACCAGCCATTGCAAAAACATGCCAAAATGTAAAGACCATCAAGGCTAGGAAGAAACTGCATCAACTAACGAGCAAAATAACCAGTTAATATCATAATGGTAGGATCAAGTTCACACATAACAATATTAAACTTAAATGTAAATGGACTAAATGCTCCAATTAAAAGACACAGACTGGCAAACTGGATAAAGAGTCAAGACCCATCAGTCTGCTGTATTCAGGAGACCCATCTCACACGCAGAGACATACATAGGCTCAAAATAAAGGGATGGAGGAAGATTTACCAAGCAAATGGAGAACAAAAAAAGCAGGGGTTGCAATACTAGTCTCTGATAAAACAGACTTTAAACCATCAAAGATCAAAAGAGACAAAGAAGGCCATTACATAATGGTAAAGGGATCAATTCAACAGGAAGAGCTAACTATCCTAAATATATATGCACCCAATACAGGAGCACCCAGATTCATAAAGCAAGTCCTTAGAGATTTACAAAGAGACTTAGACTCCCATACAATAATAGTGGGAGACTTCAACACTCCACTGTCAACATTAGACAGATCAACGAGACAGAAAATTAACAAGGATATCCAGGAATTGAACTCATCTCTGCAGCAAGCAGACCTAATAGACATCTATAGAACTCTCCACCCCAAATCAACAGAATATACATTCTTCTCAGCACCACATCGCACTTATTCCAAAATTGACCACATAGTTGGAAGTAAAGCACTCCTCAGTAAAAGTACAAGAACAGAAATTGTAACAAACTGTCTCTCAGACCACAATGCAATCAAACTAGAACTCAGGACTAAGAAACTCAATCAAAACCGCTCAACTACATGGAAACTGAACAACCTGCTCCTGAATGACTACTGGGTACATGACGAAATGAAGGCAGAAATAAAGATGTTCTTTGAAACCAATGAGAACAAATATACAACATACCAGAATCTCTGGGACACATTTAAAGCAGTGTGTAGAGGGAAATTTATAGCACTAAATGCCCACAAGAGAAAGCAGGAAAGATCTAAAATTGACACTCTAACATCACAATTAAAAGAACTAGAGAAGCAAGAGCAAACTCATTCAAAAGCTAGCAGAAGGCAAGAAATAACTAAGATCAGAGCAGAACTGAAGGAGATAGAGACACAAAAATCCCTCCAAAAAATCAATGAATCCAGGAGTTGGTTTTTTGAAAAGATCAACAAAATTGACAGACCGCTAGCAAGACTAATAAAGAAGAAAAGGGAGAAGAATCAAATCGACGCAATTAAAAATGATAAAGGGGATATCACCACCGACCCCACAGAAATACAAACTACCACCAGAGAATACTATAAACACCTCTACGCAAATAAACTAGAAAATCTAGAAGAAATGGAAAATTTCCTGGACACTTACACTCTTCCATGACTAAACCAGGAAGAAGTTGAATCCCTGAATAGACCAATAGCAGGCTCTGAAATTGAGGCAATAATTAATAGCCTACCAACCAAAAAAAGTCCAGGATCAGATGGATTCACAGCTGAATTCTACCAGAGGGACAAGGAGGAGCTGGTACCATTCCTTCTGAAACTATTCCAATCAATAGAAAAACAGGGAATCCTCCCTAACTCATCTTATGAGGCCAACATCATCCTGATACCAAAGCCTGGCAGAGACACAACAAAAAAGAGAATTTTAGACCAATATTCCTGATGAACATCGATGCAAAAATCCTCAATAAATTACTGGCAAACCGTATTCAACAGCACATCAAAAAGCTTATCCACCATGATCAAGTGGGCTTCATCCCTGGGATGCAAGGCTGGTTCAACATTCGCAAATCAATAAACATAATCCAGCATATAAACAGAACCAAAGACAAGAACCACATCATTATCTCAATCGATGCAGAAAAGGCTTTCGACAAAATTCAACAGCGCTTCATGCTAAAAACGCTCAATAAATTCGGTATTGATGGAACATACCTCAAAATCATAAGAGCGATTTATGACAAACCCACAGCCAATATCATACTGAATGGGCAAAACCTGGAAACATTCCCTTTGAAAACTGGCACAAGAGAGGGATGCCCTCTCTCACCACTCCTATTCAACATAGTGTTGGAAGTCCTGGCTAGGGCAATCAGGCAAGAGAAAGAAATCAAGGGGATTCAGTTAGGAAAAGAAGAAGTCAAATTGTCCCTCTTTGCAGATGACATGATTGTATATTTAGAAAATCCCATTGTCTCAGCCCGAAATCTCCTTAAGCTGATAAGCAACTTCAGCAAAGTCTCAGGATACAAAATTAATGTGCAAAAATCCCAAGCATTCGTATACACCCGTAACAGACAAACAGAGAGCCAAATCATGAATGAACTTCCATTCACAATTGCTTCAAAGAGAATAAAACACCTAGGAATCCAACTTACAAGGGATGTAAAGGACCTCTTCAAGGAGAACTACAAACCACTGCTCAATGAAATAAAAGAGGACACAAACAAATGGAAGAACATACCATGCTCATGGATAGGAAGAATCAATATTGTGAAAATGGCCATACTGCCCAAGGTTATTTATAGATTCAATGCCATCCCCATCAAGCTACCAATGAGTTTCTTCACAGAATTGGAAAAAAATGCTTTAAAGTTCATATGGAACCAAAAAAGAGCCCACATTTCCAAGACAATCCTATGTCAAAAGAACAAAGCTGGAGGCATCACGCTACCTGACTTCAAACTATACTACAAGGCTACAGTCACCAAAACAGCATGGTACTGGTACCAAAACAGAGATATAGACCAACGGAACAGAACAGAGTCCTCAGAAATAATACCACACATCTACAGCCATCTGATCTTTGACAAACCTGAGAGAAACAAGAAATGGGGAAAGGATTCCCTATATAATAAATGGTGCTGGGAAAATTGGCTAGCCATAAGCAGAAAGCTGAAACTGGATCCTTTCCTTACTCCTTATACGAAAATTAATTCAAGATGATTTAGAGACTTAAACGTTAGACCTAATACCATAAAAACCCTAGAAGGAAAACCTAGGGAGTACCATTCAGGACATAGGCATGGGCAAAGACTTCATGTCTATAACACCAAAAGCAACGGCAGCAAAAGCCAAAATTGACAAATGGGAGCTCATTAAACTAAAGAGCTTCTGCACAGCAAAAGAAACTACCATCAGAGTGAACAGGCAACCTACAGAATGGGAGAAAATTTTTGCAATCTACTAATCTGACAAAGGCTAATATCCAGAACCTACAAAGAACTCAAACAAATTTACAAGGAAAAAACAAACAACCCCATCAAAAAGTGGGCAAAGGATATGAACAGACATTTCTCAAAAGAAGACATTCATACAGCCAACAGACACATGAAAAAATGCTCATCATCACTGGCCATCAGAGAAATGCAAATCAAAACCACACTGAGATACCATCTCACACCAGTTAGAATGGCGATCATTCAAAAGTCAGGAAACAACAGGTGCTGGAGAGGATGTGGAGAAATAGGAACACTTTTACACTGTTGGTGGGATTGTAAACTAGTTCAATCATTATGGAAAACAGTATGGCGATTCCTCAAGGATCTAGAACTAGACGTACCATATGACCCAGCCATCCCATTACTGGGTATATACCCAAAGGATTATAAATCATGCTGCTATAAAGACACATGCACACGTATGTTTATTGCGGCCCTCTTCACAATAGCAAAGACTTGGAATCAACCCAAATGTCCATCAGTGACAGACTGGATTAAGAAAATGTGGCACATATACACCATGGAATACTATGCAGCCATTAAAAAGGATGAGTTTGTGTCCTTTGTAGGGACATGGATGCAGCTGGAAACCATCATTCTTAGCAAACTATCACAAGAACAGAAAACCAAACACCGCATGTTCTCACTCATAGGTGGGAACTGAACAATGAGATCACTTGGACTCGGGAAGGGGAACATCACACACCGGGGCCTATCATGGGGAGGGGGGAGGGGGGAGGGATTGCATTGGGAGTTATACCTGATGTAAATGACGAATTGATGGGTGCTGACGAGTTGATGGGTGCAGCACAGCAACAGGGCACAAGTATACATATGTAGCAAACCTGCACGTTATGCACATGTACCCTAGAACTTAAAATATAAAAAAAAAAAAAAAAAAGAAGCAACCAACCACATCCCTCCTTCCCACTAGAGGCTTCCAGGCTGAAACAGGTTGATACAGGGAGAGGAGGAGAAGATACGCAACTAAGTCACATTTTGAGATCTGTTTAATAATAATTCTAATTTCATGTTCTCACTTATTTGTGAGATCTAAAAATCAAAACAATTGAACTCATGGAGATAGAGAGTAGAAGCATGGTTATCAGAGGCTGGGAAGGGTAGTGGGGGTTTGAGGCAAAGCTGGAGATGGTTAATGGGTACAAAAAAACAGAAAGAATAAATAAGATCTAGTATTTGATAGCACAACAAGGCGACTATAGTCAGTAATAATGTAACTGTGCATTTTAAAATAACTAAAAGAGTCTAATTGGATTGCTTGTAACACAAAGGATAAATGCTTGAGAGAATGGATACCCCATTTTACATGATGTGATTATTATTCATTGCATGCCTGAATCAGAACATCTCATGCACTCTATAAATACATACATCTACTATATACCCACAAAATTGAAATAAATAATTTAAAAAAATAAAAAGTAAAAAATAATCTTCCACTTATTTTTTAGGAAAAGCACATAACTAAATTGTTACAAAAGGATTGACCAAACAATCCTTTGAACGGTTTGAGTCAGCAGTTGTGGCAGGAATGCAGTTGGGGGAAATGGGGAGAAGTGAGTGAAGATAAAAGGAATTGGACAAGTGTTGATGTTGGTGAAATGAATGATGAGTACCTAGAGGTAATCCACTATTGTATGCATTTCGAATTTATCATAAAAATATTTTTGAAAGAACATATTCACTACTGAAAATTCAAACAAGGGGAATAAATTAAAGACCACTTATCATCCTGTAATTTCAAACATTAAAAAGATTTATTATTTTATGAGAAAATTATAGCATTATTATATAAATATGGTATATTAATTTTTAAATAGCATTATACCTGAGCATTTTGCTAAGTTATTGTAATGTATCAAATATATATTTTACTTATTTTTATAAAAGTGAGACACAAAGTAAGCCTAAAAGAGATATACTAGAATAATAAGTACTAGAAATATAAAATAATTCTATATAAAATGATTAAATATAAATATGAAAAGAATTATAATTTAATTGCACCAGGAAAAATCATACTTGATTTAAAAAAACTTGTAAAGTAAAATAGAATTCAAAAAGCTTTAATTTTATTTGTATTTGACACTGTTATACTTAGTTTTTTAGCATGATATAATTATGAAAAATATTTAAAGCAATGTTATTACCTGTGGAAGACATCTGAGTTCTGGAGATATTGGCGGCGAATCTGTATAGGTTTGCAGCACCCTTCATTCTTGCTTCCTCAGAAGGAATTCCACTAAGGGGCATAGGCAGAAAGTGAGACAGAGGTAATTCTCAGAGCAGGAGTGAAGGATTATTAAAAGGCTTTAAAACAGAAAGGAAAAGAAGGGAAGTACAACCTGGAAGAGGGCCAAGTGGGAGAATTGAGAAGCCAAGTGCACAGCTTGACTTCTTGACTTGGGGTTTTATACATTGGCATACTTCCGGGATCTTGCCTTACTTCTCCTCACTCATGAGATCTCATTGGGAAGTTGCTGATCAGTTTCAGGTGTTTTCTATTAGA
This sequence comes from Chlorocebus sabaeus, assembly GCF_047675955.1. NCBI lineage: Eukaryota > Metazoa > Chordata > Mammalia > Primates > Cercopithecidae > Chlorocebus > Chlorocebus sabaeus. Next base: position 89,216 of record NW_027327603.1, read on the forward strand.
AGCCTGCCTTTCCTTGACACCAGGTATGACCAATTACTACTTTAGAGAAACAGTTAACAACCCCTTGACCATCACCTGAGGGTCTCCCAACACATTTGGTGTGTGGAAGAGGGGAGCCCTCTCCTGCCCTGCTCATACTTGACTAGCTTTCTACTGCAACAATATTTGTTGAATATTCTTTATGTACTAAGTAATAAGAATTCTGATATTCCATGAGTGATTGTTACACAAAATTATATAAATAAAAAAGAAATTAAGGATGTAATATTTAAAAAAAGTGAAAAGAGGCTTTCGGAGAAACTGCTTTGTGTTCTGTTAATTCATCTCAGAGAGTTACAGCTTTCCCCTCAAGAAGCCTTTCGCTAAGACTGTTCTTGTGGAATTTGCAAAGTGATATTTGGAAGCCCATAGAGGGCTATGGTGAAAAAGGAAATATACTAACATAAAAACCGAAAAGAAGATTTCTGAGAAACAGCTTTGTTTTCTGATAGTTCACCTAACAGAGTTACAGCTTTCCCCTCAAGAAGCCGTTCACTAAGATTGTTCTAGTGAAATTTGGAAAGTAATATTTGGAAGCCCATAGAGGACTATGGTGAAAAAGGAAATAACTTTAATTAAAAACTGGAAAGAAGCTTTCTGAGAAACTGTTTTGTGTTCTGTTAATTCATCTCACAGAGTTACAGCTTTACCCTCAAGAAGGCTTTCCCTAAGACTGTTCTTGTGGAATATGCAAAGTGATATTTGAAAGCCCATAGAGGGCTATGGTGAAAAAGGAAATATCTTCCGTTAAAAAGTGGAAAGAAGCTTTCTGAGAAACTGCTTTGTGTTCTGTTAATTCATCTCACAGAGGTACAGCTTTACCCTCAAGAAGCCTTTCGCTAAGACTGTTCTTGTGAAATTTGCAAAGTGACATTTGGAAGCCCACAGCGGGCTATGGTGAAAAAGGAAATATCCTAAGATAAAAACTGCAAAGAAGATTTCTGGGAAACTGCTTTGTGTTCTGTTAATTCATCGAACAGAGATACAGCTTTCCCCTCAAGAAGCCTTTCGCTAAGACTGTTCTTGTGGAATTTGCAAAGTGATATTTGGAAGCCCATAGAGGGCTAGGGTGAAAATGAGATATCTTCCGTTAAAATCTGCAAGGAAGATTTCTGAGAAACTGCTTTATGTTCTGCTAATTAATCTCACAGAGTTAGAGCTTACCCCTCAAGAATCCTTTCGCCAAGGTTGTTCTTGTGGAATTTGCAAAGTGATATTTGCAAACTCACAGAGGGCTATGGTGAAAAAGGAAATATCTTCAGTTAAAAACTGGAAAGAAGCTTTCTGAGAAACTGCTATGTGTACGGTTAATTCATCTCACAGAGTTGCAGCTTTCCCCTCAAGAAGCTTTTCGCGAAGAGTGTTCTTGTGGAATTTGCAAAGTGATATTTGGAAGCCCATAGAGGAATATGGTGAAAAATGAAATATCCTAAGATAAGAACTGAAAATAAGCTTTCTGAGAAACTGCTTCGTGTTCCGTTAATTCATCTCACAGAGTTACAGCTTTCACGTCCAGAAGTCTTTCGCTAAGACTGTTCTTGTGGAATTTGCAAGGTGATTTTTGGAAGCCCATAGAGTGCTATGGTGAAAAAAGAAATATCCTAAGATAAAAATAGAAAATAACCTTTCTGAGAAACTGCTTTGTGTTACGTTAATTCATCTCACAGAGTTACAGCTTTCCCCACAAGATTCCTTTCGCTAAGACTGTTCTTGTGGAATTTGCAAAGTGATATTTGGAAGCCCTTAGATGGCTACGGGGAAAAAGGAAATATCTTCCGTTAAAAACTGGATAGAAGTTTCTGAGAAACTGCTTTGTGTTCTGTTAATACATCTCACAGAGTTACAGCTTTCCCCTCAAGACACCTTTCGCTAAGACTGTTCTTGTGGAATTTGCAAAGTGATATTTGGAAGCCCGTAGAGAGCTATGGTGAAAAAGGAAATATCTGTAGTTAAAAACTGAAAAGAAGCTTTCTGAGAAACTGCTTTGTGTTCTGTTAATTCATCTCATAGGGTTACAGCTTTCCCCTCAAGGAGCCATTTGCTATGACTGTTCTTGTGGAATTTGCAAAGAGATATTTGGAAGCCCATAGAGGGCTATGGTGAAAAACGAAATATCCTAAGATAAAAACTGAAAAGAAGCTTTCTGAGAAACTGCTTTGTGTTCTGTTAAATCATCTCACAGAGTTACAGCTTCCCCTCAAGAAGCCGTTCACGAAGACTCTTCTTGTAAATTTGCATAGTGATATTTGGTAGCCCATGTAGGGCTATGGTGAAAAAGGAAATATCTTCAGTTAAAAACTGCAAAGAAGATTTCTGAGAAACTGCTTTGTGTTCTCTTAATTCATCTCACAGAGTTACAGCTTTCCCCTCAAGAAGCCTTTCGCTAAGACTCTTCTTGTGGAATTTCCAAAGTGATATTTTTGAAGCCCATAGAGGGCTATGGTGAAAAAGGATATATCTTCCGTTAAAAACTACAAAGAAGATTTCTGAGAAACTGCTGTGTGTTCTGTTAATTCATTTCACAGAGTTACAGCTTTCCCCTGAAGAAGCCATTCACTAAGACTGTACTTGTGGAATTTTCAAAGTGGTATTTGGAAGCCCATAGAGGGCTAGGGTGAAAATTAGATATCTTCCGTTAAAATCTGCAAAGAAGATTTCTGAGAAACTGCTTTATGTTCTGCTAATTCATCTCACAGAGTTACAACTTACCCCTCAAGAATCCTTTCGCTAATGTTGTTCTTGTGGAATTTGAAAAGTGATATTTGGAAGCTCACAGAAGGGCTAGGGTGAAAAAGGAAACATCTTCAGTTAAAAGCTCCATTCACAATGGCTTCAAAGAGAATAAAATACCTAGGAATCCAACTTACAAGGGATGTAAAGGACCTCTTCAAGGAGAACTACAAACCACTGCTCAGTGAAATAAAAGAGGACACAAACAAATGGAAGAACACACCATGCTCATGGATAGGAAGAATCAATATCGTGAAAATGGCCATACTGCCAACGGTAATTTATAGATTCAATGCCATCCCCATCAAGCTACCAATGAACTTCTTCACAGAATTGGAAAAAACTGCTTTAAAGTTCATATGGAACCAAAAAAGAGCCCGCATCTCCAAGACAATCCTAAGTCAAAAGAACAAAGCTGGAGACATCACGCTACCTGACTTCAAACTATACTACAATGCTACAGTAACCAAAACAGCATGATACTGGTACCAAAACAGAGATATAGACCAACGGAACAGAACAGAGTCCTCAGAAATAATACCACACATCTACAGCCATCTGATCTTTGACAAACCTGAGAGAAACAAGAAATGGGAAAAAGATTCCCTATTTAATAAATGGTGCTGGGAAAATTGGCTAGCCATAAGTAGAAAGCTGAAACTGGATCCTTTCCTTACTCCTTATACGAAAATTAATTCAAGATGATTTAGAGACTTAAATGTTAGACCTAATACCATAAAAATCCTAGAGGAAAACCTAGGTAGTACCATTCAGGACATAGGCATGGGCAAGGACTTCATGTCTAAAACACCAAAAGCAACGGCAGCAAAAGCCAAAATTGACAAATGGGATCTCATTAAAGTAAAGAGCTTCTGCACAGCAAAAGAAACTACCATCAGAGTGAACAGGCAACCTACAGAATGGGAGAAAATTTTTGCAATCTACTCATCTGACAAAGGTCTAATATCGAGAACCTACAAAGAACTCAAACAAATTTACAAGAAAAAAACAAACAACCCCATCAAAAAGTGGGCAAAGGATATGAACAGACATTTCTCAAAAGAAGACATTCATACAGCCAACAGACACATGAAAAAATGCTCATCATCACTGGCCATCAGAGAAATGCAAATCAAAACCACACTGAGATACCATCTCACACCAGTTAGAATGGCGATCATTCAAAAGTCAGGAAACAACAGGTGCTGGAGAGGATGTGGAGAAATAGGAACACTTTTACACTGTTGGTGGGATTTTAAACTAGTTCAATCATTATGGAAAACAGTATGGCGATTCCTCAAGGATCTAGAACTAGATGTACCATATGACCCAGCCATCCCATTACTGTGTATATACCCAAAGGATTATAAATCATGCTGCTATAAAGACACATGCACACGTATGTTTATTGCAGCACTATTCACAATAGCAAAGACTTGGAATCAACCCAAATGTCCATCAGTGACAGATTGGATTAAGAAAATGTGGCACATATACACCATGGAATACTATGCAGCCATAAAAAAGGATGAGTTTGTGTCCTTTGTAGGGACATGGATGCAGCTGGAAACCATCATTCTCAGCAAACTATCACAAGAACAGAAAACCAAACACCACATGTTCTCACTCATAGGCGGGAACTGAACAATGAGATCACATGGACTCGGGAAGGGGAACATCACACACCAGGGCCTATCATGGGGAGGGGGGAGGGAGGAGGGATTGCATTGGGAGTTATACCTGAAGTAAATGACGAGTAGATGGGTGCAGCACACCAACATGACACAAGTATACATATGTAGCAAACCTGCACGTTGTGCACATGTACCCTACAATTTGAAGTTTAATAATAATAAATAAATTTAAAAAAAAACTAGAAAGAAGCTTTCTGAGAAACTGCTATGTGTTCTGTTAATTCATCTCACAGAGTAGCAGCTTTCCCTCAGGAAGCCTTTCGCGAAGAGTGTTCTTGTGGAATTTGCAAAGTTATATTTGCAGTCCCATAGAGGAATATGGTGAAAAAGGAAATATCCTAAGATAAGAACTGAAAAGAAGCTTTCTGAGAAACTGCTTCATGTTCCGTTAATTCATCTCACAGAGTTACAGCTTTCCCGTCAAGAAGTCTTTCGCTAAGACACTTCTTGTGGAATTTGCATGGTGATATTTGGAAGCCCCTAGAGTGCTATGGTGAAAAAGGAAATATCTTAAGATAAAAACTGAAAAGAAGCTTTATGAGAAAGTGCTTTGTGTTCTGTTAATTCATCTCACACTGTAACAGCTTGGCCCTGAAGAAGCCTTTCGCTAATACTGTTCTTGTGGAATTTGCAAAGTGATATATTTGGAAGCCCATAGAGGACAATGGTGATAAAGGAAATATCTTCAGTTATAAACTGAAAAGAAGCTTTCTGAGAAACTGATTTCTTTTCTGTTAATTCATCTCACAGAGTTACAGCTTTCCCCTCAAGAAGCCATTCGCTAAGACGGTTCCTGTGGAATTTGCAAAGTGATATTGGGAAGCCCATAGAGGGCCATGTTGAAAAAGGAAATATCGTAAGATAAAAACTGACAAGAAGCTTTCTGAGAACCTGCTCTGTGTTCTGTTAATTCATCACACAGAGTTACAGCTTTCCCCTAAAGAAGCCTTTTGCTAAAGTGGTGTTGTGAAATTTGCAAAGTGATAGTTGGAAGCCCAAAGAGGGCTATGGTGAAAAAGGAAATATCTTCAGTTAAAAACTGGAAAGAAGCTTTCTGAGACACGGCTTTGTGTTCTGTTAATTCATCTCAAAGAGTTACAGCTTTCCCCTCAAAAAGCCTTTCGCTAAGACTGTTCTTGTGGAATTTGCAAAGTGATATTTGGAAGCCCCTAGAGGGCTATTATGAAAAAGGAAATCTCGTAAGATAAAAACTGAAAGAAGCTTTCTGAGAAACTGCTTTGTGTTCTGTTAATTCATCTCACAGAGTTACAGCTATCCCCTTAAGAATCCTTTCGCTAAGACTGTTCTTGTTGCATCTGCAAAGTGATATTTGGAATCCCATAGAGGGCTATGGTGAAAAAGGAAATATCTGGCGTTAAAAACTTCAAAGAAGCTTTCCGAGAAACTGCTTTGTGTTCTGTTGTTTCATCTCACAGAGTTACAGCTTTTCCCTCAAGAAGCCTTTCGCTAAGACTGCTCTTGTGGAATTTGCAAAGTGATATTTGGAAGCCCACAGAGGTCTATGGTGAAAAAGGAAATATCTTCCGTCAAAAACTGGAAAGAAGCTTTCTGAGACACTGCTTTGTGTTCTGTTAATTCATCTCACAGAGTTACGGCTTTGTCCCCAAGAAGCCTTTTGCTAAGACTGTTTTGTGGAATTTGCAAGGTGATATTTGGAAGCCCATAGAGGGTTATGGTGAAAAAGAAAATATCTTCAGTTAAAAACTGGAACGATGCATTTTGAGAAACTGCTTTGTGTTCTGTTAATTCATCTCACAGAGTTACAGCTTACACTTCAAGAAGCCTTTCACTACGAATATTTTTTGGAATTTACAAAGTGATATTTCGAAGCCCATAGATGACAATGGTGAAAAAGGAAATACCTTCATTTAAAAATAGGAAAGAAGCTTTCTGAGAAACTGCTTTTGTTCTGTTCATTCATCTCACAGAGTTTAATCTTTCTCCTCAGGTTGACTTTCGCTAAGACTGTTCTTGTGGAGTTTGTAATGTGATATTTGGAAGCCCATAGAGAGCTATGATGAAAAAGGAAATATCTTCAGTAAAAACTGGGAAGAAGCTTTGTGAGAAACTGCTTTGTGTTCTGTTAATTCATCTCACAGTGTTACAGCTTCCCTCTCAAGAAGCCTTTTGCTGAGACTGTTCTCGTGGAATTTGCATAGTGATATTTGGAAGCCCATAGAGGGCTATGGTGAAAAAGGAAATATCCTAAGCTAATCTCTGAAAAGAAGCTTTATGAGAAACTGCTTTGTGTTCTGTTAATTCATCTCACAGAGTTACAGCTTTCCCCTCAAGAAGCCTTTCACTAAGACTGTTCTTGTGGAATTTGCAAAGTGATATTTGGAAGCAGTTAGAAGGCTATGGTAAAAAAGTTAATATCTTCCGTTAAACACTGAAAAAACAAGTTTTCTGAGAAACGGCTTTGTGTTTTGTTAATTCATCTCACAGAGTTACAGCTTTCCCGTCAAGAATCCTTTCGCTGAGACTGTTCTTGTGGAATTTGCAAAGTGATATTTGGAAGCCCATAGAGGGCTATGGTGAAAAAGGAAATATCTGTAGTTAAAAACCGGAAAGAATCTTTCTGAGAAACTCCTTGTGTTCTGTTCTGTTAATTCATCTCACAGAGTTACAGCTTTCCCCTCAAGAAGCCTTTCACTAAGACTGTTCTTGTGGAATTTGCAAAGAGATATTTGAAAGCCCATAGATGGCTAAGGTGAAAAAGGAAATATCCTAAAATATAAACTGAAAAGAAGCTTTCTGAGAAACTGCTTTGTGTTCTGTTAATTCATCTCACGGAGTTACAGCTTTCCCCACAAGAAGCCTTTCGCTAAGACTGTTCTTGTGAAATTTTCAAAGTGATAATTGGAAGCCCATCAAGGGCTATGGTGAAAAAGGAAGTATCTTCAGTTAAAAACTGCAAAGAAGATCTCTGGGAAACTGCTTTGTGTTCAGTTAATTCATCTCACAGACTTACAGGTTTCCCCTCAAGTAGCCTTTCACTAAGACTGTTCTTGTGGAATTTGCAAAGTGATATATGGAAGTCCATAGATATGTTTGGTGAAAAAAGAAATATCTTCGGTTAAAAACTGGAAAGAAGCTTTCTGAGAAACTGCTTTGTGTTCTGTTAATTCATCTCATAGAGTTACAGGTTTCCCCTCAAGAAGCCTTTCGCTAAGACAGTTCTTGTTGAATTTGCAAAGTGATATTTGGAAGCCCAGAGAGTTCTATGGTGAAAAAGAAATATCTTCCACTAAAAACTGGAAAGAAGCTTTCTGAGAAACTGCTTTGTTTTCTGTAAATTAATCTCACAGAGTTACAGCTTTCCCTTCAAGAAGCCGTTCACTAAGACTGTTCCTGTGAAATTTGCAAAGTGATATTTGGAAGCCCTTAGAGGGCTACGGTGAAAAACGAAATATCTTCCATTAAAAACTGGAAAGAATCTTTCCGAGAAACTGCCTTATGTTCTGTTAGTTCATCTCACAGAGTTACAGCTTTCTCCTCAAGAAGCCTTTCGATAAGACAGTTCTGGAGGAATTTGCAAGTGATATTGGAAGTCCATAGATGGTTATGGTGAAAAAGGAAATATCTTCCTTTAAAAACTGGAAAGAAGCTTTCTGAGAAACTGCTTTGTTTTCTTTAATTCATCTCACAGAGTTACAGCTTTCCCCTCAAGAAGCCTTTTGATAAGGCTCTTCTTGTGGAATTTGCAAAGTGATATTTGGAAGCCCACAAAGGTCTATGGTGAAAGGGGAATATCTTCACTTAAAAACTGGAAAGTAGCTTTCAGAGAAACAGCGTTGTGTTCCGTTTATTCATCTGACAGAGTTACAGCTTTCCTCTCAAGAAGCATTTCGCTAAGAATATACCATGCTCATGAATAGGAAGAATCAATATCGTGAAAATGTCCATACTCCCCAAGGTAATTTATAGATTCAATGCCATCCCCGTCAAGCTACCAATGAGCTTCTTCACAGAATTGGAAAAAACTGCTTTAAAGTTCATATGGAACCAAAAAAGAGCCCGCATCTCCAAGACAATCCTAAGTCAAAAGAACAAAGCTGGAGGCATCACGCTACCTGACTTCAAACTATACTACAAGGCTACAGTAACCAAAACAGCATGGTACTGGTACCAAAACAAGATATAGACCAATGGAACAGAACAGATTCCTCAGAAATAATACCACACATCTACAGCCATCTGATCTTTGACAAACCTGAGAGAAACAAGAAATGGGGAAAGGATTCCCTATTTAATAAATGGTGCTGGGAAAATTGGCTAGCCATAAGTAGAAAGCTGAAACTGGATCCTTTCCTTACTCCTTATACGAAAATTAATTCAAGATGGATTAGAGACTTAAATGTTAGACCTAATACCATAAAAATCCTAGAGGAAAACCTAGGTAGTAACATTCAGGACACAGGCATGGGCAAAGACTTCATGTCTAAAACACCAAAAGCAACGGCAGCAAAAGCCAAAATTGACAAATGGGATCTCATTAAACTAAAGAGCTTCTGCACAGCAAAAGAAACTACCATCAGAGTGAACAGGCAACCTACAGAATGGGAGAAAATTTTTGCAATCTACTCATCTGACAAAGGGCTAATATCGAGAACCTACAAAGAACTCAAACAAATTTACAAGAAAAAAACAAACAACCCCATCAAAAAGTGGGCAAAGGATATGAACAGACATTTCTCAAAAGAAGACATTCATACAGCCAACAGACACATGAAAAAATGCTCATCATCACTGGCCATCAGAGAAATGCAAATCAAAACCACACTGAGATACCATCTCACACCAGTTAGAATGGCGATCATTCAAAAGTCAGGAAACAACAGGTGCTGGAGAGGATGTGGAGAAATAGGAACACTTTTACACTGTTGGTGGGATTGTAAACTAGTTCAACCATTATGGAAAACAGTATGGCGATTCCTCAAGGATCTAGAACTAGATGTACCATATGACCCAGCCATCCCATTACGGGGTATATACCCAAAGGATTATAAATCATGCTGCTATAAAGACACATGCACACGTATGTTTATTGCAGCACTATTCACAATAGCAAAGACTTGGAATCAACCCAAATGTCCATCAGTGACAGACTGGATTAAGAAAATGTGGCACATATACACCATGGAATACTATGCAGCCATTAAAAAGGATGAGTTTGTGTCCCTTGTAGGGACATGGAAGCAGCTGGAAACCATCATTCTCAGCAGACTATCACAAGAACAGAAAACCAAACACCGCATGTTCTCACTCATAGGCGGGAACTGAACAATGAGATCACTTGGACTCGGGAAGGGGAACATCACACACTGGGGCCTATCATGGGGAGGGGGGAGGGGGGAGGGATTGCATTGGGAGTTATACCTGATGTAAATGACGAGTTGATGGGTGCAGCACACCAACATGGCACAAGTATACATATGTAGCAAACCTGCACATTGTGCACATGTACCCTACAACTTGAAGTTTAATAATAATAAATAAATTTAAAAAAAAAAAAAAGACTGTTCTTGTGGAATTTTCAAAGTGATATTTGGAAGCCTATAGAGGGTTATGGTGAAAAAGGAAATATCTTCAGTTAAAAACTGGAAAGAAGATTTCTGAGAAACAGCTTTGTGTTCTGCTAAGTCATCTCACAGAGTTTTAGCTTTCCCCTCAAAAAGCCTTTCGCTAAGGCTGTTGTTGTGGAATTTGCAAAGTGATATTTGGAATCACATAGAGGGCTATGGTGAAAATGGAATCATCCTAAGATAAAAACCGAAAAGAACCATTCTGAGAAACTGCTTTCTGTTCTGTTAGTTCATCTCACAGAGTTACAACTTTCCGCTCAAGGAGCCGTTCACTAAGACTGTTCTTGTGGAATTTGCCATGTGATGTTTGGAAGCCATTTGAGGGCTAGGGTGAAAAAGAAAATGTCCTAAAATAAAAACTGAAAGGAAACTTTCTGAGGAACTGCTGTGTTTTCTGTTAATTCAACTCACAGAGTTACAGCTTTACCCTCAAGAAGCCTTTCGCTAAGGCTGCTGTTGTGGTATTTGCAAAGTAATATTTGGAAGCCCTTAGAGGGCAATGGTGAAAAAGGAAATATCTTCTGTTAAAAACTGAAAAGAAGCTTTCTGAGATACTACTTTTTGCTCTTTTAATTCATCTCAAAGAATTACAGCATTCCCCTGAAGAAACCTTCCGCTAAGACTGTTCTTGTGGAATTTGCAAAGTGATATTTCGAAGCCCATAGATGCCTATGGTGGAAAAGGAAACATCCTAAGATAAAAACCGAGAAGAAGCTTTCTGAGAAACTGCTTTGTCTTCTGTTAATTCAACTCACAGTGTTACAGCTTTCCCCTCAAGGAACCATTCAGTAAGACTGTTCTTGTGCAATTTTCAAAGTGACATTTGGAAGCCCATAGAGGGCTATGGTGAAAAAGGAAATATCTTCCGTTAAAAACTAGAAAGAAGCACTCTGAGAAACTGCCGTGTGTTCTGTTAATATATCTCACCGAGTTACAGCTATCTCCACAATAATCCTTTCGCTAAGACTGTTCCTGTGGGATTTGCATAGTGATATTTGGAAACCCATAGAGGGCTATGGTAAAAAAGGAAATATCCTAAGATAAAAACAGGAAAGACGATTTCTGAGAAACTGCTTTATATTCTGTTTATTCACCTCACAGAATTACAGCTTTGCTCTCAAGAAGCCTTTCGCTAAGACTGTTCTTGTGGAATTTGCAAAGTGATCTTGGAAGCCCATAGAGGGCTATGGTGATAAAGGAAATATCTTTAGTTAAAAACTGGAAAGAAACTTTCTGAGAAACTGCTTTGTGTTCTGCTTATTCAATTCACAGATTTACAGCTTTCCACTCAAAAAGGCGTTCAGTAAGACTGTTCTTGTGGAATTTGCAAAGTGATATTTGGAAGCCCAGAGAGAGCTACGGTGAAAAAGGAAATTTCTTCCGTTAAATACTGGAAAGAAGATTTCTGAGAAACTGCTTTGTGTTCTGTTAATTCATCTCACAGAGTTACAGCTTTCCCCTCCAGAAATCTTTCGCTAAGACTGTTCTTGTGGAATTTGCAAAGTGATATTTCGAAGCCCATTGTGGGCTACGGTGAAAAAGGAAATACCCTAAGATAAAAACTGAAAAGAAGCTTTCTGAGAAACTGCTTTGTTTTCTGTTAATTCAACTCACAGAGTTACAGCTTTCCCCTCAAGAGGCCTGTCGCTAAGGCTGTTTTTGTGGAATTTGCAAGGTGATATTTGGAAGACAATTGATGGCTATGGTGAAAATGGAAATATCCTAAGAAAAAAATCTAAAAGAAGCTTTCTGAGAAACTGCCTTGTGTTCTGTTAGTTAATCTCACAGAGTTACAGCTTTACCCTCAAGAGGCCATTCACTAAGACAGTTCTTGTGTAATTTGCAAAGTGATATTGGAAGCCCATAGAGGGCTATGGTGAAAAAGGAAATATCTTCAGTTAAAAACTGGAAAGAAGCTTTCTGAGAAACTACTTTGTGTTCTCTTAATTAACTCACAGATTTACAGCTTTCCCTTCAAGAAGCCTTTCGCTAAGACTGTTCTTGTGGAATTTCCAAAGTGATATTTGGAAGCCCTTGGAGGGCTGTGTTGAAAATGGAAATATCCTATGATAAAAACAGAAAAGAAGCTTTCAGAGAAACTGCTCTGGGTTCTGTTAGTTCATCTCACAGTGTTACAGCTGTCCCCTCAGAAAGTCATGCACTAAGACTGTTCTTATGAAATTTGCAAAGTGATATTTGGAAGGCCATAGAGGGCTATGGTGAAAATGGAAATATCTTCCATATAAAACTGGAAAGAGGCTTTCTGAGAAACTGCCTTGTGTTCTGTTAATACATCTGACAGAAATATAACTTTCCCCACAGGAAACATTTCGCTAAGACAGTTCTTGTGGAATTTGAAAAGTGATATTTGGAAGTCCATAGAAGGCTATGGTGAAAATGGAAATATCCTAAGATAAAAACCAAAATGAAGCTTTCTGCGAAACAGCTTTGTGTTCTGTTAGCTCATCTCACAGAGTTACAGCTTTCCCCTCAAGAAGTCTTTCGCTAAGACTGTTCTTGTGGAATTTGCAAAGGGATCTTTGGAATCCCATGGAAGGCTAGGGTGAAACAGGAAATAACTTACGTTGAAAACTAGAAAGAAGCTTTCTGAGAAACTGCTTTGTGTTCTGTTAATTCATCTCACCGAATTAGAGCATGCCCTCCAGAAGCCTTTCGCTAAGACTGTTCTTGTGGAATTTGCAAAGGGATATTTGGAAGCCGTTGCAGGGCTGTGGTGAAAAAGGAAATCTCCTAAGATAAAAACTGAAAAGAAGCTTTCTGAGAAACTGCTTTGTATTCTGAAAATTCAACTCACAGAGTTACAGCTTTACCCTCAAGAAGCTTTTCGCTAAGGCTGTTGTTGTGTAATTTGCAAAGTGATATTTGGAAGCCTTAGAGAGCAATGGTGAAAAAGGAAATAACTTCAGCTAAAAACTTAAAAGAAGCTTTCTGAGAAACTGCTTTGTGTTCTGTTAATTCATCACACAGAGTTACAGCTTTTCCTCAAGATCCCTTCGGCAAAGACTGTTCTTGTGGAATATGCAAAGTGATATTTGGAAGTCCATAGAGGGCAATGGTGAAAAAGGAAATATCTTCCGTTAAAAACTAGAAAGAAGCTTTCTGAGAAACTGCCGTGTGTTGTGTTAACATATCTAACAGAGATACAGCTTTCCTCTACAGAAGATTTTCGATAACACTGTTCTTGTGGAATTTGCAAAGTGATATTTGGATCCCCTAGAGGGCTATGGTGAAAATGGAAATATCCTAAGATAAAAATCGAAGAGAAGCTTTCTCAGAAACTGCTTTGTGTTCTGTTAATTCATCTCACAGAGTTACAGCTTTCCCCTCAAGAAGCCGTTCACTAAGACTGTTCTTGTGGAATTTGCAAAATGAAATTTGGAATCCCATAGAGGGCTAAGGTGAAAAAGGAAATATCTTCAATTAAAAACCGTAAAGGAGCTTTCTGAGAAACTGCTTTGTGTTCTGTCAGTTCATGTCACAGAGTTATAGCTATCCCCTGCAGAAGCCTTTCGCTAAGACTGTTCTTGTGGAATTTGCAAAGTGATATTTGGAATCCGGTAGGGGGCTATGGTGATAAAAAAAAATATCTTCCTTTAAAAACTGGAAAGAAGCTTTCTGAGAAAATATCGTGTGTTCTGTTAATACACCTCTCCGAGTTACACCTTTCCCCTAAAGAAGCCTTTAGCTAAGACTGTTCTTGTGGGATTTCAAAGTGATATTTGGAAGTTTTTAGAGGGCTACGTTGAAAAAGGAAATTACTTCAGTTAAAAACTGAAAAGAAGCTTTCTGAGAACCTGCTTTGTGTTCTGTTCATTTATCTCACAGAGTTACAGCTTTCCCCTCCAGAAGACTTTCGCTAAGACTGTTCTTGTGGAATTAGCCAGGTGATATTAGGAAGCCTATATAGGGCTATGGTGAAAAAGGAAATATCTTCAGTTAAAAACTGGAAAGAAGCCTTCCGAGAAACGGCTGTGTGTTCTGTTAATTCATCTCACAGAGTTACAGCTTTCCCCTCAATAAGCCTTTCCCTGAGGCTGTTGTTGTGGAATTTGCAAAGTGATATTTGAAAGCCCATTGAGGGCTATGGTGAAAAAGGAACTATCTTCAGTTTAACCTGGAAGGAAGCTTTCTGAGAAACTGCTTTGTATTCTGTTAAGTCATCTCACAGAGTTACAGCTTTCCCCTCAAGAAGTCTTTCGCTAAGACTGTTCTTGTGGAATTTGCAAAATGATATTTGGAAGCCCGTAGTGGGCTATGGTGAAAAAGGAAATAACTTCCATTAAAAACCGAAAAGAAGCTCTCTGAGAAACTGCTTTGTGATCTCTTAGTTCATCTCACAGAGTTTCAGCTTTCCCCTCGAGAAGCCGTTCACTGAGACTGTTCTTGTGAAATTTGCAAAGTGATATTTGGAAGCCCACAGAGGGCTTTGGTGAAAAAGGAAATATCTTCCGTTAAAAACTGGAAAGAAACTTTATCAGAAACTGCCATGTATTCTGATAATACATCTCACCAAATTACAGCTTTCCCCTGAAGAAGACTTTCGCTAAGACTGTTCTATTGGAATTTTTAAAGTGATATTAGGAAGCCCCTGGAAGGCTATGGAGAAAAGGGAAATATCTTCCGTTAAAAAGTGGAAAGAAGCTTTCTGAGAAACTGCCGTGTGTTCTGTTAATACACCTCACCGAGTTAAAGCTTTCCCCTCAAGAAGCCTTTCGCTAAGACTGTTCTTTTGGGATTTGCAGAGAGATATTTGGAAGCCCATTGAGGACTATGGTGAATGAGGAAATACCTTCAGTTAAAAACTGGAAAGAAGCTTTCTGAGATACTGCTTTGTGTTCTGTTAATTCATCTCACAGAGTTACAGCTTTCCCCTCAAGAAGGCTTTCCCTAAGACTGTTCTTGTGAAATTTGCATACTGATATTTGGAAGCCCATAGAGCGCTATGGTGAAAAAGGAAATATCTTCCGTTAAATAGTGGAAAGAAGCTTTCTTAGAAACTGCTTTGTGTTCTGTTATTTTATCTCACAGGGTTACAGCTTTCCCTTCAAGAAGCCTTCCGCTAAGACTGTTCTTGTGGAATTTGCAAAGTGATATTTGGAAGCCCATATGGGACTATGGTGTAAAAGGAAATATCTTCCGTTAAAAACTGGAAAGAAGCTTTCTTAGAAACTGCTTTGTGTTCTGTTAATTCATCACACAGAGTTGGAGCTTTCTCCTCCACAAGCCTTCCGCTAAGACTGTTTTTGTGGAATTTGCAAAGTGATATTTGGAAGCCAATAGAGGGCTATGGTGAAAATGGAAATATCCTAAGATAAAAACCGAAAAGAAGCTTTCTGAGAAACTGCTTTGTGTTCTGTTAGTTCATCTCACTGAGTTATAGCTTTACCCTCAAGAATCCGTTCACTAAGGCTGTTCTTGTGAAACTTGCAAAGTGACATTTGGAAGCGCATAGAGGGCTATGGTGAAAAAGAAAATATCTTCCATTAAAAACTGGAAAGAAGCATTCTGAGAAATTGCTGTGTGTTGTGTTAATACATCTCACTGACTTACAGCTTTCCCCTCAACAAGCCTTTCACTAAGACTGTACTTGTGAAATTTGCAAAGTGATGTTTGGAAGCCCATAGAGGGCTACGGTGAAAAAGGAAATATCTACCGTTAAAAACATGAAAAATGCTTTCTGAGAAACCACCGTGTGTTCATGGAAGACATCTCACCGCGTTACAGCTTTGCGCTGAAGAAACCTTTCGCTAAGACTGTTCTTGTGGGATTTACAAAGTGATATTTGGAAGCCCATAGAAGGCTATGGTGAAAATGGAAATATCCTAAGATAAAAACTGAAAAGAAGCTTTCTGAGAAAACGCTGTGTATTCTGTTAGTTCATCTCACGGAATTAGAGCCTTCCCCTCAATAATCCGTTCACTATGACTGTTCTTGTGAATTTGTAAAGTGATATTTGGAAGCCCATAGAGGGCTATGGTGAAAAAGGAAATATCTTCCATTAAAAACTGGAAAGAAGCATTCTGAGAAATTGCCGTGTGTTGTGTTGATACATCTCACCGACTTACAGCTTTCTCCTTAAGAAGCCTTTCACTAAGATTGTTCTTGTGAAATTTGCAAAGTGATATTTGGAAACCCAGAGAGGGCAATGGTGAAATAGGAAATATCTACCATTAAAAACTGGAAGGAAGCTTTCTGAGAAAGTGCCCTGTGTTCGTGTAAGACATCTCACCGAGTTACAGCTTTTCGCTGAAGAAGCCTTTCGCTATGGCTGTTCTTGTGGAGTTTGGAAAGTGATATTTGGAAGCCGATAGAGGGCTATGGAGAGAAAGGAAATATCTTCAGTTAAAAATTGGAAAGAAACTCTCTGAGAAACTGCTTTGTGTTCTGTTAATTCATCTCATAGAGTTACAGCTTTCCCCTCAAGAAGCCTTTCGCTAAGACTGTTCATGTGGAATTTCCAAAGTGATATTTGGCAGCCCATAGTGGGCTATGGTGAAAAAGGAAATATCTTCCAATAAAACTGGAAGGAAGCTTTCCGAGAAACTGCTATGTGTTGTGTTAATTCTTCTCACAGAGTTACAGCTTTTCCCTGAAGAAACGTTTCGGTAAGACTCTTCTTTTGGAATTTGCAAAGTGATATTTGGAAGCCCATAGAGGGCTATGGTGAAACAGGAAATATCTTCAGTTAAAAACGGAAAGAATCTTTCTGAGAAACTGCTTTGTGTTTTTTAAATTCATCTCACAGAGTTACAGCTTTCCCCTCAAGGAGAACTTTACTAAGTCTGTTCTTGTGGAATTTGCAAAGTGATATTCAGAAGCCCATATAGGGCTAAGGTTAAAAAGGAAATATCTTCAGTTGAAAACTGGAAAGAAGCTTTCTGAGAAACTACTTTGTGTTCTGTTAATTCATCTCACAGAGTTACAGCTTTCCCCTCAAGAAGCCTTTCGCTAAGGCTGTTCTTGTGGAATTTGCAAAGTGATATTTGGAAGCCCATAGAGGGCTGAGGTGAAAAGGGAAATATCTTCCGTAAAAAACTGGAAAAAAGCTTTCTGAGAAACTGCTTTGTGTTCTGTTAATTCATATCACAGAGTTACAGCTTTCCCTTCAAGAAGCCTCTCGCTAAGGCTGTTCTTGTGTGATTTGCAAAGTGATATTTGGAAGCCCATAGACGGCTATTTTGAAAAAGGAAATATCTTCAGTTAAAAACTGGAAAGAAGCCGTCTGAGAAACTACTTTGTGTTCTGGTAATTCATCTCACAGAGTTGTATCTTTCCCCTCAAGAAGCCTATCGCTAAGCCTGTTCTTGTGGAATTTGCAAAGTGATATTTGGAAGCCCATAGAGGGCTATGGTGAAAAAGAAAATGTCTTCCGTAAAAAACTGGAAAGAAGCTTTCTGAGAAACTGCTTTGTGTTCTGTGATTTCTTCTCACAGAGTTACAGCCTTCTTCTCAAGAATTCTTTTGCTGACACTCTTCTTGAGGAATTTACATAGTGATATTTTGAAGCCCATATAGGGCTATTGTGAAAAAGGAAATATCCTAAGATAAAAACTGAAAAGGAACATTCTGAGAAACTGCTCTGTGTTCTGTTAATTCATCTCACAGAGTTACATCTTTCCTTTAAGAAGCCTTTCGCTAAGGCTGTTCTTGTGGAATTGGCAAAGTGATATTTGTAAGCCAATAGAGAGCTATGGTGAAAAATGAAATATCTTCCGTAAAAAACTGGAAAGAAGCTTTATGAGAAACTACTTTGTGTTCTGTGAATTCTTCGCGCAGAGTTATAGCTTTCCTCTCAAGAATCCTTTCGCTATGACTGTTCTCGAGGAATTTGCAAAGAGATATTGGGAAGCCCATAGAGGGCTATGGTGAAAAACGAATTATCCTAGATAAAAACTGAAAAGAAGCATTCTGAGAAACTGCTTTGTGTTCTGTTAATTCATCTCACAGAGTTACACCTTTCCCTTCAAAATCTTTTGCTAAGGCTGTTCTTGTGGAATTGGTAAAGTGATATTTGGAAGCCCAAAGAGGCCTATGGTGCAAAAGGGAATATCTTCCACTAAAAACTGGAAAGAAGCTTACGTAGAAACTGCTTTGGGTTCTGTTAATTTATCTCACACAGTTACAGCTTTTCCCTCAAGAAGCCCTTCCCTAAGAAGGTTCTTGTGGAATTTGCAAAGTGATATTTGGAAGCCCGTAGAGGGCAATGGTGAAAAAGGAAATATCCTCCGTAAAATAATGGAAAGAAGCTTTCAGAGAAACTGCTTTGTGTTCTCTTACTTCATCTAACAGAATTACAGCTTTCCCCTCAAGAAGCCTTTCGCTAAGACTGTTCTTTTGGAATTGGCAAAGTGATATTTGGAAGCCAATAGAAGGCTATGGTGAAAAAGGAAATATCTTCAGTTAAAAACTGGAAAGAAGCATTCTGAGAAATTGCTTTGTGTTCTGTTTTTTCGTCTCACAGAATTACAGCTTTCCCTTCAAGAAGCCTTTCGATAAGGCTGTTCCTGTGGAATTTGAAAGTGATATTTGGAAGCCCATAGAGGGCTATGGTGAAAGATGAAATATCTTCGGTTAAAAACTGGAAAGAAGGTTTCTGAGAAACTGCTTTGTGTTCTGTTAATTCATCTCACAGGGTTAATGCTTTCCCCTCAAGAAGGTTTTCGTAAAGACTGTTCTTGTGGAATTTGCAAAGTGATATTTGGAAGCCTATAGAAGTCTATGTTGAAAAAGGAAATATCTTCAGTTAAAAACTGGAAAGCAGCCGTTTGAGAAACTGCTTTAGGTTCTGTTAATTCATGTCACAGAGTTACATTTTGCCCCTCAAGAAGCCTTTCGCGAAAGCTGTTGTGTGGAATTTGGAAAGTGATATTTGGAAGCCCATAGAGGGCTATGGTGAAAAAGGAAATATCTTCCGTTAAAAACTGGAAAGAAGCTTTCTGAGAAAGTGCTTTGTGTTCTGTTAATTCATCTCTCAGAGTTACACCTTTCCCCTCAAGAAGCCTTTCGCTAAGACTGTTCTCGTGGAATTTGCTAAGTGATATTTGGTATCCCATAGAGGGTTACGGTGAAAAAGCAAATATCTCCCGTTGAAAACTGGAAAGAAACTTTCTGAGAATCTTCTTTGTTTTCTGTCAATTCATTTCAAAGAGTTAGATCTTTCCACTCCAGAAGTCTTTCGCTATGACTGTTTTTGTGGAATTTGCAAAGTGATATTTGGAAGCCCATTGAGGGCTATTGTGAAAAAGGAAATATCTTCCGCAAAATACTGGAAAGAAGCTTTCGGAGAAACTGCTTTGTGTTCTGTTCATTCATCTAACAGAGTTACTGTGTTCCCCTCAAGAATCCTTTCGCTCAGACTGTTCTTGTGGAATTTGCGCAGTGATATTTGGAAGCCACTAGAGGGCTATGGTGAAAAAGGAAATATCTTCAGTTAAAAACTGGAAAGAAGTTTTCTGAGAAACTGCCATGTGTTCTGTTAATACACCTCACCGAGTTACAGCTTTCCCCTCAAGAAGCCTTTCGTTAAGACTGCTCTTGTGGGATATGCAAAGTGATATTTGGAAGCCCATAGAGGGCAACGGTGAAAAAGGAAATGTCTTCAGTTAAACTGTGGATAGAAGCATTCTGAGAAACTGCTTTCTATTCTGTTATTTCATCTCACAGAGTTACAGCTTTCCCCTCAAGAAGCCTTTTCCTAACACTGTTCTTGTGGAATTTGCAAAGTGATATTTGGAATCCCATAGAGGGCTATGGTGAAAACGGAAATATCTTCCGTTAAAACCTGAAAAGAAGCTTTTTGAGAAACTGCTTTGTGTTCTGTTAATTCATCTTCACAGAGTTACAACTTTCCCCTCCAGAAGCCCTCCGCAAAGACTCTTCTTGTGGAATTTGCAATGTGATATTTGGAAGCCCATAGAGGGCTTTGGTGAAAAAGGAAATTACCTATGATAAAAACTGAAAGGAAGCTTTCTGAGAAACTGCCTTGTGTTCTGTTAATTCATCTCACAGATTTACAGTTTTCACCTCAAGAAGCCTTTCGCTAAGACTGTTCTTGTGCGATTTGCAAAGTGATATTTGGAAGCCCATAGAGCGCAATGGTGAAAAAGGAAATATCTTCAGTTAAAAATTGGAAAGAAGCTTTCTGACATACTGCTTTGTGTTCTGTTAATTCATCTCACAGAGTTACAGCTTTCCCTTCCAGAAGCCTTTCCCTAAGACTGTTGTTGTGGAATTTTCAAAGTGATATTTGGAAGCCCATAGAGTGCTATGGTGAAAAAGGAAATATCTTCCGTTAAAAACCGGAAAGGAGCTTTCGGAGAAACTGCCGTGTGTTCGTGTAATACATCTCACCGAGTTACAGCTTTCTTCTCAAGAAGCCTTTCACTGAGACTGTTCTTGTGGGATTTGCAAAGAGATATTTGGAAGCCCATAGAGGGCTACGGTGAAAAAGGAAATATTTAGCGTTAAAAAATGGAAAGAAGCTTTCTGAGAAACTGCTTTGTGTTCTGCTATTTCATCTCACAGGGTTACAGCTTTCCCCTCCAGAAACCTTTGCTAAGACGGTTCTTGTGGGATTTGCAAAGAGATATTTGGAAGCCCATAGAGGGCTATGGTGAAAAATGAAATATCTTCAGTTAAAAACTGGAAAGAGGCTGTCTGAGAAGCTGTTTAGTGTTCTGTTAATTCATCTCGGAGAGTTACAGCTCTCTCCTCAAGAAGCCCTTCGCTAAGACAGTTCTTGTGGAACTTGCAAAGTGATATTTTGAAGCCCATATGGGGCTATGGTGTAAAAGGAAATATCTTCCGTTAAAAACTGGAAAGAAGATTTCTGAGAAACTGCTTTGTGTTCTGTTAATTCAACTCACAGAGTTACAGCTTTTCCGTCAAGAAGACTTTCGCTAAGACTGTTCTTGTGGAAATTGCGAAGTGATATTTGGAAGCCCATAGAGGGCTATGGTGAAAATGGGAATATCCTAAGATAAAAATCAAAAAGAAGCTTTCTGAGAAACTGCTTTGTGTTCTGTTAGGAAGCCTTTCGATAAGACTGTTCTTGTGTAATTTGCAAAGTGATATATGGATGCCCATAGAGGGCTATGGTGAAAATCGAAATATCCTAAGATAAAATCGAAAAGAATCTTTCTGCGAAACTGCTTTGTGTTCTGTTAGTTCATCTCACAGAGTTTCAGTTTTGCCCTCAAGTTGCCCCACTAAGACTATTCTTGTGTAATTTGCAAATTGATATTTGGAAACCCATAGAGGGCTACGGTGAAAAGGGAAATATCTTCCGTTAAAAACGGGAAAGAAGCTTTCAGAGGAACTGCCGTGTGTTCTGTTAATACATCCACCGAGGTACAGCTTTCCCCTCAAGAAGCCATTCGCTAAGGCTGTTCTAGTGGAACTTGCAAAGTGATATTTCGAAGCCCATAGAGGGCTACGTTGAAAAAGGAAATATCTTCCGTTAAAAACTGGAAAGAAGCTTTCTGAGAAACTGCCTTGTGTTCTGTTAATTTACCTTACAGAGTTACAGCTTTCCCCTCCAGAAGCCTTTCCCTAAGACTGTTCTTGTGGAATTTGCAAAGTGATATTTGGTAAAAGGCGAAAGATTTATACGATCTGAAGAGAAACCAGAGTATTGCAAAGTGATACTTGGAAGCCCACAGAGGGCTGTGGTGAAAAAGGAAATATCTTCAGTTAAAAACTGGAAGGAAGCTTTCTGAGAAACTGCCGTGTGTTGGTGTAATACATCTCACCGAGTTGCAGCTTTCCCCTCAAGAAGCCTTTCACTAAGACTGTTCTTGTGGAATTTGCAATGTGATATTTTGAAGCCCATAAAGGTCTATGGTGAAAAAGGAAATATCCTATGATAAAAATGGAAAAGAAGCTTTCTGAGAAACGGCTTTGGGTTCTCTTATTTCATCTCACAGAGTTAGAGCTTTCCTCTCAAGAAGCCTTTCGCTAAGACTGTTCTTGTGCGATTTGCAAAGTGATATTTGGAAGCCCATAGAGGGCTATGGTTAAAAAGGAAATATGTTCCGTTAAAAACTGGAAAGAAGCTTTCTAAGAAACTGCTTTGTGTTCTGTTAATTCGTCTCACAGAGTTACAGCTTTCCACTCCAGAAGCCTTTCGCTAAGACTATTCTTGTGGAATTTGCAAAATGATGTTTGGAACCCCTAGAGGTCTATGGTGAAAAAGGAAATATCTTCAGTTAAAAACTGGAAAGAAGTTTTCTGAGAAACTGCCATGTGTTCTGTTAATACACCTCACCGAGTTACAGCTTTCCCCTCAAGAAGCCTTTCGTTAAGACTGCTCTTGTGGGATATGCAAAGTGATATTTGGAAGCCCATAGAGGGCAACGGTGAAAAAGGAAATGTCTTCAGTTAAACTGTGGATAGAAGCATTCTGAGAAACTGCTTTCTATTCTGTTATTTCATCTCACAGAGTTACAGCTTTCCCCTCAAGAAGCCTTTTCCTAACACTGTTCTTGTGGAATTTGCAAAGTGATATTTGGAATCCCATAGAGGGCTATGGTGAAAACGGAAATATCTTCCGTTAAAACCTGAAAAGAAGCTTTTTGAGAAACTGCTTTGTGTTCTGTTAATTCATCTTCACAGAGTTACAACTTTCCCCTCCAGAAGCCCTCCGCAAAGACTCTTCTTGTGGAATTTGCAATGTGATATTTGGAAGCCCATAGAGGGCTTTGGTGAAAAAGGAAATTACCTATGATAAAAACTGAAAGGAAGCTTTCTGAGAAACTGCCTTGTGTTCTGTTAATTCATCTCACAGATTTACAGTTTTCACCTCAAGAAGCCTTTCGCTAAGACTGTTCTTGTGCGATTTGCAAAGTGATATTTGGAAGCCCATAGAGCGCAATGGTGAAAAAGGAAATATCTTCAGTTAAAAATTGGAAAGAAGCTTTCTGACATACTGCTTTGTGTTCTGTTAATTCATCTCACAGAGTTACAGCTTTCCCTTCCAGAAGCCTTTCCCTAAGACTGTTGTTGTGGAGTTTTCAAAGTGATATTTGGAAGCCCATAGAGTGCTATGGTGAAAAAGGAAATATCTTCCGTTAAAAACCGGAAAGGAGCTTTCGGAGAAACTGCCGTGTGTTCGTGTAATACATCTCACCGAGTTACAGCTTTCTTCTCAAGAAGCCTTTCACTGAGACTGTTCTTGTGGGATTTGCAAAGAGATATTTGGAAGCCCATAGAGGGCTACGGTGAAAAAGGAAATATTTAGCATTAAAAAATGGAAAGAAGCTTTCTGAGAAACTGCTTTGTGTTCTGCTATTTCATCTCACAGGGTTACAGCTTTCCCCTCCAGAAACCTTTGCTAAGACGGTTCTTGTGGGATTTGCAAAGTGATATTTGGAAGCCCATAGAGGGCTATGGTGAAAAATGAAATATCTTCAGTTAAAAACTGGAAAGAGGCTGTCTGAGAAGCTGTTTAGTGTTCTGTTAATTCATCTCGGAGAGTTACAGCTCTCTCCTCAAGAAGCCCTTCGCTAAGACAGTTCTTGTGGAACTTGCAAAGTGATATTTTGAAGCCCATATGGGGCTATGGTGTAAAAGGAAATATCTTCCGTTAAAAACTGGAAAGAAGATTTCTGAGAAACTGCTTTGTGTTCTGTTAATTCAACTCACAGAGTTACAGCTTTTCCGTCAAGAAGACTTTCGCTAAGACTGTTCTTGTGGAAATTGCGAAGTGATATTTGGAAGCCCATAGAGGGCTATGGTGAAAATGGGAATATCCTAAGATAAAAATCAAAAAGAAGCTTTCTGAGAAACTGCTTTGTGTTTTGTTAATTCATCTCACCGACTTACAAGTTTCCCCTCAAGAAGCCTTTCGCTAAGACTCTTCTTGTGGAATTTGTAAACTGATATTTGGAAGCCCATTGAGGGATAAGGTGAAAAAGGAAATATCTTCAGTTAAAAACTGGAAAGAAGCTTTGTGAGTAACTGCAGTGTGTTCTGTTAATACATCTCACCGAGTTACAGCTTTCCCCACATGAAGCCTTTCGCGAAGACTGTTCTTGTCGGATTTGAAAAGTGATATTTAGAAGCCCGTACAGGACTATGGTGAATAAGCAAATATCTTCCATTAGAAACAGAAAAGAAGCTCTCGGGAAAACTGCCTTTCGTTCTGTTATTTCATCTCACAGTGTCAAAGCTATCCCCTCAAGAAGCCGTTCACTAAGCCTATTCTTGTGAAAGTGGCAAAGTGATATTTGGAAACCCATATTGGGCTATGGTGAAAAAGGAAATATCTTTAGTTAAAAACTGGAAAGAAGCTCACTGAGATACTGCCATGTGTTCTGTAAGTACATCTCACCGAGTTACAGCTTTCCCCTCAAGAAGCCTTTCTATAAGACTGTTCTTGTGGAATTTGCAAAGTGACATTTGGAAGCCCATAGAGGGCTATGGTGAAAAAGGAAGTATATTCCTTAAAAACTGGAAAGAAGATTTCTGAGAAACTGCTTTGTGTTTGTTAATTCATCTCACAGTGTTACAGGTTTCCCCTCAAGAAGTCTTTCACTAAGACTGTTCTTGTGGAATTTGCAAAATGATATTTGGAAGCCCATAGAGGACTATGGTGAAAAAGGAAATATCTTCCATTAAAAACCAAAAAGAAGTTCTCTGAGAAACTGCTTTGTGTTCTGTTAGTTCATCTCACAGAGTTTCAGCTTTCCCCTCAAGATGCCTTTCGCTAAGACTGTTGTTGTGGAATTTGCAAAGTGATATTTGTAAGCCCATACAGGGCTATGGTGTAAAAGGAAATATCTTCCGCTAAAAAGTGAATAAAAGCATTCTGAGAAAATGCTTTGTGTTCTGTTAATTCATCTCAAAGAGTTACAGCTTTCCCCTCATGAAGCCTTTCGGTAAGACTGTTCTTGTGGAATTTGCAAAGTGATATTTGGAAGCCCATAGAGGGCTATGATGAAAATGGAAAAATCCTAAGATAAATTCGAAAAGAAGCTTTCTGCGAAACTGCTTTGCGTTCTGTTAGTGCATCTCACAGAGTTACAGCTTTCCCTTCAAGAATTCGTTCACTAAGACTGTTTTTGTGAAATTTGAAATGTGATATTTGGAAGACGATTGAGGGCTATGGGGTAAAAGGATATATCTTCCGTTAAAATCTGGAAAGAAGCTTTCTGAGAAACTGCCGTGTGTTCTGTTAATATATTTCACCAAGTTACAGCTTTCCACAAAAGAAATCTTTGGCTAAGACTGTTCTTGTGGGATTTGCAAAGTGATATTTGGAAGCCCAGAGGGCTATGGTGAAAAAGGAAGTATCTTCTGTTAAAAACTGGAAAGAATCGTTCTGAGAAACTGTTCTGTGTTCTGTTAATTCATCTCACAGAGTTACAGCTTTCTCTGAAAGAAACCGTTCACTAAGGCTGTTCTTGTGGAATTTGCAAAGTGATATTTTGAAGCCCATAGAGGGCTATTTTGAAAAAGGAAATATGCTAAGATAAAAACTGAAAAGAAGGTATCTGAGAAACTGCTTTGTGTTCTGTTAATGATCTCACAGAGTTACAGCTTTCCCTTCAAGAAGCCGTTCGCTAAGTCTGTTCTTGTGGAATTTGCAAAGGGATATTTGGAAGCCCATAGGAGGCTATTTTGAGAAAAGAAATATCTCCGGTAAAAAACTGGAAAGAAGCTTTCTGAGAAACTGCTTTGTGTTCTGTTAATTCATCTCACAGAGTTACAGCTTTACCCTGAAGAAGCCTTTCGCTAAGACTGTGCTTGTGGAATTTGCAAAGTGATATTTGGAAGCCCAGAGAGGGCTATGGTGAAAAAGGATATATCCGAAGATAAAAACTGAAAAGAAGCTTTCTGAGAAACTGCTTTGTGTTCTGTTAATTGATCTCACAGAGTTACAGCTTTCCCCTCAAGAAACCTTTCCCGAAGACTGTTCTTGTGGGATTTGCAAAGTGATATTTGGAAGCCCAGAGAGGGCTATGGTGAAAAAGGAATTATCTTCTGTTAAAAACTGGAAGGAAGCTTTCTGAGAAACTGCTTTGTGTTCTGTTAATTCATTTCACATACTTATAGATTTTTCCTCAAGAAGCCTTTCCCTAAGACTGTTCTTGTGGAATTTTCAAAGTGATATTTGGAAGCCCATAGAGGGCTTTGGTGAAAAAGGAAATATCTTCCGTTAAAAACTGGAAAGAAGCTTTCTGAGAAACTGCTTTGTGTTCTGTTAATTCATCTCACAGAGTTACAGCTTTCCCGTCAAGGATAACTTTACTAAGTCTGTACATGTGGAATTTGCAAAGTGATATTTAGAAGCCCATATAGGGCTATGGTTAAAAAGGAAATATCGTCAGTTGAAACCTGGAAAGAAGCTTTCTGAGAAACTGCTTTGTGTTCTGTTAATTCATCTCACAGAATTACAGCTTTCCCCTCAAGAAATCTTTCGCTGGGACTGTTCTTGTGTCATTTGGAAAGTGGTATTTAGAAGGCCATAGAGGGCTATTGTGAATAAGGAAATATCTTCGTTATAAACTGGAAAGAAGCTTTCTTAGAAAGTGCTTTGTGTCCTGTTAATTCATCTCACACAGTTACAGCTTTCTGCTCAAGAAACCTTTCGCTAAGGCTGTTCTTGTGGAATTTGCAAAGTGATATTTGGAAGCTCCTAGAGGGCTCTAGTAAAAAGTGAAATATCTTCAGTTAAAAACTGG
Source organism: Chlorocebus sabaeus (assembly GCF_047675955.1). Classification (NCBI taxonomy): domain Eukaryota; kingdom Metazoa; phylum Chordata; class Mammalia; order Primates; family Cercopithecidae; genus Chlorocebus; species Chlorocebus sabaeus. Next base: position 115,988 of record NW_027327603.1, read on the forward strand.
AAAGAAGCTTTCTGCGAAACTGCTTTGTGTTCTCTTAGTTCATCTTACAGAGTTTGAGTTTTTCCCTCATGGTGCCCCACTAAGACTATTCTTGTGAAATTTGCAAATTGATATTTGCAAACCCATACAGTGCTACGGTGAAAAGGGAAATATCTTCCGTTAAAAACGGGAAAGAAGTTTTCACAGGAACTGCCGTGTGTTCTCTTAATACATCCACCGAGAAACAGCTTTCCCCTCAAGAAGCGGTTTGCTAAGGCTGTTCTAGTGGAACTTGCAAAGTGATATTTGGAAGCCCATAGAGGGATATGGTGAAAAAGGAAATATCTTCCGTTAAAAACTGGAAGGAAGCTTTCTGAGAACCTGCCGTGTGTTCTATTAATACACCACACCGATTAGAGCTTTACCCTCAAGAAGCCTTTCACTAAGACTGTTCTTGTGGGATTTGCACAGTGATATTTGGAAGCCCATAGAGGGCTATGGTGAAAAAGGAAATATCTTCAGTTAAAAATTGGAAAGAAGCTTTCTGAGAAACTGCCTTTTGTTCTGTTAATTTACCTTACAGAGTTACAGCTTTCCCCTCCAGAACCCTTTCCCTAAGATTGTTCTTTTGGAATTTGCAAAGTGATATTTGGTAAAAGGCGAAAGATTTATACGATCTGAAGAGAAACCAGAGTATTGCAAAGTGATACTTGGAAGCCCATAGAGGGCGATGGTGAAAAAGGAAATATCTTCAGTTAAAAACTGGAAAGGAGCTTTCTGAGAAACTGCCGTGTGTTGGTGTAATACATCTCACCGAGTTACAGCTTTCCCCTCAAGAAGCCTTTCACTAAGACTCTTCTTGTGGAATTTCCATTGAGATATTTGGAAGCCCATAGAGGCCTATGGTGAAAAAGGAAATATCCTAAGATAAAAATTGAAAAGAAGCTTTCTGAGAAACGGCTTTGGGTTCTCTTAATTCATCTCACAGAGTTAGAGCTTTCCCCTAAAGAAGTCGTTCACTAAGACTGCCTTTGTGAAATTTGCAAAGTGATATTTGGAAACCCATAGGAGGCTATGGTGAAAAAAGCAATGTCTTCCGTTAAAAACTGGAAAGAAGCTTTCTGAGAAACTGCTTTGTGTTCTGTTACTTCACCTCACAGAATTACAGCTTTCCCCTCCAGAAACATTTCACTAAGACTGTTCTTCTGGAATTTGCAAAGTGATATTTGGAAGCCCGTAGGGGGCTATGGTAAAAAAGGAAATATCTTCCGTTAAGAACTGGAAAGAAGCTTTCTGAGAAACTGCATTGTGTTCTGTTAATTCATCTCACAGAGTTACAGCTTTTCCTTCAAGAAGCCTTTCGCTAAGACTGTTCTTGTGGAATTTGCAAAGTGATATTTGGAAGCAGATACAGGGCTATGGTGAAAACGGGAATATCTTCCGTTAAAAATGGGAAAGAAGATTTCTGAGAAACTGCTTTGTGTTCTGTTAATTCAACTCACAGAGTTACAACTTTCCCCTCAAGAAGCCCTCCGCAAAGACTCTTCTTTTGGAATTTGCAAAGTGATATTTGGAAGCCCATAGCTGGCTATGGTGAAAAAGGAAATTTCCTAAGATAAAAACTGAAAGGAAGCTTTCTGAGAAACTGCTTTGTGTAGTGTTAATTCATCTCCCAGACTTACAGCTTTCCCCTCAAGAAGCCTTTCGCTAAGACTGTTCTTGTGCGATTTGCAAAGTGATATTTGGAAGCCCATAGGGCGCTATGGTGAAAAAGGAAACTTCTTCAGTTAAAAAGTGGAAGGAAGCTTTCTGAGAAACTGCTTTGTGTTCTGTTAATTTTTCTCACAGAGTTACAAAGTTCCCCTCCAGAAGTCCTTCGTTAAGACTCTTCTTGTGGAATTTGCAAAGTGATATTTGGAAGCCCATAGAGGGCTATGGTGAAAAAGGAAATATCTTCCGCTAAAAACCGAAAAGAAGCTCTCTGAGAAACCGCTTTGTGTTCTGTTGGTTCATCTCACAGAGTATCAGTTTTCTCCTCAAGAGGCCGTTCACTAAAACTGTTCTTGTGAAATTTGCAAAGTGATATTTGGAAACCCGTATGGGGCAATGGTGAAAAAGGAAATATCTTCCGTTTAATACTGGAAAGAAGCTTTCAGAGAAACTGCCGTGTGTTCTGTTAATACATCTCACTGAGTTACAGCTTTCCCCTCAAGAAGCTGTTGGCTAAGACTGTTCTATTGGAATTTGCAAAGTGATATTTGGAAGCCCATAGAGGGCAATGGTGAAAAAGGAAATATCTTCCGTTAAAAACTGGAAAGAAGATTTCTGAGAAACTGCCAGGTGTTCTGTTAATACACCTCACCGAGTTACAGCTTTCCCCTCAAGAAGCCTTTCGCTAATTCTGTTTATGTGGTATTTGCACAGTGATATTGGGAAGCCCATAGAGGGCAATTGTGAAAAAGGAAATTTCTTCAATTAAAAACTGCAAAGAAATTTTCTTAGAAATTGCTTTGTGTTCTGTTAATTCATCTCACAGAGTTACAGTTTCCCATACAGAAACCTTTCCCTAAGACTGTTCTTCTGGAATTTGCAAAGTGATATTTCGAAGCCCATAGAGGTCTATGCTGAAAAAGGAAATATCTTCCGTTAAAAAATGGAAAGATGACTTCTGAGTAACTGCTTTGTGTTTTCTTAATTCATCTCACAGAGTTAAAACCTTCCCCTCCAGAAGCCCTCCGCAAAGACTGTTCTTGTGGAAATTGCAAAGTGATATTTGGAAGCCCATAGAGGGCTGAGTTGAAAAAGGAAATATGTTCCGTTAAAAACTGGAAAGAAGATTTGTGAGACATTGCTTTGTGTTCCCTTAATTCATCTCGCAGAGTTACAGCTTTCCCTTCCAGAAGCCTTTCGCTAAGTCTGTTCTTGTGGAATTTGCAAATGGATATTTGGAAGCCCATAGAAGGCTATTTTGAGAAAGGAAATATCTCCGGTAAAAAACTGGAAAGAAGCTTTCTGAGAAACTGCTTTGTGTTCTGTTAATTCATCTCACAGAGTTACAGCTTTCTCCTGAAGAAGCCTTTCGCTAAGACTGTGCTTGTGGAATTTGCAAAGTGATATTTGGAAGCCCATAGAGGGCTATGGTGAAAAAGGAAATATCCGAAGATAAAAACTGATAAGAAGCTTTCTGAGAAACTGCTTTGTATTCTGTTAATTGATCTCACAGAGTTACAGCTTTCCCCTCAAGAAACCTTTCCCGAAGACTGTTCATGTGGGATTTGCAAAGTGATATTTGGAAGCCCAGAGAGGGCTATGGTGAAAAAGAAATTCTCTTCCGTTAAAAACTGGAAAGAAGCTTTCTGAGAAACTGCTTTGTGTTCTGTTAATTCATTTCACATACTTACAGCTTTATCCTCAAGAAGCCTTTCGCTAAGACTGTTCTTGTGGAATTTTCAAAGTGATATTTGGAAGCCCATAGAGGGCTTTGGTGAAAAAGGAAATATCTTCCGTTAAAAACTGGAAAGAAGCTTTCTGAGAAACTGCATTGTGTTCTGTTAATTCATCTCACAGAGTTACAGCTTTCCCCTCAAGGAGAACTTTACTAAGTCTGTTCTTGAGGAATTTTCAAAGTGATATTTAGAAGCCCATATAGGGCTATGGTTAAAAAGGAAATATCTTCAATTGAAAACTGGAAAGAATCTTTCTGAGAAACTGCTTTGTGTTCTGTTAATTCATCTCACAGAGTTACAGTTTTCCCCTCAAGATGTCTTTCGCTAGGACTGTTCTTGTGTCATTTGGAAAGTGGTATTTAGAAGGCCATAGAGGGCTATGGTGAATAAGGAAATATGTTCCGTTATAAACTGGAAAGAAGCTTTCTGAGAAAGTGCTTTGTGTCCTGTTAATTCATCTCACAGAGTTTCAGCTTTCTCCTCAAAAAGCCTTTCGCTAAGACTGTTCTTGTGGAATTTGCAAAGTTATATTTCGAAGCCCTTAGAGGGCTACAGTGAAAAAGGAAGTATCTTCAGTTAAAATCTGGAAAGGAGCTTTCTGAGAAACTGCTTTGTGTTCTGTTAATTCATCTCACAGAGATACAGCTTTCCCCTCAAGAAGCCTTTTGATAAGACTGTTCTTGTGGAATATTTAAAGTGATATTTGGAAGCCCATAGAGGTCTTTGGTGAAAAAGGAAGTATCTTCCGTTAAAAACTGGAGAGAAGCTTTCTGAGAAACTGCTTTGTGTTCTGTCAATTCATCTCACAGAGTTACAGCTTTTGCCTCAAGAAGCCTTTCGCTAAGACTGTTCTTGTGGAATTTGCAAAGTGATATTTGGAAGCCCAAAGAGGGCTACGGTGAAAAAGAAAGTATCTTCCTTTAAGAAGTGGAAAGAATCTTTCTGGGAAACTGCATTGTGTTCTGTTAATTCATCTCAAAGAGTTACAGCATTCCAGCAAGAAGCCTTTTGCTAGACTGTTGTTGTGAAATTTGCAAAGTGATATTTGGAAGCCCATAGAGGGCTATGGTGAAAAAGGAAATAACTGCCGTTAAAAACTGGAACGAAGATTTCTCAGATACTGCCTTGTGTTCTGTTAATTTGCCTCACAGAGTTACAGTTTCCCGTCAAGAAGCCTTACCCTAAGACTATTCTTGTGGAATTTGGAAAGTGATATTTAGAAGCCTACAGTGGTCTACGGTGAAAAAGGAAATATCCTAAGATAAAAAATGAAAAGAAGCTTTCTGAGAAACTGCTTTGTGTTCTGTTAATTCATCTCACATAGTTACAGCTTTCCCTTCCATAAGCCTTTCGCAAAGACTGTTCCTGTGGAATTTGCAAAATGATATTTGGAAGCTCATAGAGGGCTATGATGAAAAAGGAAATATCTTCAGTTAAAAACTGAAAAGAAATTTTCTGAGAAACTGCCGTGTGTTTTGTTAATAATACATCTGACCAAGTTACAGCTTTCCCCACAAGAAGCCTTCGCTAAGAATGTTCTTGTGGGATATTCAAAGTCATATTTGGAAGTCCAGTGAGGGCTATGGTGAAAAAGGAAATATCTTCTGAAATAAACTGGAAAGAAGCTTTCTGAGAAACTGCTTTGTTTTCCGTTAGTTCATCTCACAGTGTTACAGCTTTCCCTTCCAGAAGCCTTTCGCTAAGACAGTTCCTGTGGAATATCTTCCATTAAAAACTAGAAAGAAGCTTTCTGAGATACTGCTTTGTGTTCTCTTAATTCATCTCACAGAGTTACAACTTTCTCCTCCAGAAGCCCTCCGCAAAGACTCTTCTTGTGGAATTTGCAAAGTGATATTTGGAAGCCCATGGAGGGCTTTGGTGAAAAAGGAAATTACCTAAGATAAAAACTGAAAGGAAACTTTCTGAGAAACTGCCTTGTGTTCTGTTAATTCATCTCACAGATTTACAGTTTTCCCCTCAAGAAGCCTTTCGCTAAGACTGTTCTTGTGCGATTTGCAAAGTGATATTTGGAAGCCCATAGAGCGCTATGGTGAAAAAGGAAATATCTTCAGTTAAAAACTGGAAAGAAGCTTTCTGAGATACTGCTTTGTGTTCTGTTAATTCATGTCATAGAGTTACAGCTTTCCCCTCCAGAAGCCTTTCCCTAAGACTGTTCTTGTGGAGTTTTCAATGTGATATTTGCAAGCCCATAGAGTGCTATGGTGTAAAAGGAAATATCTTCCGTTAAAAAGCGGAAAGGAGCTTTCTGAGAAACTGCCGTGTGTTCGTGTAATACATCTCACTGAGTTACAGATTTCTCCTCAAGAAGCCTTTCACTGACACTGTTCTTGTGGGATTTGCAAAGAGATATTTGGAAGCCCATAGAGGGCTACGGTGAAAAAGAAAATTTCTTCAGGTAAAAACTGGAAAGAAGCTTTCTGAGAAACTGCTTTGTGTTCTGCTAATTCATCTCTCAGGGTTCCAGCTTTCCCCTCCAGAAGCCTTTCGCTAAGACTGTTCTAGTGGGATTTGCAAAGTGATATTTGGAAGCCCATAGAGGGCTATGGTGAAAAAGAAAATTTCTTCAGGTAAAAACTGGAAAGAAGCTTTCTGAGAAACTGCTTTGTGTTCTGTTAATTCATCTCACAGAGTTACAGCTTTCCCCTACAGAAACCTTTCCCTAAGACTGTTCTTTTGGAATTTGCAAAGTGATATTTGGAAGCCCATGGCGGGCTATGGTGAAAAAGGCAATGTCTTCCGTAAAAAACTGGAAAGATGTTTTCTGAGAAACTGCCATGTGTTCTGTTAATACACATCACCGAGTTACAGCTTTCCCCTCAAGAAGCCTTTCGCTAAGAGTGCTCTTGTGGGATTTGCAAAGTGATATTTGGAAGCCCATAGAGGGCTACGGTGAAAAAGGAAATATCTTCAGTTAAACTGCGAATAGAAGAATTCTGAGAAACTGCTTTCTGTTCTGTTAATTCATCTCTCAGAGTTACAGCTTTCCCCTCAAGAAGCCTTTCGCTAAGACTGTTCTTGTGTAATTTGCGAAGTAATATTTGGAATCCCATAAAGGGCTATGATGAAAAAGGAAATATCTTCAGTTAAAACTGGAAAAAAGCTTTCTGAGAAACTGCTTTGTGTTCTGTTAAGTCATCTCACAGAGTTACAGCTTTCCCCTCAAGAAGCCGTTCACTAAGACTGTTCTTGTGAAATTTGCAAAGTGATATTAGGAAACCCATAGAGGGCTATGGTGAAAAAGAAAATATCTTCCGTTAAAAACTGGAAAGAAACTGTCTGAGAAATTGCCGTGTGTTCTGATAGTACATCTCAACAAATTACAGCTTTCCCCTCAAGAAGCCTTTCGCTAAGACTGTTCATGTGGAATTTTGAAAGTGATATTTGTAAGCCCCTAGAGGGCTACGGTGAAAAAGGAAATATCTTCCGTTAAAAAGTGCAAAGAAGCTTTCTGAGAAACTGCTGTGTGTTCTGTTAATACACCTCACCGAGTTACAGCTTTCCCCTCAAGAAGCCTTTCGCTAAGACTGTTCTTTTGCGATATACAGAGAGATATTTTGCGGCCCATAGAGGGCTATGGTGAATTAGGAAATATCTTCAGTTAAAAACTGGAAAGAAGCTTGCTGAGATACTGCTTTGTGTTCTGTTAATTCATCTCACAGTGTTACAGCTTTCCCCTCCAAAGCCTTTCCCTAAGACTGTTCTTGTGGAATTTTCTAAGTGATATTTGGAAGCCCATAGAGGGCTTTGGTGAAAAAGGAAATATCTTCCGTTAAAAACTGGAAAGGAGCTTTCAGAGAAACTGCCGTGTGTTCATGTAATATTGCAAAGAGATATTTGGAAGCCCATAAAGGGCAACGGTGAAAAAGGAAATATCTACCATTAAAATCTGGAAAGAAGCTTTCTGAGAAACTGCTTTGTGTTCTGCTAATTCATCTCACAGGGTTCCAGCTTTCCCCTCCAGAAGCCTTTCGCTAAGACCATTCTTGTGGGATTTGCAACGTGTTATTTGGAAGCCCATAGAGGGCTATGGTGAAAAAGGAAATGTCTTCAGTTAAAAACTGGAAAGAGGCTTTCTGAGAAACTGCTTAGTGTTCTGTTAATTCATCGCGGAGAGTTACAGCTCTCTCCTCAAGAAGCCCTTCGCTTAGACTGTTCTTGTGGAATTTGCAAAGTGATATTTTGAAGCCCATATGGGGCAATGGTGTAAAAGGAAATATCTTCCGTTAAAAACAGGAAAGAAGATTTCTGAGAAACTGCTTTGTGTTCTGTTAATTCATCTCACAGAGTTATAGCTTTTCCATCAAGTAGACTTTCACTAAGACTGTTCTTGTGGAAATTGCGAAGTGATATTTGGAAGCCCATAGAGAGCAATGGTGAAAATGGAAATATCCTATGATAAAACCAAAAAGAAGCTTTCAGAGAAACTGCTTTGTGTTTTGTTAGTTCATCTCACAGAGTTACAGTTTTCCCCTCAAGAATCCGTTCACGAAGACAGTTCTTGTGAATATTGCAAAATGATATTTGGAAGCCCATAGAGGACTATGGTGAAATAGGAAATATCTTCCATTAAAAATTGGAAAGAAGCATTCTGAGAAATTACCGTGTGTTGTGTTAATACATCTCAACGACTTACAGTCTTCCCCTCAAGAAGCCTTTCACCAAGACTGTTCTTGTGGAATTTGCAAACTGATATTTGGAAGCCCATTGAGGGCTATGGAGAAAAAGGAAATATCTTCAGTTAAAAACTGGAAAGAAGCTTTCTGAGAAACTGCAGTGTGTTCTGTTAAAACATCCTACCGAGTTACAGCTTTCCCCACAAGAAGTCTTTCGCTAAGACTGTTCTTGTCGAATTTGAAAAGTGATATTTGCAAGCCCAAGGAGGGCTATGGTGAAAAAGGAAATATCCTAAGATGAAAACTGAAAAGAAGCTTTCTGAGGAACTACTTAGTGTTCTGTAAATTGAACCCAGATTTACAGCTCTCCCCTCAAGAAGCCTTTCGCTAAGACTGTTCTTGTGGAATTTGAAAAGTGATATTTTGAAACCCGTAGAGGGCAATGGCAAAAAAGGAAATATCTTCCGCTAAAAACTGGAAAGAAGCTTTCTGAGAAACTGCTTTGTTTTCTGTTAATTCATCTCACAGAGTTACAGCTTTCCCTTAAAGAAGCCTTTCGGTAAGGCTGTTCTTGTGGAATTTGGAAAGTGATATCTTTAACCCCTAGAGGGCTACGGCGAAAAAGGAAATACCTTCAGTTAAAAACTGTAAAGAAGCTTTCGGAGAAACAGCTTCGTGTTCTTTTAATTCATCTCACGGAGTTAATGTTTTCCCCTCAAGAAGCCATTCGCTAAGACTGTTCTTGTGAAAATTGCAAAGTAATATTTGGAAGCCCATAGAGGGCTATGGTGAAAAAGGAAATATCGTCAGTTTAAAACTGATAAGAATCTTCCTCAGAAACTGCTTTGTGTTCTGTTAATTCATCACACAGAGTTACTGCTTTCCCCTCAAGAAGCCTTTCGCTAAGGCTGTTCTTGTGGAATTTGCAAAGTGATATATGGAAGCCCATAGAGGGCTATGGTGAGAAAGGAAATATCTACAGTTAAAAACTGGAAAGAAGCTCTCTGACATACTGCTTTGTGTTCTCTTAATTCATCTCACAGAGTTACAACTTTCCCCTCAAGAAGCCTTTCGCTAAGACTGTTCATGTGTAATTTGGAAAGTGATATTTGGAAGCCCATAGAGGTCTGCGGTGAAAAAGGAAATATCTTCCGTTACAAACTGGAAAGAAGCTTTCTGAGAAACTGCTTTGTGTTCTGTTAATTCATGTCACAGAGTTACAGCTTTCCCCTCAAGAAGCCTTTCGCTAAGGCTGTTCTTGTTGAATTTGCAAAGTGATATTAGGAAGCCAAGAGAGGGCTGAGGTGAAAAAGGAAATATCTTCCGAAAAAAACTGGAAAGAAGCTTTCTGAGAAACTGCTTTGTGTTCTGTTAATTCATCTCACAGAGTTACAGCTTTCCCTTCAAGAAGCCTTTCGCTAAAGCAGTTCTTGTGGAATTTGCAAAGTGATAGTTGGAAGCCCATAGAGGGCTATTTTGAAAAAGGAAATATCTTCAGTTAAAAACTGGAAAGAAGCCGTCTGAGAAACTACTATGTGTTCTGTTAATACATCTCACAGAGTTATATCTTTCCTCTCAAGAAGCCTATCGGTAAGGCTCTTCTTGTGGAATTTGCAAAGTGATATTTGGAAGCCCTTAGAGGGCTATGGTGAAAAAGGAAATGTCTTCCGTAAAAAATTGGAAAGAAGCTTTCTGAGAAACTGCTTTGTGTTCTGTGATTTCTTCTCACAGAGTTACAGCTTTCCCCTCAAGAATTCTTTTGCTGACACTGTTCTTGAGGAATTTGCATAGTGATATTTTGAAGCCCATAGAGGGCTATTGTGAAAATGAAAATATCCTAAGATTAAAACTGAAAAGTAGCTTTCTGAGAAACTGCTTTGTGTTCTGTTAATTCATCTCACAGAGTTACAGCTTTCCCCTCAAGAATTCTTTTGCTGACACTGTTCTTGAGGAATTTGCATAGTGATATTTTGAAGCCCATAGAGGGCTATTGTGAAAATGAAAATATCCTAAGATTAAAACTGAAAAGTAGCTTTCTGAGAAACTGCTTTGTGTTCCGTTAATTCATCTCACAGAGTTACAGCTTTCCCTTCATGAAGCCTTTCGCTAAGGCTGTTCTTGTGGAATTGGCAAAGTGATATTTGTATGCTAATAGAGGGCTATGCTGAAAAATGAAACATCTTCCGTAAAAAACTGGAAAGAAGCTTTCTGAGAAACTACTTTGTGTTCTGTGAATTCTTCACACAGAGTTACAGCTTTCCTCTCAAGAATCCTTTTGCTATGACTGCTCTTGAGGAATTTGCAAAGTGATATTTGGAAGCCCATAGAGGGCTATGGTGAAAAAGGAAGTATCTTCTATAAAAACTGAAAAGAAGCATTCTGAGAAACTGCTTTGTGTTCTCTTAATTCATCTCACGGTGTTACAGCTTTCCCTTCAGAATTATTTTGCTAAGGCTGTTCTTGTGGAATTGGCAAAGTGATATTTGGAAGCCCAAAGAGGCCTACGGTGCAAAAGGGAATATGTTCCGCTAAAAACTGGAAAGAAGTTTTCGAAGAAACTGCTTTGTGTTCTGTTAATTCATCTCACACAGTTACAGCTTTTCCCTCAAGAAGCCCTTCGTAAGACTGTTCTTGTGGAATTTGCAAAGTGATATTTGGAAGCGCATAGAGGGCTATGGTGAAAAAGGAAATATCCTCCGTAAAAAAATGGAAAGAAGCTTTCAGAGAAACTGCTTTGTGTTCTCTTAATTCATCTCACAGAATTACAGCTTTGCCCTCAAGAAGCCTTTCTCTAAGGCTGTTCTTTTGGAATTGGCAACGTGATATTTGGAAGCCAATAGAAGGCTATGGTGAAAAAGGAAATATCTTCAGTTAAAAACTGGAAAGAATCTTTCTGAGAAATTGCTTTGTGTTCTGCTATTTCGTCTCACAGAGTTACAGCTTTCCCTTCAAAAAGCCATTCAATAAGGCTGTTCCTGTGGAATTTGAAAGTGATATTTGGAAGCCCATAGAGGGCTACGGTGAAAAAGGAAATATCTTCAGTTAAAAACTGGAAAGAAGCTATCTGAGAAACTGCTTTGTGTTCTGTTAATTCATCTCACAGAGCTAATGCTTTCCACTCAAGAAGCTTTTTGCAAAGACTGTTCTTCTGGAATTTGCAAAGTGATATTTGGAAGCCTATAGAGGTATATGTTGAAAAAGGAAATATCTTCCGTTAAAAACTGGAAAGAAGCGTTCTGAGAAACTGCTTTGTGTTCTATTAATTCATCTCACAGAGTTACAGCTTTCCCCTCAAGAAGCCTTTCGCTAAGACTGTTTTTGTGGAATTTGCAAAGTGATATTTAGAAGTCAGTAGAGGGCTACAGTGAAAAAGGAAATATCTTCCGTTAAAAACTGGAAGGAAGCTTTCTGAGAAACTGTTTGTGTTCCGTTATTTCATCTCACAGAGTTACAGCTTTCCCTTTTAGAAGCCATTGGCTAAGAGAGTCCTTGTGGAATTTTCAAAGGGATATTTGGAAGCCCATAGAGGGCTACGGTGAAAAAGGAAATATCCTAAGTTAAAAACTGAAAAGAAACTTTCTGAGAAACTGCTTTGTGTTCTGTTAATTCATCTCACAGAGTTACATCTTTCCCTTCAAGAAGCCTTTATCTAAGGCTGTTCTTGTGGAATTTGCAAAGTGATATTTGGAAGCCCATAAAGGGCTATGGTGAAAAAGGAAATATCTTCCGGAAAAACTGGAAAGAAGCTTTATGAGAAACTGCTTTGTATTCTGTTAATTCATCTCACAGACTTACAGGTTTCCCTTCAAGAAGCCTTTCGCTAATGGTAACTGATATTTGGAAGACACTAGAGAGCTAGGGTGAAATAGAAATACCTTCCATTAAAAACCGGAAAGAAGTTTTCAGAAAATCTGCTTTGTGTTCTGTTAATTCATCTCACAGATTTCAAGTTTTCGCTTCAAGAAGTCTTTAGCTAAGTCTGTTTTTGTGGAATATGCAAAGTGATATTTGGAAGTCCCTAGAGGGCTATGGTGTAAAAGGAAATATCTTTCGTAAAAAACTGGAAAGAAGTTTTCTGAGAAACTCCTTAGTGTTCGGTTAATTCATCTCACAGAGATACAGCTTTCCATTCAAGAAGTCTTTCGCTAAGACTGTTCTTGTGGAGTTTGGAAAGTGATATTTGGAAGCCCATAGAGGGCTGTGGTGAAAAAGGAAATATGTTCCGTTAAAACCTGGAAAAAAAAGCTATCTGAGAAACTGTTTTGTGTTCTTTTAATTCATCTCACAGAGTTACTGCTTTCCTCTCAAGAAGCCTTTCGCAAAGACTGTTCTTGCGGAATTTGCAAAGTGATATTTGGAAGACCCGAGAGAGCTATGTTGAAAAATGAAATATGTTTCATTTAAAACAAGAATGAAGCTTTCTGAGAAACTGCTTTGTGCTCTGTTATTTCATCTCACAGAGTCACTCTGTTACACTCCAGACCACTTTTGCTAAGACTATTCTTGAGGAATTTACAAGGTGATATTTGGAAGCCCATACAGGGCAACGGTGAAAAAGGAAATATCTTCCGTTAAAAACTGGAAAGAAGCTCTCTTAGAAACTGCTTTGTGTTCTGTTATTTCATCTCACTGAGTTACACCTTTACGCACAAGAATACTTTTCTAAGACTGTTCTTGTGGAATTTACAATGTGATATTTGGAAGCCCATAGAGGGCTATGGTGAAACAGGAAATATCTTAAGTTAAAAACTGGAAAGAAGCTTTCTGAGAAACTGCTTTGTATTCTGTAAATTCATCTCACAGAGTTACAGCTTTCCCTTCAAGAAGCCTTTCGCTAAGGCTGTTCTTGCGGAATTTGGAAAGTTATATTTGGAAGCCTATAGAGGACTATGGTGAAAAAAGGAAATATCTTCCGTTAAAAACTGGAAAGAAACTTTCTGAGAAAGTAGTTTGTGTTCTGTTAATTCATCTCTCAGAGTTACTGCTTTCCCCTCCAGAAGCGTTTCGCTAACACTGTTCTTGTGGAATTTTCAAAGTGATATTTGGAAGCCCATAGAGGGCAATGGTGAAAAAGGAATTATCTTCCGTTAAAAACTGGAAAGAAGCTTTATGAGGGACTACTTTGTGTTATATTAGTTCATCTCACAGATTTACAGCTTTCCCCTCAAGAAGCCTTTCACTAAGACTGTTACTGTGGAAATTGCAAAGTGATATTTGGAAGCCCATACAGGGCTTCGGTGAAAAAGCAAATATCCTAAGTTAAAAACTGAAAAGAAGCATTCTGAGAAACTGCTTTGTGTTCTGTTAATTCGTATCACAGAATTACAGCTTTCCCTTCAAGAAGCCTTTCGCTAAGACTGTTCTTGTGGAATTGGCAAAGTGACATTTGCAAGCCCATTGAGGGCTATGGTTAAAAAGGAAATATCTTCCGTTAAAAGCTGGAAAGAAACTTTCTGAGAAGCTGCTTTCAGTTCTGTTAATTCATCTCTCAGAGTTGCTGCTTTCCTCTCAAGAAGCGTTTCGCTGAGACTGTTCTTGTGGAATTTTCAAAGTGATATTTGGAAGCCCATAGAGGGCTACGGTGAAAAAGGAACTATCCTAAGTTAAAAACTGAAAAGAAGCCTTCTGAGAAACTGCTTTGTGTTCTCTTAATTCATCTCACAGAGTTACAGGTTTCCCCTCAAGAAGCATTTCGCTAAGGCTTTTCTTGTGGAATTTGCAAAGTGATATTCGGAAGCCCATATAGGGCTATGGTGAAAAAGGAAATAACTTCCGTTAAAAACGGGAAAGAAGCTTTCTGAGAAACTGCTTTGTTTTCTGTTAATTCATCTAACAGAGTTACAGCTTTCCCTTCGAGAAGCCGTTCGCTAATGCTGTTCTTGTGGAATTTACAAAGTGATATTTGGAATCCCATAGAGGGCTCTGGTGAAAAAGGAAATATCTTCCGTTAAAATGTGGAAAGAAACTTTCTGAGAAACTGCTTTGTGTTCTGTGAACTCATCTCTCAGAGTTACCACTTTCCCCTCAAGAAGCGTTTCGCTGAGACTGTTCTTGTGGTATTTGCAGTTATATTTGGAAACCCATAGAGGGCTATGGTGAAAAAGGAAATATATTCCGTTAAAAACTGGAAAGAAGCTTTCTGAGAAACTACTTTGTGTTCTCTTCATTCATCTCACAGACTTACAGTTTTCCCCTCAAGAAGCCTTTCGCCAAGACTGTTCTTGTGGAATTGGCAAAGTGATATTTGGAAGCCCATAGAGGGCTACGTTGAAAAAGGAAATATCCTAAGTTATAAACTGAAAAGAAGCATTCTGAGAAACTGCTTTGTGTTCTGTTAATTCATGTCACAGTGTTCCAGCTTTCCATTCAAGAAGGCTTTCGCTAAGGCTGTTCTTGTGGAATTGGCAAAGTGATATTTGGAAGCCCATAGAGGGCTGTAGTGAAAAAAGAAATATCTTCCGTTAAAAACGGGAAACAAGCTTTTGAGAAACTGCTTGCTTTCTGTTAATTCATCTAACAGAGTTACAGCTTTCCCTTCAAGATGCCGTTCGCTAAGGCTGTTCTCTTGGAATTTACAAAGTCATATTTGGAAGCCCATAGAGGGCTATGGTGAAAAAGGAAATATCTTCCGTTAAAATCTGGAAAGAAACATTCTGAGAAATTGCTTTGAGTTCTGTTAATTCATCTCTCGGAGGTACTGCTTTCAATTCAAGAAGCGTTTCGCTGAGACTGTTCTTGTGGAATTTGCAAAGTGATATTTGGAAGCCCATAGAGGGCTATGGTGAAAAAGGAAATATCTTCCGTTGAAAACTGGAAAGAAGCTTTCTGAGAAATTGCTTTGTGTTCTGTTAATTCATCTCACAGAATTTCAGCTTTCCCTTCAAGAAGCCTTTCGCTAAGGCTGTTCTTGTGGCATTTGCAAAGTGATATTTGGAAGACAATGGAATGCTATGATGAAAAAGGTAATCTCTTCAGTTAAAAACTGGAAAGAAGCTGTCGGAGAAACGTCTTTGTGTTCTGTAAATTCATCTCACAGAGTTACAGCTTTCCCCTCAAGAACTCTTTCGCTAAGGCTGTGGTTGTGGAATTGGCAAAGTGATATTCGGAAGCCCATAGTGGGCTATGGTGAAAAAGGAAATATCTTCAATTAAAAACTGGAAAGACCGTCTGAGAAACTGCTTTGTGTTCTGTTAATTCATCTCACAGAGTTACAGCTTTGCCCTCAAGAAGCCTTTCGCTAAGTCTGTTCCTGTGGGATTTGTAAAGTGATACTTGTAAGCCCTTAGAGGTCTATTGTGAAAAAGGAAACATCTTCCGTTAAAAACGGGAAGAAAGCTTTCTGAGAAACTGCTTTGTGTTCTGTGAATTCATCTCACAGAGTTACAGCTTTCCTCTCAAGGAGCCTTTCGCTAAGTCTGTTCTTGTGGAATTTTCAAAGTTATATTTGTAAGCCCATAGAGGGCTACGGTGAAAAAGGAAATATCTTCAGTTAAAACCGGAAAGAAGCTTTCTGAGAAACTGCTTTGTGTTCTGTTAATTCATCTCACAGAGTTACTGCTTTCCCATCAAGAGCCCTTTCTCTAAGACTGTTCTTGTGACTTTTGCAAAGTGATATTTGAAAGCCCCTAGAGGGTTATGGTGAAAAAGGAAATATCTTCCGTTAAAAACTGGAAAGATGATTTCTGAGAACCTGCTTTGTTTTCTGTTAATTCGTCTCACAGGGTAACTGATTTCCCCTCAAGAAGCCTTTCGCTAAGACTGTTCTTCTGGAATTTGCAAAGTGATATTTGGAACCCCGTAGAGGGCTATGGCGAAAAAGGTAATATCTTCCGCTAAAAACTATAAAGAAGCTTTCTGAGAAACTGCTCTGTGTTCTATTAATTCGTCTGACAGAGATACTTCTTTCCCAGGAAGAAGCCTTTCGCTAAGACTGTTCTTGTGGATTTTGCAAAGTGATATTTGGAAGACCATAGAGGGCTATGGTGAAAAAGGAAATATCCTCCGTTAAAAATGGAAGAAAAGCTTTATGAGAAACTGCTTTGTGTTCGGTTAATTCTTCTCACAGAGTTACAGCTTTCCCATCAAGAAGCCTTTCGCGAAGATTGTTCTTGTGGAATTTGCAAAGTTATATTGGAAGCCCTTAGAGGGCTATGGTGAAAAAGGAAATATCTTCCGTTAAAAACTGGAAAGAAGCTTTCTGAGAAATTGCTTTGTGTTATGTTAATTCATCACACAGAGGTACAGCTTTCACCTCAAAGATGCGTTCGCTAAGACTGTTCTTGTGGAATTTGCAAAGTGATATTTTGAAGCCCATAGTGGGCTACGGTGAAAAAGGAAGTATCTTCAGCTAAATACTGGAAAGAAGCTGTCTGAGAAACTACTTTGTGTTCTTTTAATTCATCTCACAGAGTTACGTCTTTCCCCTCAAGAAGCCTTTCGCTAAGACTGTTCTTGTGGAATTTGCAAAGTGATTTTTGGAAGCCCTTAGAGGGTTATGGTGAAAAAGGAAATATCTTCCGTTAAAAACTGGAAAGAAGCTTACTGAGAAACTGCTTTGTGTTCTGTTAATTCTTCTCACAGAGTTACAACTTTCGCCTCAAGAAGCCTTTTGCTAAGACTGTTCGTGTGGATCTTGCGAAGTGATATTTGGAAGCCCATAGAGGGCTGGGGTGAAAAAGGAAATATCCTAAGATAAAAACTGAAAAGAAGCATTCTGCGAAACTGCTTTGTGCTCTGTTAAATCAACTCAGAGAGTTACAGCTTTCCCTTCAGTAAGCGTTTCGCTAAGGCTGTCTTTGTGGAATTGGCAAAGTGATTTTTGAAAGCCCATAGAGGGCTATGGTAAAAAAGGAAATATCTTCCACTAAAAACTGGAAAGAAGCTTTCTGAGAAACTCCTTTGTCTACTGTTAATTCATCTCACAGAGTTACAGCTTTCCCCTCAAGAAACCTTTCACTAAGACTGTTCTTGTGGAATTTTCAAAGTGATATTTGGAAGCCCTTAGAGTGCTATGGTGAAAAAGGAAATATCTTCCGTTAAAAACTGGAAAGAAGCTTTCTGAGAAACTGCTTTGTGTTCTGTTAATTCATCTCACAGAGTTACAGCTTTCCCTTCAAGAAGCCTTTCGCTAAAACTCTTCTTGTGGAATTTCCAAAGTGATATTTGGAAGCCCATAGAGGGCTATGGTGAAAAATGAAATATCTTCCGTTAAAAACTGGAAAGAAGCTTTCTGAGAAGCTGCTCAGTGTTCTGTTAACTCATCTCACAGAGTTACTTCTTTCCCATGAAGAAGCCTTTGGCTAAGACTGTTCTTGTGGCATTTGCAAAGTGATATTTCGCAGCCCATGGAGGGCTATGGAGAAAAAGGAAATATCTTCCTTTAAAAACTGGAAAGAATCTTTCTGAGAAACTGATTTGTTTTCTGTTAATTCATCTCACAGTGTTACTGCCTTCCCCTCAAGAAGCCTTTAGCTAAGACTGCTTTTGTGGAATTTGCAAAGCGATATTTGGAAGCCCATAGAGGGTTTTGGTAAAAAAAGGATATATCTTCCGGTAAAAACTGTAAAGAAGCTCTCTGAGAAACTGCTTCGTGTTCTGTTAAGTCATCTTACGGGGTTACTGCATTCCCTTCAAGAAGCCTTTCCTAAGTCTGTTTTTGTGGAATTTACACAGTGATATTGGAAGCCCTTAGAGGACTATGGTGAAAAAGGAAATATCTTCCGTTAAAAACGGGCGAGAAGCTTTCTGAGAAACTCCTTTGTTTTCTGTTAATTCATCTCACAGAGTTACAGCTTTCCCTTCAAGAAATCTTTCGCTAAGTCTGTTTTTGTGGAATTTGCAAAGTGATATTTGGAATCCCATAGAGGGCTAAGGTGAAAAAGGAAATATCCTAAGATAAAAACTGGAAAGAAGCTTTCTGAGAAATTGCTTTGTGTTCTGTTAATTCATCTCACAGAGTTACAGCTTTCACTTCAAGAAGCCTTTCGCTAAGTCTGTTATTGTGGAATTTGCAATGCGATATTTGGAAGCCCATAGAGGGCTATGGTGAAAAAGGAAAATCTTCCCTTAAAAACTGGAAAGAAGCTTTCTGAGAAACTGCTTTGTGTTCGGTTAATCCATCTCACAATTTCTGCTTTTCCCTCAAGAAGCCTTCGCTAAGACACTTATTGTGGAATTTGCAAAGTGATATTTGGAAGCCCATAGAGGGTTAAGGTGAAAAAGGTAATATCTTCCGTTAAAAACTGGTAAGAAGCTGTCTGAGAAACTGCTTTGTGTTCTGTTAATTCATCTCACAGAGTTACAGCTTTCCCCTCAAGAAGCCTTTCGCGAAGACTGTTCTTGTGGAATTTGCAAAGTTATATTTGGAAGTCCGTAGAGGGCTATGGTGAAAAAGTAAATATCTTCCGTTAAAAACTGGAAGGAAGCTTTCTGAGAAACTGCTTTGCTTTCTGTTAATTCATCTCACAGAGTTGCAGCTTTCCATTCAAGAAGCCTTTCGCTAAATCTCTTTTTGTGGAATTTGCACAGTGATATTTGGAAGCCCATAGAGGACTATGGTGAAAAAGGAAATATCTTCCTTTAAAAACTGGAAAGAAGCTTACTGAGAAACTGCTTTGTGTTCTGTTAATTCTTCTCACAGAGTTACAACTTTCGCCTCAAGAAGCCTTTTGCTAAGACTGTTCGTGTGGATCTTGCGAAGTGATATTTGGAAGCCCATAGAGGGCTGGGGTGAAAAAGGAAATATCCTAAGATAAAAACTGAAAAGAAGCATTCTGCGAAACTGCTTTGTGCTCTGTTAAATCAGCTCAGAGAGTTACAGCTTTCCCTTCAGTAAGCGTTTCGCTAAGGCTGTCTTTGTGGAATTGGCAAAGTGATTTTTGAAAGCCCATAGAGGGCTATGGTAAAAAAGGAAATATCTTCCACTAAAAACTGGAAAGAAGCTTTCTGAGAAACTCCTTTGTCTACTGTTAATTCATCTCACAGAGTTACAGCTTTCCCCTCAAGAAACCTTTCACTAAGACTGTTCTTGTGGAATTTTCAAAGTGATATTTGGAAGCCCTTAGAGTGCTATGGTGAAAAAGGAAATATCTTCCGTTAAAAACTGGAAAGAAGCTTTCTGAGAAACTGCTTTGTGTTCTGTTAATTCATCTCACAGAGTTACAGCTTTCCCTTCAAGAAGCCTTTCGCTAAAACTCTTCTTGTGGAATTTCCAAAGTGATATTTGGAAGCCCATAGAGGGCTATGGTGAAAAATGAAATATCTTCCGTTAAAAACTGGAAAGAAGCTTTCTGAGAAGCTGCTCAGTGTTCTGTTAACTCATCTCACAGAGTTACTTCTTTCCCATGAAGAAGCCTTTGGCTAAGACTGTTCTTGTGGCATTTGCAAAGTGATATTTCGCAGCCCATGGAGGGCTATGGAGAAAAAGGAAATATCTTCCTTTAAAAACTGGAAAGAATCTTTCTGAGAAACTGATTTGTTTTCTGTTAATTCATCTCACAGTGTTACTGCCTTCCCCTCAAGAAGCCTTTAGCTAAGACTGCTTTTGTGGAATTTGCAAAGCGATATTTGGAAGCCCATAGAGGGTTTTGGTAAAAAAAGGATATATCTTCCGGTAAAAACTGTAAAGAAGCTCTCTGAGAAACTGCTTTGTGTTCTGTTAAGTCATCTTACGGGGTTACTGCATTCCCTTCAAGAAGCCTTTCCTAAGTCTGTTTTTGTGGAATTTACACAGTGATATTGGAAGCCCTTAGAGGACTATGGTGAAAAAGGAAATATCTTCCGTTAAAAACGGGCGAGAAGCTTTCTGAGAAACTCCTTTGTTTTCTGTTAATTCATCTCACAGAGTTACAGCTTTCCCTTCAAGAAATCTTTCGCTAAGTCTGTTTTTGTGGAATTTGCAAAGTGATATTTGGAATCCCATAGAGGGCTAAGGTGAAAAAGGAAATATCCTAAGATAAAAACTGGAAAGAAGCTTTCTGAGAAATTGCTTTGTGTTCTGTTAATTCATCTCACAGAGTTACAGCTTTCACTTCAAGAAGCCTTTCGCTAAGTCTGTTATTGTGGAATTTGCAATGCGATATTTGGAAGCCCATAGAGGGCTATGGTGAAAAAGGAAAATCTTCCCTTAAAAACTGGAAAGAAGCTTTCTGAGAAACTGCTTTGTGTTCGGTTAATCCATCTCACAATTTCTGCTTTTCCCTCAAGAAGCCTTCGCTAAGACACTTATTGTGGAATTTGCAAAGTGATATTTGGAAGCCCATAGAGGGTTAAGGTGAAAAAGGTAATATCTTCCGTTAAAAACTGGTAAGAAGCTGTCTGAGAAACTGCTTTGTGTTCTGTTAATTCATCTCACAGAGTTACAGCTTTCCCCTCAAGAAGCCTTTCGCGAAGACTGTTCTTGTGGAATTTGCAAAGTTATATTTGGAAGTCCGTAGAGGGCTATGGTGAAAAAGTAAATATCTTCCGTTAAAAACTGGAAGGAAGCTTTCTGAGAAACTGCTTTGCTTTCTGTTAATTCATCTCACAGAGTTGCAGCTTTCCATTCAAGAAGCCTTTCGCTAAATCTCTTTTTGTGGAATTTGCACAGTGATATTTGGAAGCCCATAGAGGACTATGGTGAAAAAGGAAATATCTTCCTTTAAAAACTGGAAAGAAGCTTACTGAGAAACTGCTTTGTGTTCTGTTAATTCTTCTCACAGAGTTACAACTTTCGCCTCAAGAAGCCTTTTGCTAAGACTGTTCGTGTGGATCTTGCGAAGTGATATTTGGAAGCCCATAGAGGGCTGGGGTGAAAAAGGAAATATCCTAAGATAAAAACTGAAAAGAAGCATTCTGCGAAACTGCTTTGTGCTCTGTTAAATCAGCTCAGAGAGTTACAGCTTTCCCTTCAGTAAGCGTTTCGCTAAGGCTGTCTTTGTGGAATTGGCAAAGTGATTTTTGAAAGCCCATAGAGGGCTATGGTAAAAAAGGAAATATCTTCCACTAAAAACTGGAAAGAAGCTTTCTGAGAAACTCCTTTGTCTACTGTTAATTCATCTCACAGAGTTACAGCTTTCCCCTCAAGAAACCTTTCACTAAGACTGTTCTTGTGGAATTTTCAAAGTGATATTTGGAAGCCCTTAGAGTGCTATGGTGAAAAAGGAAATATCTTCCGTTAAAAACTGGAAAGAAGCTTTCTGAGAAACTGCTTTGTGTTCTGTTAATTCATCTCACAGAGTTACAGCTTTCCCTTCAAGAAGCCTTTCGCTAAAACTCTTCTTGTGGAATTTCCAAAGTGATATTTGGAAGCCCATAGAGGGCTATGGTGGAAAATGAAATATCTTCCGTTAAAAACTGGAAAGAAGCTTTCTGAGAAGCTGCTCAGTGTTCTGTTAACTCATCTCACAGAGTTACTTCTTTCCCATGAAGAAGCCTCTGGCTAAGACTGTTCTTGTGGCATTTGCAAAGTGATATTTTGCAGCCCATGGAGGGCTATGGAGAAAAAGGAAATATCTTCCTTTAAAAACTGGAAAGAATCTTTCTGAGAAACTGATTTGTTTTCTGTTAATTCATCTCACAGTGTTACTGCCTTCCCCTCAAGAAGCCTTTAGCTAAGACTGCTTTTGTGGAATTTGCAAAGCGATATTTGGAAGCCCATAGAGGGTTTTGGTAAAAAAAGGATATATCTTCCGGTAAAAACTGTAAAGAAGCTCTCTGAGAAACTGCTTTGTGTTCTGTTAAGTCATCTTACGGGGTTACTGCATTCCCTTCAAGAAGCCTTTCCTAAGTCTGTTTTTGTGGAATTTACACAGTGATATTGGAAGCCCTTAGAGGACTATGGTGAAAAAGGAAATATCTTCCGTTAAAAACGGGCGAGAAGCTTTCTGAGAAACTCCTTTGTTTTCTGTTAATTCATCTCACAGAGTTACAGCTTTCCCTTCAAGAAATCTTTCGCTAAGTCTGTTTTTGTGGAATTTGCAAAGTGATATTTGGAATCCCATAGAGGGCTAAGGTGAAAAAGGAAATATCCTAAGATAAAAACTGGAAAGAAGCTTTCTGAGAAATTGCTTTGTGTTCTGTTAATTCATCTCACAGAGTTACAGCTTTCACTTCAAGAAGCCTTTCGCTAAGTCTGTTATTGTGGAATTTGCAATGCGATATTTGGAAGCCCATAGAGGGCTATGGTGAAAAAGGAAAATCTTCCCTTAAAAACTGGAAAGAAGCTTTCTGAGAAACTGCTTTGTGTTCGGTTAATCCATCTCACAATTTCTGCTTTTCCCTCAAGAAGCCTTCGCTAAGACACTTATTGTGGAATTTGCAAAGTGATATTTGGAAGCCCATAGAGGGTTAAGGTGAAAAAGGTAATATCTTCCGTTAAAAACTGGTAAGAAGCTGTCTGAGAAACTGCTTTGTGTTCTGTTAATTCATCTCACAGAGTTACAGCTTTCCCCTCAAGAAGCCTTTCGCGAAGACTGTTCTTGTGGAATTTGCAAAGTTATATTTGGAAGTCCGTAGAGGGCTATGGTGAAAAAGTAAATATCTTCCGTTAAAAACTGGAAGGAAGCTTTCTGAGAAACTGCTTTGCTTTCTGTTAATTCATCTCACAGAGTTGCAGCTTTCCATTCAAGAAGCCTTTCGCTAAATCTCTTTTTGTGGAATTTGCACAGTGATATTTGGAAGCCCATAGAGGACTATGGTGAAAAAGGAAATATCTTCCTTTAAAAACTGGAAAGAAGCTTACTGAGAAACTGCTTTGTGTTCTGTTAATTCTTCTCACAGAGTTACAACTTTCGCCTCAAGAAGCCTTTTGCTAAGACTGTTCGTGTGGATCTTGCGAAGTGATATTTGGAAGCCCATAGAGGGCTGGGGTGAAAAAGGAAATATCCTAAGATAAAAACTGAAAAGAAGCATTCTGCGAAACTGCTTTGTGCTCTGTTAAATCAGCTCAGAGAGTTACAGCTTTCCCTTCAGTAAGCGTTTCGCTAAGGCTGTCTTTGTGGAATTGGCAAAGTGATTTTTGAAAGCCCATAGAGGGCTATGGTAAAAAAGGAAATATCTTCCACTAAAAACTGGAAAGAAGCTTTCTGAGAAACTCCTTTGTCTACTGTTAATTCATCTCACAGAGTTACAGCTTTCCCCTCAAGAAACCTTTCACTAAGACTGTTCTTGTGGAATTTTCAAAGTGATATTTGGAAGCCCTTAGAGTGCTATGGTGAAAAAGGAAATATCTTCCGTTAAAAACTGGAAAGAAGCTTTCTGAGAAACTGCTTTGTGTTCTGTTAATTCATCTCACAGAGTTACAGCTTTCCCTTCAAGAAGCCTTTCGCTAAAACTCTTCTTGTGGAATTTCCAAAGTGATATTTGGAAGCCCATAGAGGGCTATGGTGGAAAATGAAATATCTTCCGTTAAAAACTGGAAAGAAGCTTTCTGAGAAGCTGCTCAGTGTTCTGTTAACTCATCTCACAGAGTTACTTCTTTCCCATGAAGAAGCCTCTGGCTAAGACTGTTCTTGTGGCATTTGCAAAGTGATATTTCGCAGCCCATGGAGGGCTATGGAGAAAAAGGAAATATCTTCCTTTAAAAACTGGAAAGAATCTTTCTGAGA
The DNA here is from genome assembly GCF_047675955.1 of Chlorocebus sabaeus. NCBI lineage: Eukaryota > Metazoa > Chordata > Mammalia > Primates > Cercopithecidae > Chlorocebus > Chlorocebus sabaeus. The sequence continues at coordinate 139,631 of NW_027327603.1, forward strand.
AACTGATTTGTTTTCTGTTAATTCATCTCACAGTGTTACTGCCTTCCCCTCAAGAAGCCTTTAGCTAAGACTGCTTTTGTGGAATTTGCAAAGCGATATTTGGAAGCCCATAGAGGGTTTTGGTAAAAAAAGGATATATCTTCCGGTAAAAACTGTAAAGAAGCTCTCTGAGAAACTGCTTTGTGTTCTGTTAAGTCATCTTACGGGGTTACTGCATTCCCTTCAAGAAGCCTTTCCTAAGTCTGTTTTTGTGGAATTTACACAGTGATATTGGAAGCCCTTAGAGGACTATGGTGAAAAAGGAAATATCTTCCGTTAAAAACGGGCGAGAAGCTTTCTGAGAAACTCCTTTGTTTTCTGTTAATTCATCTCACAGAGTTACAGCTTTCCCTTCAAGAAATCTTTCGCTAAGTCTGTTTTTGTGGAATTTGCAAAGTGATATTTGGAATCCCATAGAGGGCTAAGGTGAAAAAGGAAATATCCTAAGATAAAAACTGGAAAGAAGCTTTCTGAGAAATTGCTTTGTGTTCTGTTAATTCATCTCACAGAGTTACAGCTTTCACTTCAAGAAGCCTTTCGCTAAGTCTGTTATTGTGGAATTTGCAATGCGATATTTGGAAGCCCATAGAGGGCTATGGTGAAAAAGGAAAATCTTCCCTTAAAAACTGGAAAGAAGCTTTCTGAGAAACTGCTTTGTGTTCGGTTAATCCATCTCACAATTTCTGCTTTTCCCTCAAGAAGCCTTCGCTAAGACACTTATTGTGGAATTTGCAAAGTGATATTTGGAAGCCCATAGAGGGTTAAGGTGAAAAAGGTAATATCTTCCGTTAAAAACTGGTAAGAAGCTGTCTGAGAAACTGCTTTGTGTTCTGTTAATTCATCTCACAGAGTTACAGCTTTCCCCTCAAGAAGCCTTTCGCGAAGACTGTTCTTGTGGAATTTGCAAAGTTATATTTGGAAGTCCGTAGAGGGCTATGGTGAAAAAGTAAATATCTTCCGTTAAAAACTGGAAGGAAGCTTTCTGAGAAACTGCTTTGCTTTCTGTTAATTCATCTCACAGAGTTGCAGCTTTCCATTCAAGAAGCCTTTCGCTAAATCTCTTTTTGTGGAATTTGCACAGTGATATTTGGAAGCCCATAGAGGACTATGGTGAAAAAGGAAATATCTTCCTTTAAAAACTGGAAAGAAGCTTACTGAGAAACTGCTTTGTGTTCTGTTAATTCTTCTCACAGAGTTACAACTTTCGCCTCAAGAAGCCTTTTGCTAAGACTGTTCGTGTGGATCTTGCGAAGTGATATTTGGAAGCCCATAGAGGGCTGGGGTGAAAAAGGAAATATCCTAAGATAAAAACTGAAAAGAAGCATTCTGCGAAACTGCTTTGTGCTCTGTTAAATCAGCTCAGAGAGTTACAGCTTTCCCTTCAGTAAGCGTTTCGCTAAGGCTGTCTTTGTGGAATTGGCAAAGTGATTTTTGAAAGCCCATAGAGGGCTATGGTAAAAAAGGAAATATCTTCCACTAAAAACTGGAAAGAAGCTTTCTGAGAAACTCCTTTGTCTACTGTTAATTCATCTCACAGAGTTACAGCTTTCCCCTCAAGAAACCTTTCACTAAGACTGTTCTTGTGGAATTTTCAAAGTGATATTTGGAAGCCCTTAGAGTGCTATGGTGAAAAAGGAAATATCTTCCGTTAAAAACTGGAAAGAAGCTTTCTGAGAAACTGCTTTGTGTTCTGTTAATTCATCTCACAGAGTTACAGCTTTCCCTTCAAGAAGCCTTTCGCTAAAACTCTTCTTGTGGAATTTCCAAAGTGATATTTGGAAGCCCATAGAGGGCTATGGTGGAAAATGAAATATCTTCCGTTAAAAACTGGAAAGAAGCTTTCTGAGAAGCTGCTCAGTGTTCTGTTAACTCATCTCACAGAGTTACTTCTTTCCCATGAAGAAGCCTCTGGCTAAGACTGTTCTTGTGGCATTTGCAAAGTGATATTTCGCAGCCCATGGAGGGCTATGGAGAAAAAGGAAATATCTTCCTTTAAAAACTGGAAAGAATCTTTCTGAGAAACTGATTTGTTTTCTGTTAATTCATCTCACAGTGTTACTGCCTTCCCCTCAAGAAGCCTTTAGCTAAGACTGCTTTTGTGGAATTTGCAAAGCGATATTTGGAAGCCCATAGAGGGTTTTGGTAAAAAAAGGATATATCTTCCGGTAAAAACTGTAAAGAAGCTCTCTGAGAAACTGCTTCGTGTTCTGTTAAGTCATCTTACGGGGTTACTGCATTCCCTTCAAGAAGCCTTTCCTAAGTCTGTTTTTGTGGAATTTACACAGTGATATTGGAAGCCCTTAGAGGACTATGGTGAAAAAGGAAATATCTTCCGTTAAAAACGGGCGAGAAGCTTTCTGAGAAACTCCTTTGTTTTCTGTTAATTCATCTCACAGAGTTACAGCTTTCCCTTCAAGAAATCTTTCGCTAAGTCTGTTTTTGTGGAATTTGCAAAGTGATATTTGGAATCCCATAGAGGGCTAAGGTGAAAAAGGAAATATCCTAAGATAAAAACTGGAAAGAAGCTTTCTGAGAAATTGCTTTGTGTTCTGTTAATTCATCTCACAGAGTTACAGCTTTCACTTCAAGAAGCCTTTCGCTAAGTCTGTTATTGTGGAATTTGCAATGCGATATTTGGAAGCCCATAGAGGGCTATGGTGAAAAAGGAAAATCTTCCCTTAAAAACTGGAAAGAAGCTTTCTGAGAAACTGCTTTGTGTTCGGTTAATCCATCTCACAATTTCTGCTTTTCCCTCAAGAAGCCTTCGCTAAGACACTTATTGTGGAATTTGCAAAGTGATATTTGGAAGCCCATAGAGGGTTAAGGTGAAAAAGGTAATATCTTCCGTTAAAAACTGGTAAGAAGCTGTCTGAGAAACTGCTTTGTGTTCTGTTAATTCATCTCACAGAGTTACAGCTTTCCCCTCAAGAAGCCTTTCGCGAAGACTGTTCTTGTGGAATTTGCAAAGTTATATTTGGAAGTCCGTAGAGGGCTATGGTGAAAAAGTAAATATCTTCCGTTAAAAACTGGAAGGAAGCTTTCTGAGAAACTGCTTTGCTTTCTGTTAATTCATCTCACAGAGTTGCAGCTTTCCATTCAAGAAGCCTTTCGCTAAATCTCTTTTTGTGGAATTTGCACAGTGATATTTGGAAGCCCATAGAGGACTATGGTGAAAAAGGAAATATCTTCCTTTAAAAACTGGAAAGAAGCTTACTGAGAAACTGCTTTGTGTTCTGTTAATTCTTCTCACAGAGTTACAACTTTCGCCTCAAGAAGCCTTTTGCTAAGACTGTTCGTGTGGATCTTGCGAAGTGATATTTGGAAGCCCATAGAGGGCTGGGGTGAAAAAGGAAATATCCTAAGATAAAAACTGAAAAGAAGCATTCTGCGAAACTGCTTTGTGCTCTGTTAAATCAGCTCAGAGAGTTACAGCTTTCCCTTCAGTAAGCGTTTCGCTAAGGCTGTCTTTGTGGAATTGGCAAAGTGATTTTTGAAAGCCCATAGAGGGCTATGGTAAAAAAGGAAATATCTTCCACTAAAAACTGGAAAGAAGCTTTCTGAGAAACTCCTTTGTCTACTGTTAATTCATCTCACAGAGTTACAGCTTTCCCCTCAAGAAACCTTTCACTAAGACTGTTCTTGTGGAATTTTCAAAGTGATATTTGGAAGCCCTTAGAGTGCTATGGTGAAAAAGGAAATATCTTCCGTTAAAAACTGGAAAGAAGCTTTCTGAGAAACTGCTTTGTGTTCTGTTAATTCATCTCACAGAGTTACAGCTTTCCCTTCAAGAAGCCTTTCGCTAAAACTCTTCTTGTGGAATTTCCAAAGTGATATTTGGAAGCCCATAGAGGGCTATGGTGGAAAATGAAATATCTTCCGTTAAAAACTGGAAAGAAGCTTTCTGAGAAGCTGCTCAGTGTTCTGTTAACTCATCTCACAGAGTTACTTCTTTCCCATGAAGAAGCCTCTGGCTAAGACTGTTCTTGTGGCATTTGCAAAGTGATATTTCGCAGCCCATGGAGGGCTATGGAGAAAAAGGAAATATCTTCCTTTAAAAACTGGAAAGAATCTTTCTGAGAAACTGATTTGTTTTCTGTTAATTCATCTCACAGTGTTACTGCCTTCCCCTCAAGAAGCCTTTAGCTAAGACTGCTTTTGTGGAATTTGCAAAGCGATATTTGGAAGCCCATAGAGGGTTTTGGTAAAAAAAGGATATATCTTCCGGTAAAAACTGTAAAGAAGCTCTCTGAGAAACTGCTTTGTGTTCTGTTAAGTCATCTTACGGGGTTACTGCATTCCCTTCAAGAAGCCTTTCCTAAGTCTGTTTTTGTGGAATTTACACAGTGATATTGGAAGCCCTTAGAGGACTATGGTGAAAAAGGAAATATCTTCCGTTAAAAACGGGCGAGAAGCTTTCTGAGAAACTCCTTTGTTTTCTGTTAATTCATCTCACAGAGTTACAGCTTTCCCTTCAAGAAATCTTTCGCTAAGTCTGTTTTTGTGGAATTTGCAAAGTGATATTTGGAATCCCATAGAGGGCTAAGGTGAAAAAGGAAATATCCTAAGATAAAAACTGGAAAGAAGCTTTCTGAGAAATTGCTTTGTGTTCTGTTAATTCATCTCACAGAGTTACAGCTTTCACTTCAAGAAGCCTTTCGCTAAGTCTGTTATTGTGGAATTTGCAATGCGATATTTGGAAGCCCATAGAGGGCTATGGTGAAAAAGGAAAATCTTCCCTTAAAAACTGGAAAGAAGCTTTCTGAGAAACTGCTTTGTGTTCGGTTAATCCATCTCACAATTTCTGCTTTTCCCTCAAGAAGCCTTCGCTAAGACACTTATTGTGGAATTTGCAAAGTGATATTTGGAAGCCCATAGAGGGTTAAGGTGAAAAAGGTAATATCTTCCGTTAAAAACTGGTAAGAAGCTGTCTGAGAAACTGCTTTGTGTTCTGTTAATTCATCTCACAGAGTTACAGCTTTCCCCTCAAGAAGCCTTTCGCGAAGACTGTTCTTGTGGAATTTGCAAAGTTATATTTGGAATCCCATAGAGGGCTAAGGTGAAAAAGGAAATATCCTAAGATAAAAACTGGAAAGAAGCTTTCTGAGAAATTGCTTTGTGTTCTGTTAATTCATCTCACAGAGTTACAGCTTTCACTTCAAGAAGCCTTTCGCTAAGTCTGTTATTGTGGAATTTGCAATGCGATATTTGGAAGCCCATAGAGGGCTATGGTGAAAAAGGAAAATCTTCCCTTAAAAACTGGAAAGAAGCTTTCTGAGAAACTGCTTTGTGTTCGGTTAATCCATCTCACAATTTCTGCTTTTCCCTCAAGAAGCCTTCGCTAAGACACTTATTGTGGAATTTGCAAAGTGATATTTGGAAGCCCATAGAGGGTTAAGGTGAAAAAGGTAATATCTTCCGTTAAAAACTGGTAAGAAGCTGTCTGAGAAACTGCTTTGTGTTCTGTTAATTCATCTCACAGAGTTACAGCTTTCCCCTCAAGAAGCCTTTCGCGAAGACTGTTCTTGTGGAATTTGCAAAGTTATATTTGGAAGTCCGTAGAGGGCTATGGTGAAAAAGTAAATATCTTCCGTTAAAAACTGGAAGGAAGCTTTCTGAGAAACTGCTTTGCTTTCTGTTAATTCATCTCACAGAGTTGCAGCTTTCCATTCAAGAAGCCTTTCGCTAAATCTCTTTTTGTGGAATTTGCACAGTGATATTTGGAAGCCCATAGAGGACTATGGTGAAAAAGGAAATATCTTCCTTTAAAAACTGGAAAGAAGCTTACTGAGAAACTGCTTTGTGTTCTGTTAATTCTTCTCACAGAGTTACAACTTTCGCCTCAAGAAGCCTTTTGCTAAGACTGTTCGTGTGGATCTTGCGAAGTGATATTTGGAAGCCCATAGAGGGCTGGGGTGAAAAAGGAAATATCCTAAGATAAAAACTGAAAAGAAGCATTCTGCGAAACTGCTTTGTGCTCTGTTAAATCAGCTCAGAGAGTTACAGCTTTCCCTTCAGTAAGCGTTTCGCTAAGGCTGTCTTTGTGGAATTGGCAAAGTGATTTTTGAAAGCCCATAGAGGGCTATGGTAAAAAAGGAAATATCTTCCACTAAAAACTGGAAAGAAGCTTTCTGAGAAACTCCTTTGTCTACTGTTAATTCATCTCACAGAGTTACAGCTTTCCCCTCAAGAAACCTTTCACTAAGACTGTTCTTGTGGAATTTTCAAAGTGATATTTGGAAGCCCTTAGAGTGCTATGGTGAAAAAGGAAATATCTTCCGTTAAAAACTGGAAAGAAGCTTTCTGAGAAACTGCTTTGTGTTCTGTTAATTCATCTCACAGAGTTACAGCTTTCCCTTCAAGAAGCCTTTCGCTAAAACTCTTCTTGTGGAATTTCCAAAGTGATATTTGGAAGCCCATAGAGGGCTATGGTGGAAAATGAAATATCTTCCGTTAAAAACTGGAAAGAAGCTTTCTGAGAAGCTGCTCAGTGTTCTGTTAACTCATCTCACAGAGTTACTTCTTTCCCATGAAGAAGCCTCTGGCTAAGACTGTTCTTGTGGCATTTGCAAAGTGATATTTCGCAGCCCATGGAGGGCTATGGAGAAAAAGGAAATATCTTCCTTTAAAAACTGGAAAGAATCTTTCTGAGAAACTGATTTGTTTTCTGTTAATTCATCTCACAGTGTTACTGCCTTCCCCTCAAGAAGCCTTTAGCTAAGACTGCTTTTGTGGAATTTGCAAAGCGATATTTGGAAGCCCATAGAGGGTTTTGGTAAAAAAAGGATATATCTTCCGGTAAAAACTGTAAAGAAGCTCTCTGAGAAACTGCTTCGTGTTCTGTTAAGTCATCTTACGGGGTTACTGCATTCCCTTCAAGAAGCCTTTCCTAAGTCTGTTTTTGTGGAATTTACACAGTGATATTGGAAGCCCTTAGAGGACTATGGTGAAAAAGGAAATATCTTCCGTTAAAAACGGGCGAGAAGCTTTCTGAGAAACTCCTTTGTTTTCTGTTAATTCATCTCACAGAGTTACAGCTTTCCCTTCAAGAAATCTTTCGCTAAGTCTGTTTTTGTGGAATTTGCAAAGTGATATTTGGAATCCCATAGAGGGCTAAGGTGAAAAAGGAAATATCCTAAGATAAAAACTGGAAAGAAGCTTTCTGAGAAATTGCTTTGTGTTCTGTTAATTCATCTCACAGAGTTACAGCTTTCACTTCAAGAAGCCTTTCGCTAAGTCTGTTATTGTGGAATTTGCAATGCGATATTTGGAAGCCCATAGAGGGCTATGGTGAAAAAGGAAAATCTTCCCTTAAAAACTGGAAAGAAGCTTTCTGAGAAACTGCTTTGTGTTCGGTTAATCCATCTCACAATTTCTGCTTTTCCCTCAAGAAGCCTTCGCTAAGACACTTATTGTGGAATTTGCAAAGTGATATTTGGAAGCCCATAGAGGGTTAAGGTGAAAAAGGTAATATCTTCCGTTAAAAACTGGTAAGAAGCTGTCTGAGAAACTGCTTTGTGTTCTGTTAATTCATCTCACAGAGTTACAGCTTTCCCCTCAAGAAGCCTTTCGCGAAGACTGTTCTTGTGGAATTTGCAAAGTTATATTTGGAAGTCCGTAGAGGGCTATGGTGAAAAAGTAAATATCTTCCGTTAAAAACTGGAAGGAAGCTTTCTGAGAAACTGCTTTGCTTTCTGTTAATTCATCTCACAGAGTTGCAGCTTTCCATTCAAGAAGCCTTTCGCTAAATCTCTTTTTGTGGAATTTGCACAGTGATATTTGGAAGCCCATAGAGGACTATGGTGAAAAAGGAAATATCTTCCTTTAAAAACTGGAAAGAAGCTTACTGAGAAACTGCTTTGTGTTCTGTTAATTCTTCTCACAGAGTTACAACTTTCGCCTCAAGAAGCCTTTTGCTAAGACTGTTCGTGTGGATCTTGCGAAGTGATATTTGGAAGCCCATAGAGGGCTGGGGTGAAAAAGGAAATATCCTAAGATAAAAACTGAAAAGAAGCATTCTGCGAAACTGCTTTGTGCTCTGTTAAATCAGCTCAGAGAGTTACAGCTTTCCCTTCAGTAAGCGTTTCGCTAAGGCTGTCTTTGTGGAATTGGCAAAGTGATTTTTGAAAGCCCATAGAGGGCTATGGTAAAAAAGGAAATATCTTCCACTAAAAACTGGAAAGAAGCTTTCTGAGAAACTCCTTTGTCTACTGTTAATTCATCTCACAGAGTTACAGCTTTCCCCTCAAGAAACCTTTCACTAAGACTGTTCTTGTGGAATTTTCAAAGTGATATTTGGAAGCCCTTAGAGTGCTATGGTGAAAAAGGAAATATCTTCCGTTAAAAACTGGAAAGAAGCTTTCTGAGAAACTGCTTTGTGTTCTGTTAATTCATCTCACAGAGTTACAGCTTTCCCTTCAAGAAGCCTTTCGCTAAAACTCTTCTTGTGGAATTTCCAAAGTGATATTTGGAAGCCCATAGAGGGCTATGGTGGAAAATGAAATATCTTCCGTTAAAAACTGGAAAGAAGCTTTCTGAGAAGCTGCTCAGTGTTCTGTTAACTCATCTCACAGAGTTACTTCTTTCCCATGAAGAAGCCTCTGGCTAAGACTGTTCTTGTGGCATTTGCAAAGTGATATTTTGCAGCCCATGGAGGGCTATGGAGAAAAAGGAAATATCTTCCTTTAAAAACTGGAAAGAATCTTTCTGAGAAACTGATTTGTTTTCTGTTAATTCATCTCACAGTGTTACTGCCTTCCCCTCAAGAAGCCTTTAGCTAAGACTGCTTTTGTGGAATTTGCAAAGCGATATTTGGAAGCCCATAGAGGGTTTTGGTAAAAAAAGGATATATCTTCCGGTAAAAACTGTAAAGAAGCTCTCTGAGAAACTGCTTTGTGTTCTGTTAAGTCATCTTACGGGGTTACTGCATTCCCTTCAAGAAGCCTTTCCTAAGTCTGTTTTTGTGGAATTTACACAGTGATATTGGAAGCCCTTAGAGGACTATGGTGAAAAAGGAAATATCTTCCGTTAAAAACGGGCGAGAAGCTTTCTGAGAAACTCCTTTGTTTTCTGTTAATTCATCTCACAGAGTTACAGCTTTCCCTTCAAGAAATCTTTCGCTAAGTCTGTTTTTGTGGAATTTGCAAAGTGATATTTGGAATCCCATAGAGGGCTAAGGTGAAAAAGGAAATATCCTAAGATAAAAACTGGAAAGAAGCTTTCTGAGAAATTGCTTTGTGTTCTGTTAATTCATCTCACAGAGTTACAGCTTTCACTTCAAGAAGCCTTTCGCTAAGTCTGTTATTGTGGAATTTGCAATGCGATATTTGGAAGCCCATAGAGGGCTATGGTGAAAAAGGAAAATCTTCCCTTAAAAACTGGAAAGAAGCTTTCTGAGAAACTGCTTTGTGTTCGGTTAATCCATCTCACAATTTCTGCTTTTCCCTCAAGAAGCCTTCGCTAAGACACTTATTGTGGAATTTGCAAAGTGATATTTGGAAGCCCATAGAGGGTTAAGGTGAAAAAGGTAATATCTTCCGTTAAAAACTGGTAAGAAGCTGTCTGAGAAACTGCTTTGTGTTCTGTTAATTCATCTCACAGAGTTACAGCTTTCCCCTCAAGAAGCCTTTCGCGAAGACTGTTCTTGTGGAATTTGCAAAGTTATATTTGGAAGTCCGTAGAGGGCTATGGTGAAAAAGTAAATATCTTCCGTTAAAAACTGGAAGGAAGCTTTCTGAGAAACTGCTTTGCTTTCTGTTAATTCATCTCACAGAGTTGCAGCTTTCCATTCAAGAAGCCTTTCGCTAAATCTCTTTTTGTGGAATTTGCACAGTGATATTTGGAAGCCCATAGAGGACTATGGTGAAAAAGGAAATATCTTCCTTTAAAAACTGGAAAGAAGCTTACTGAGAAACTGCTTTGTGTTCTGTTAATTCTTCTCACAGAGTTACAACTTTCGCCTCAAGAAGCCTTTTGCTAAGACTGTTCGTGTGGATCTTGCGAAGTGATATTTGGAAGCCCATAGAGGGCTGGGGTGAAAAAGGAAATATCCTAAGATAAAAACTGAAAAGAAGCATTCTGCGAAACTGCTTTGTGCTCTGTTAAATCAGCTCAGAGAGTTACAGCTTTCCCTTCAGTAAGCGTTTCGCTAAGGCTGTCTTTGTGGAATTGGCAAAGTGATTTTTGAAAGCCCATAGAGGGCTATGGTAAAAAAGGAAATATCTTCCACTAAAAACTGGAAAGAAGCTTTCTGAGAAACTCCTTTGTCTACTGTTAATTCATCTCACAGAGTTACAGCTTTCCCCTCAAGAAACCTTTCACTAAGACTGTTCTTGTGGAATTTTCAAAGTGATATTTGGAAGCCCTTAGAGTGCTATGGTGAAAAAGGAAATATCTTCCGTTAAAAACTGGAAAGAAGCTTTCTGAGAAACTGCTTTGTGTTCTGTTAATTCATCTCACAGAGTTACAGCTTTCCCTTCAAGAAGCCTTTCGCTAAAACTCTTCTTGTGGAATTTCCAAAGTGATATTTGGAAGCCCATAGAGGGCTATGGTGGAAAATGAAATATCTTCCGTTAAAAACTGGAAAGAAGCTTTCTGAGAAGCTGCTCAGTGTTCTGTTAACTCATCTCACAGAGTTACTTCTTTCCCATGAAGAAGCCTCTGGCTAAGACTGTTCTTGTGGCATTTGCAAAGTGATATTTCGCAGCCCATGGAGGGCTATGGAGAAAAAGGAAATATCTTCCTTTAAAAACTGGAAAGAATCTTTCTGAGAAACTGATTTGTTTTCTGTTAATTCATCTCACAGTGTTACTGCCTTCCCCTCAAGAAGCCTTTAGCTAAGACTGCTTTTGTGGAATTTGCAAAGCGATATTTGGAAGCCCATAGAGGGTTTTGGTAAAAAAAGGATATATCTTCCGGTAAAAACTGTAAAGAAGCTCTCTGAGAAACTGCTTTGTGTTCTGTTAAGTCATCTTACGGGGTTACTGCATTCCCTTCAAGAAGCCTTTCCTAAGTCTGTTTTTGTGGAATTTACACAGTGATATTGGAAGCCCTTAGAGGACTATGGTGAAAAAGGAAATATCTTCCGTTAAAAACGGGCGAGAAGCTTTCTGAGAAACTCCTTTGTTTTCTGTTAATTCATCTCACAGAGTTACAGCTTTCCCTTCAAGAAATCTTTCGCTAAGTCTGTTTTTGTGGAATTTGCAAAGTGATATTTGGAATCCCATAGAGGGCTAAGGTGAAAAAGGAAATATCCTAAGATAAAAACTGGAAAGAAGCTTTCTGAGAAATTGCTTTGTGTTCTGTTAATTCATCTCACAGAGTTACAGCTTTCACTTCAAGAAGCCTTTCGCTAAGTCTGTTATTGTGGAATTTGCAATGCGATATTTGGAAGCCCATAGAGGGCTATGGTGAAAAAGGAAAATCTTCCCTTAAAAACTGGAAAGAAGCTTTCTGAGAAACTGCTTTGTGTTCGGTTAATCCATCTCACAATTTCTGCTTTTCCCTCAAGAAGCCTTCGCTAAGACACTTATTGTGGAATTTGCAAAGTGATATTTGGAAGCCCATAGAGGGTTAAGGTGAAAAAGGTAATATCTTCCGTTAAAAACTGGTAAGAAGCTGTCTGAGAAACTGCTTTGTGTTCTGTTAATTCATCTCACAGAGTTACAGCTTTCCCCTCAAGAAGCCTTTCGCGAAGACTGTTCTTGTGGAATTTGCAAAGTTATATTTGGAAGTCCGTAGAGGGCTATGGTGAAAAAGTAAATATCTTCCGTTAAAAACTGGAAGGAAGCTTTCTGAGAAACTGCTTTGCTTTCTGTTAATTCATCTCACAGAGTTGCAGCTTTCCATTCAAGAAGCCTTTCGCTAAATCTCTTTTTGTGGAATTTGCACAGTGATATTTGGAAGCCCATAGAGGACTATGGTGAAAAAGGAAATATCTTCCTTTAAAAACTGGAAAGAAGCTTACTGAGAAACTGCTTTGTGTTCTGTTAATTCTTCTCACAGAGTTACAACTTTCGCCTCAAGAAGCCTTTTGCTAAGACTGTTCGTGTGGATCTTGCGAAGTGATATTTGGAAGCCCATAGAGGGCTGGGGTGAAAAAGGAAATATCCTAAGATAAAAACTGAAAAGAAGCATTCTGCGAAACTGCTTTGTGCTCTGTTAAATCAGCTCAGAGAGTTACAGCTTTCCCTTCAGTAAGCGTTTCGCTAAGGCTGTCTTTGTGGAATTGGCAAAGTGATTTTTGAAAGCCCATAGAGGGCTATGGTAAAAAAGGAAATATCTTCCACTAAAAACTGGAAAGAAGCTTTCTGAGAAACTCCTTTGTCTACTGTTAATTCATCTCACAGAGTTACAGCTTTCCCCTCAAGAAACCTTTCACTAAGACTGTTCTTGTGGAATTTTCAAAGTGATATTTGGAAGCCCTTAGAGTGCTATGGTGAAAAAGGAAATATCTTCCGTTAAAAACTGGAAAGAAGCTTTCTGAGAAACTGCTTTGTGTTCTGTTAATTCATCTCACAGAGTTACAGCTTTCCCTTCAAGAAGCCTTTCGCTAAAACTCTTCTTGTGGAATTTCCAAAGTGATATTTGGAAGCCCATAGAGGGCTATGGTGAAAAATGAAATATCTTCCGTTAAAAACTGGAAAGAAGCTTTCTGAGAAGCTGCTCAGTGTTCTGTTAACTCATCTCACAGAGTTACTTCTTTCCCATGAAGAAGCCTCTGGCTAAGACTGTTCTTGTGGCATTTGCAAAGTGATATTTCGCAGCCCATGGAGGGCTATGGAGAAAAAGGAAATATCTTCCTTTAAAAACTGGAAAGAATCTTTCTGAGAAACTGATTTGTTTTCTGTTAATTCATCTCACAGTGTTACTGCCTTCCCCTCAAGAAGCCTTTAGCTAAGACTGCTTTTGTGGAATTTGCAAAGCGATATTTGGAAGCCCATAGAGGGTTTTGGTAAAAAAAGGATATATCTTCCGGTAAAAACTGTAAAGAAGCTCTCTGAGAAACTGCTTCGTGTTCTGTTAAGTCATCTTACGGGGTTACTGCATTCCCTTCAAGAAGCCTTTCCTAAGTCTGTTTTTGTGGAATTTACACAGTGATATTGGAAGCCCTTAGAGGACTATGGTGAAAAAGGAAATATCTTCCGTTAAAAACGGGCGAGAAGCTTTCTGAGAAACTCCTTTGTTTTCTGTTAATTCATCTCACAGAGTTACAGCTTTCCCTTCAAGAAATCTTTCGCTAAGTCTGTTTTTGTGGAATTTGCAAAGTGATATTTGGAATCCCATAGAGGGCTAAGGTGAAAAAGGAAATATCCTAAGATAAAAACTGGAAAGAAGCTTTCTGAGAAATTGCTTTGTGTTCTGTTAATTCATCTCACAGAGTTACAGCTTTCACTTCAAGAAGCCTTTCGCTAAGTCTGTTATTGTGGAATTTGCAATGCGATATTTGGAAGCCCATAGAGGGCTATGGTGAAAAAGGAAAATCTTCCCTTAAAAACTGGAAAGAAGCTTTCTGAGAAACTGCTTTGTGTTCGGTTAATCCATCTCACAATTTCTGCTTTTCCCTCAAGAAGCCTTCGCTAAGACACTTATTGTGGAATTTGCAAAGTGATATTTGGAAGCCCATAGAGGGTTAAGGTGAAAAAGGTAATATCTTCCGTTAAAAACTGGTAAGAAGCTGTCTGAGAAACTGCTTTGTGTTCTGTTAATTCATCTCACAGAGTTACAGCTTTCCCCTCAAGAAGCCTTTCGCGAAGACTGTTCTTGTGGAATTTGCAAAGTTATATTTGGAAGTCCGTAGAGGGCTATGGTGAAAAAGTAAATATCTTCCGTTAAAAACTGGAAGGAAGCTTTCTGAGAAACTGCTTTGCTTTCTGTTAATTCATCTCACAGAGTTGCAGCTTTCCATTCAAGAAGCCTTTCGCTAAATCTCTTTTTGTGGAATTTGCACAGTGATATTTGGAAGCCCATAGAGGACTATGGTGAAAAAGGAAATATCTTCCTTTAAAAACTGGAAAGAAGCTTACTGAGAAACTGCTTTGTGTTCTGTTAATTCTTCTCACAGAGTTACAACTTTCGCCTCAAGAAGCCTTTTGCTAAGACTGTTCGTGTGGATCTTGCGAAGTGATATTTGGAAGCCCATAGAGGGCTGGGGTGAAAAAGGAAATATCCTAAGATAAAAACTGAAAAGAAGCATTCTGCGAAACTGCTTTGTGCTCTGTTAAATCAGCTCAGAGAGTTACAGCTTTCCCTTCAGTAAGCGTTTCGCTAAGGCTGTCTTTGTGGAATTGGCAAAGTGATTTTTGAAAGCCCATAGAGGGCTATGGTAAAAAAGGAAATATCTTCCACTAAAAACTGGAAAGAAGCTTTCTGAGAAACTCCTTTGTCTACTGTTAATTCATCTCACAGAGTTACAGCTTTCCCCTCAAGAAACCTTTCACTAAGACTGTTCTTGTGGAATTTTCAAAGTGATATTTGGAAGCCCTTAGAGTGCTATGGTGAAAAAGGAAATATCTTCCGTTAAAAACTGGAAAGAAGCTTTCTGAGAAACTGCTTTGTGTTCTGTTAATTCATCTCACAGAGTTACAGCTTTCCCTTCAAGAAGCCTTTCGCTAAAACTCTTCTTGTGGAATTTCCAAAGTGATATTTGGAAGCCCATAGAGGGCTATGGTGAAAAATGAAATATCTTCCGTTAAAAACTGGAAAGAAGCTTTCTGAGAAGCTGCTCAGTGTTCTGTTAACTCATCTCACAGAGTTACTTCTTTCCCATGAAGAAGCCTTTGGCTAAGACTGTTCTTGTGGCATTTGCAAAGTGATATTTCGCAGCCCATGGAGGGCTATGGAGAAAAAGGAAATATCTTCCTTTAAAAACTGGAAAGAATCTTTCTGAGAAACTGATTTGTTTTCTGTTAATTCATCTCACAGTGTTACTGCCTTCCCCTCAAGAAGCCTTTAGCTAAGACTGCTTTTGTGGAATTTGCAAAGCGATATTTGGAAGCCCATAGAGGGTTTTGGTAAAAAAAGGATATATCTTCCGGTAAAAACTGTAAAGAAGCTCTCTGAGAAACTGCTTTGTGTTCTGTTAAGTCATCTTACGGGGTTACTGCATTCCCTTCAAGAAGCCTTTCCTAAGTCTGTTTTTGTGGAATTTACACAGTGATATTGGAAGCCCTTAGAGGACTATGGTGAAAAAGGAAATATCTTCCGTTAAAAACGGGCGAGAAGCTTTCTGAGAAACTCCTTTGTTTTCTGTTAATTCATCTCACAGAGTTACAGCTTTCCCTTCAAGAAATCTTTCGCTAAGTCTGTTTTTGTGGAATTTGCAAAGTGATATTTGGAATCCCATAGAGGGCTAAGGTGAAAAAGGAAATATCCTAAGATAAAAACTGGAAAGAAGCTTTCTGAGAAATTGCTTTGTGTTCTGTTAATTCATCTCACAGAGTTACAGCTTTCACTTCAAGAAGCCTTTCGCTAAGTCTGTTATTGTGGAATTTGCAATGCGATATTTGGAAGCCCATAGAGGGCTATGGTGAAAAAGGAAAATCTTCCCTTAAAAACTGGAAAGAAGCTTTCTGAGAAACTGCTTTGTGTTCGGTTAATCCATCTCACAATTTCTGCTTTTCCCTCAAGAAGCCTTCGCTAAGACACTTATTGTGGAATTTGCAAAGTGATATTTGGAAGCCCATAGAGGGTTAAGGTGAAAAAGGTAATATCTTCCGTTAAAAACTGGTAAGAAGCTGTCTGAGAAACTGCTTTGTGTTCTGTTAATTCATCTCACAGAGTTACAGCTTTCCCCTCAAGAAGCCTTTCGCGAAGACTGTTCTTGTGGAATTTGCAAAGTTATATTTGG
The DNA here is from genome assembly GCF_047675955.1 of Chlorocebus sabaeus. Taxonomy (NCBI): domain Eukaryota; kingdom Metazoa; phylum Chordata; class Mammalia; order Primates; family Cercopithecidae; genus Chlorocebus; species Chlorocebus sabaeus. The sequence goes on from NW_027327603.1 coordinate 155,514, forward strand.
AAGTCCGTAGAGGGCTATGGTGAAAAAGTAAATATCTTCCGTTAAAAACTGGAAGGAAGCTTTCTGAGAAACTGCTTTGCTTTCTGTTAATTCATCTCACAGAGTTGCAGCTTTCCATTCAAGAAGCCTTTCGCTAAATCTCTTTTTGTGGAATTTGCACAGTGATATTTGGAAGCCCATAGAGGACTATGGTGAAAAAGGAAATATCTTCCTTTAAAAACTGGAAAGAAGCTTACTGAGAAACTGCTTTGTGTTCTGTTAATTCTTCTCACAGAGTTACAACTTTCGCCTCAAGAAGCCTTTTGCTAAGACTGTTCGTGTGGATCTTGCGAAGTGATATTTGGAAGCCCATAGAGGGCTGGGGTGAAAAAGGAAATATCCTAAGATAAAAACTGAAAAGAAGCATTCTGCGAAACTGCTTTGTGCTCTGTTAAATCAGCTCAGAGAGTTACAGCTTTCCCTTCAGTAAGCGTTTCGCTAAGGCTGTCTTTGTGGAATTGGCAAAGTGATTTTTGAAAGCCCATAGAGGGCTATGGTAAAAAAGGAAATATCTTCCACTAAAAACTGGAAAGAAGCTTTCTGAGAAACTCCTTTGTCTACTGTTAATTCATCTCACAGAGTTACAGCTTTCCCCTCAAGAAACCTTTCACTAAGACTGTTCTTGTGGAATTTTCAAAGTGATATTTGGAAGCCCTTAGAGTGCTATGGTGAAAAAGGAAATATCTTCCGTTAAAAACTGGAAAGAAGCTTTCTGAGAAACTGCTTTGTGTTCTGTTAATTCATCTCACAGAGTTACAGCTTTCCCTTCAAGAAGCCTTTCGCTAAAACTCTTCTTGTGGAATTTCCAAAGTGATATTTGGAAGCCCATAGAGGGCTATGGTGAAAAATGAAATATCTTCCGTTAAAAACTGGAAAGAAGCTTTCTGAGAAGCTGCTCAGTGTTCTGTTAACTCATCTCACAGAGTTACTTCTTTCCCATGAAGAAGCCTTTGGCTAAGACTGTTCTTGTGGCATTTGCAAAGTGATATTTCGCAGCCCATGGAGGGCTATGGAGAAAAAGGAAATATCTTCCTTTAAAAACTGGAAAGAATCTTTCTGAGAAACTGATTTGTTTTCTGTTAATTCATCTCACAGTGTTACTGCCTTCCCCTCAAGAAGCCTTTAGCTAAGACTGCTTTTGTGGAATTTGCAAAGCGATATTTGGAAGCCCATAGAGGGTTTTGGTAAAAAAAGGATATATCTTCCGGTAAAAACTGTAAAGAAGCTCTCTGAGAAACTGCTTTGTGTTCTGTTAAGTCATCTTACGGGGTTACTGCATTCCCTTCAAGAAGCCTTTCCTAAGTCTGTTTTTGTGGAATTTACACAGTGATATTGGAAGCCCTTAGAGGACTATGGTGAAAAAGGAAATATCTTCCGTTAAAAACGGGCGAGAAGCTTTCTGAGAAACTCCTTTGTTTTCTGTTAATTCATCTCACAGAGTTACAGCTTTCCCTTCAAGAAATCTTTCGCTAAGTCTGTTTTTGTGGAATTTGCAAAGTGATATTTGGAATCCCATAGAGGGCTAAGGTGAAAAAGGAAATATCCTAAGATAAAAACTGGAAAGAAGCTTTCTGAGAAATTGCTTTGTGTTCTGTTAATTCATCTCACAGAGTTACAGCTTTCACTTCAAGAAGCCTTTCGCTAAGTCTGTTATTGTGGAATTTGCAATGCGATATTTGGAAGCCCATAGAGGGCTATGGTGAAAAAGGAAAATCTTCCCTTAAAAACTGGAAAGAAGCTTTCTGAGAAACTGCTTTGTGTTCGGTTAATCCATCTCACAATTTCTGCTTTTCCCTCAAGAAGCCTTCGCTAAGACACTTATTGTGGAATTTGCAAAGTGATATTTGGAAGCCCATAGAGGGTTAAGGTGAAAAAGGTAATATCTTCCGTTAAAAACTGGTAAGAAGCTGTCTGAGAAACTGCTTTGTGTTCTGTTAATTCATCTCACAGAGTTACAGCTTTCCCCTCAAGAAGCCTTTCGCGAAGACTGTTCTTGTGGAATTTGCAAAGTTATATTTGGAAGTCCGTAGAGGGCTATGGTGAAAAAGTAAATATCTTCCGTTAAAAACTGGAAGGAAGCTTTCTGAGAAACTGCTTTGCTTTCTGTTAATTCATCTCACAGAGTTGCAGCTTTCCATTCAAGAAGCCTTTCGCTAAATCTCTTTTTGTGGAATTTGCACAGTGATATTTGGAAGCCCATAGAGGACTATGGTGAAAAAGGAAATATCTTCCTTTAAAAACTGGAAAGAAGCTTTCTGAGAAACTGCTTTGTGTTCTGTTAATTCATCTCACAGGGTTACTGCTTTCTCCTCAAGAAGCCTTTCGCTAAAACTCTTCTTGTGGAATTTGTAAAGTGATATGTGGAAGTCCATAGAGGGTTAATGTGAAAAAGGAAATATCTTCTGTTAAAAACTGGAAAGAAGCTTTCTGAGGAGGCGGAGCAAGATGGCCGAATAGGAACAGCTCCAGTCTCCAACTCCCAGCGCGAGCGACACAGAAGACCGGCGATTTCTGCATTTTCAACTGAGGTACTGGGTTCATCTCACTGGGGAATGCCAGACGATCGGTGCTGGTCAGCTGCTGCAGCCCGACCAGCGAGAGCTGAAGCAGGGCGAGGCATTGCCTCACCTGGAAAGCGCAAGGGGGAAGGGAATCCCTTTTCCTAGCCAGGGGAACTGAGACACACAACACCTGGAAAATCGGGTAACTCCCACCCCAATACTGCGCTTTAAGCAGACAGGCACACCAGGAGATCATATCCCACACCTGCCCGGGAGTGTCCCACACCCACGGAGCCTCCCTCATTACTAGCACAGCAGTCTGTGATCTACCGGCAAGGCAGCAGCGAGGCTGGGGGAGGGGCGCCCGCCATTGCTGAGGCTTAAGTAGGTAAACAAAGCTGCTGGGAAGCTCGAACTGGGTGGAGCTCACAGCAGCTCAAGGAAACCTGCCTGTCTCCGTAGACTCCACCTCTGGGGACAGGGCACAGTAAATAATAACAAACGCAGCAGCTCTGCAGACGCAAACGACTCTGTCTGACAGCTTTGAAGAGAGCAGTGGATCTCCCAACACGGAGGTTGAGATCTGAGAAGGGACAGACTCCCTGCTCAAGTGGGTCCCTGACCCCTGAGTAGCCTAACTGGGAGACATCCCCCACTAGGGGCAGTCTGACACCCCACACCTCACAGGGTGGAGGACACCCCTGAGAGGAAGATTCCAAAGCAAGAATCAGACAGGTACACTCGCTGTTCAGAAATATTCTATCTTCTGCAGCCTCTGCTGCTGATACCCAGGCAAACAGGGTCTGGAGTGGACCTCAAGCAATCTCCTACAGCTACAACCTACAGCTGAGGATCCTGACTGTTAGAAGGAAAGCTATCAAACAGGAAGGACACCTACACCAAAACCTCATCAGTACATCACCATCATCAAAGACCAGAGGCAGATAAAACCACAAAGATGGGGAAAAAGCAGGGCAGAAAAGCTGGAAATTCAAAAAATAAGAGCGCATCTCCCCCGGCAAAGGAGCGCAGCTCATCGCCAGCAACGGATCAAAGCTGGACGGAGAATGACTTTGACGAGATGAGAGAAGAAGGCTTCAGTCCATCAAATTTCTCAGAGCTAAAGGAGGAATTACGTACCCAGTGCAAAGAAACTAAAAATCTTGAAAAAAAAGTGGAAGAATTGATGGCTAGAGTAATTAATGCAGAGAAGCTCACAAACGAAATGAAAGAGACGAAAACCATGGCACGAGAAATACGTGACAAATGCACAAGCTTCAGTAACCGTCTCGATCAACTGGAAGAAAGAATGTCAGCAATGGAGGATCAAATGAATGAAATGAAGCGAGAAGAGAAACCAAAAGAAAAAAGAAGAAAAAGAAATGAACAAAGCCTGCAAGAAGTATGGGATTATGTAAAAAGACCAAATCTACGTCTGATTGGGGTGCCTGAAAGTGAGGGGGAAAATGGAACCAAGTTGGAAAACACTCTTCAGGATATCATCCAGGAGAACTTCCCCAACCTAGTAGGGCAGGCCAACATTCAAATCCAGGAAATACAGAGAACGCCACAAAGATACTCCTCGAGAAGAGCAACTCCAAGACACATAATTGCCAGATTCACCAAAGTTGAAATGAAGGAAAAAATCTTAAGGGCAGCCAGAGAGAAAGGTCGGGTTACCCACAAAGGGAAGCCCATCAGACTAACAGCAGATCTCTCGGCAGAAACTCTTCAAGCCAGAAGAGAGTGGGGGCCAATATTCAACATTCTTAAAGAAAAGAATTTTAAACCCAGAATTTTATATCCAGCCAAACTAAGTTTCATAAGTGAAGGAGAAATAAAATCCTTTACAGATAAGCAAATGCTTAGAGATTTTGTCACCACTAGGCCTGCCTTACAAGAGACCCTGAAGGAAGCACTAAACATGGAAAGGAACAACCGGTACCAGCCATTGCAAAAACATGCCAAAATGTAAAGACCATCAAGGCTAGGAAGAAACTGCATCAACTAACGAGCAAAATAACCAGTTAATATCATAATGGCAGGATCAGGTTCACACATAACAATCTTAACCTTAAATGTAAATGGACTAAATGCTCCAATTAAAAGACACAGACTGGCAAACTGGATAAAGAGTCAAGACCCATCAGTCTGCTGTATTCAGGAGACCCATCTCACACGCAGAGACATACATAGGCTCAAAATAAAGGGATGGAGGAAGATTTACCAAGCAAATGGAGAACACAAAAAAGCGGGGGGGTTGCAATACTAGTCTCTGATAAAACAGACTTTAAACCATCAAAGATCAAAAGAGACAAAGAAGGCCATTACATAATGGTAAAGGGATCAATTCAACAGGAAGAGCTAACTATCCTAAATATATATGCACCCAATACAGGAGCACCCAGATTCATAAAGAAAGTCCTTAGAGATTTACAAAGAGACTTAGACTCCCATACAATAATAATGGGAGACTTCAACACTCCACTGTCAACATTAGACAGATCAACGAGACAGAAAATTAACAAGGATATCCAGGAATTGAACTCATCTCTGCAGCAAGCAGACCTAATAGACATCTATAGAACTCTCCACCCCAAATCAACAGAATATACATTCTTCTCAGCACCACATCGTACTTACTCCAAAATTGACCACGTAATTGGAAGTAAAGCACTCCTCAGCAAATGTACAAGAACAGAAATTATAACAAACTGTCTCTCAGACCACAGTGCAATCAAATTAGAACTCAGGCCTAAGAAACTCAATCAAAACCGCTCAACTACATGGAAACTGAACAACCTGCTCCTGAATGACTACTGGGTACATAACGAAATGAAGACAGAAATAAAGATGTTCTTTGAAACCAATGAGAACAAAGATACAACATACCAGAATCTCTGGGACACAAACAAAGCAGTGTGTAGAGGGAAATTTATAGCACTAAATGCCCACAAGAGAAAGCAGGAAAGATCTAAAATTGACACTCTAACATCGCAATTAAAAGAACTAGAGAAGCAAGAGCAAACACATTCGAAAGCTAGCAGAAGGCAAGGAATAACTAAGATCAGAGCAGAACTGAAGGAGATAGAGACACAAAAAACCCTCCAAAAAATCAATGAATCCAGGAGTTGGTTTTTTGAAAAGATCAACAAAATTGACAGACCACTAGCAAGACTAATAAAGAAGAAAAGAGAGAAGAATCAAATCGACGCAATTAAAAATGATAAAGGGGATATCACCACCGACCCCACAGAAATACAAACTACCATCAGAGAATACTATAAACACCTCTACGCAAATAAACTGGAAAATCTAGAAGAAATGGATAATTTCCTGGACACTTACACTCTTCCAAGACTAAACCAGGAAGAAGTTGAATCCCTGAATAGACCAATAGTAGGCTCTGAAATTGAGGCAATAATTAATAGCCTACCAACCAAAAAAAGTCCAGGACCAGATGGATTCACAGCTGAATTCTACCAGAGGTACAAGGAGGAGCTGGTACCATTCCTTCTGAAACTATTCCAATCAATAGAAAAAGAGGGAATCCTCCCTAACTGATTTTATGAAGCCAACATCATCCTGATACCAAAGCCTGGCAGAGACACAACAAAAAAAGAGAATTTTAGACCAATATCCCTGATGAACATCGATGCAAAAATCCTCAATAAAATACTGGCAAACCGGATTCAGCAGCACATCAAAAAGCTTATCCACCATGATCAAGTGGGCTTCATCCCTGGGATGCAAGGCTGGTTCAACATTCGCAAATCAATAAAAATAATCCAGCATATAAACAGAACCAAAGACAAGAACCACATCATTATCTCAATAGATGCAGAAAAGGCTTTTGACAAAATTCAACAGCCCTTCATGCTAAAAACGCTCAATAAATTCGGTATTGATGGAACGTACCTCAAAATAATAAGAGCTACTTATGACAAACCCACAGCCAATATCATACTGAATGGGCAAAAACTGGAAAAATTCCCTTTGAAAACTGGCACAAGACAGGGATGCCCTCTCTCACCACTCCTATTCAACATAGTGTTGGAAGTTCTGGCTAGCGCAATCAGGCAAGAGAAAGAAATCAAGGGGATTCAGTTAGGAAAAGAAAAAGTCAAATTGTCCCTGTTTGCAGACGACATGATTGTATATTTAGAAAACCCCATTGTCTCAGCCCAAAATCTCCTTAAGCTGATCAGCAACTTCAGCAAAGTCTCAGGATACAAAATTAATGTGCAAAAATCGCAAGCATTCTTATACACCAGTGACAGTCAAACAGAGAGCCAAATCAGGAATGAACTTCCATTCACAATTGCTTCAAAGAGAATAAAATACCTAGGAATCCAACTTACAAGGGATGTAAAGGACCTCTTCAAGCAGAACTACAAACCACTGCTCAGTGAAATCAAAGAGGACACAAACAAATGGAAGAACATACCATGCTCATGGATAGGAAGAATCAATATCGTGAAAATGGCCATACTGCCCAAGGTAATTTATACATTCAATGCCATCCCCATCAAGTTACCAATGAGCTTCTTCACAGAATTGGAAAAAACTGCTTTAAAGTTCATATGGAACCAAAAAAGAGCCCGCATCTCCAAGACAATCCTAAGTCAAAAGAACAAAGCTGGAGGCATCACGCTACCTGACTTCAAACTATACTACAAGGCTGCAGTAACCAAAACAGCATGGTACTGGTACCAAAACAGAGATATAGACCAATGGAACAGAACAGAGTCCTCAGAAATACTACCACACATCTACAGCCATCTGATCTTTGACAAACCTGAGAGAAACAAGAAATGGGGAAAGGATTCCCTATTTAATAAATGGTGTTGGGAAAACTGGCTAGCCATAAATAGAAAGCTGAAACTGGATCCTTTCCTTACTCCTTATACGAAAATTAATTCAAGATGGATTAGAGACTTAAATGTTAGACCTAATACCATAAAAATCCTAGAGGAAAACCTAGGTAGTACCATTCAGGACATAGGCATGGGCAAAGACTTCATGTCTAAAACACCAAAAGCAACGGCAGCAAAAGCCAAAATTGACAAATGGGATCTCATCAAACTAAAGAGCTTCTGCACAGCAAAAGAAACTACCATCAGAGTGAGCAGGCAACCTACAGAATGGGAGAAAATTTTTGCAATCTACTCATCTGACAAAGGCTAATATCCAGAACCTACAAAGAACTCAAACAAATTTACAAGAAAAAAACAAACAACCCCATCAAAAAGTGGGCAAAGGATATGAACAGACAGTTTTCAAAAGAAGACATTCATACAGCCAACAGACACGTGAAAAAATGCTCATCATCACTGGCCATCAGAGAAATGCAAATCAAAACCACAATGAGATACCATCTCACACCAGTTAGAATGGCGATCATTCAAAAGTCAGGAAACAACAGGTGCTGGAGAGGATGTGGAGAAATAGGAACACGTTTACACTGTTGGTGGGATTGTAAACTAGTTCAATCATTATGGAAAACAGTATGGCGATTCCTCAAGGATCTAGAACTAGACGTACCATATGACCCAGCCATCCCATTACTGGGTATGTACCCAAAGGATTATAAATCATGCTGCTATAAAGACACATGCACACGTATGTTTATTGCGGCACTATTCACAATAGCAAAGACTTGGAATCAACCCAAATGTCCATCAGTGACAGACTGGATTAAGAAAATGTGGCACATATACACCATGGAATACTATGCAGCCATAAAAAAGGATGAGTTTGTGTCCTTTGTAGGGACATGGATGCAGCTGGAACCCATCATTCTTAGCAAACTATCACAAGAACAGAAAACCAAACACCGCATGTTCTCACTCATAGGTGGGAACTGAACAATGAGATCACTTGGACTCAGGAAGGGGAACATCACACACCGGGGCCTATCATGGGGGGGGAGGGGGGAGGGATTGCATTGGTAGTTATACCTGATGTAAATGACGAGTTGATGGGTGCTGACGAGTTGATGGGTGCAGCACAGCAACAGGGCACAAGTATACATATGTAACAACCTGCACGTTATGCACATGTACCCTAGAACTTAAAATATATTAAAAAAAAAAAAAAAGGAAGCAACCAACCACATCCCTCCTTCCCACTAGAGGCTTCCAGGCTGAAACAGGTTGATACAGGGATAGGAAGAGAAGATGCGCAACTAAGTCACATTTTGAGATCTGTTTAATAATAATTCTAATTTCATGTTCTCACTTATTTGTGAGATCTAAAAATCAAAACAATTGAACTCATGGAGATAGAGAGTAGAAGCATGGTTACCAGAGGCTGGGAAGGTTAGTGGGGGTTTGAGGCAAAGCTGGAGATGGTTAATGGGTACAAAAAAACAGAAAGAATAAATAAGATCTAGTATTTGATAGCACAACAAGGCGACTATAGTCAGGAATAATTTAACTGTGCATTTTAAAATAACTGAAAGAGTCTAATTGGATTGCTTGTAACACAAAGGATAAATGCTTGAGAGAATGGATACCCCATTTTACATGATGTGATTATTATTCATTGCATGCCTGAATCAGAACATCTCATGCACCCCATAAATACATACATCTACTATATACCCACAAAATTGAAATAAATAATTTTAAAAAATAAAAAATAAAAAATAAAAAATAATCTTCCACTTATTTTTTAGGAAAAGCACAAAACTAAATTGTTACAAAAGTATTGACCAAACAATCCTTTGAACGGTTTGAGTCAGCAGTTGTGGCGGGAATGCGGTTGGGGGAAATGGGGAGAAGTGAGTGAAGATAAAAGGAATTGGACAAGTGTTGATGTTGGTGAAATGAATGATGAGTACCTAGAGGTAATCCACTATTGTATGCATTTGGAATTTATCATAAAAATATTTTTGAAAGAACTTATTCACTACTGAAAATTCAAACAAGGGGAATAAATTAAAGACCACTTATCATCCTATAATTTCAAACATTAAAAAGATTTATTATTTTATGAGAAAATTATAGCATTATTATATAAATTTGGTATATTAATTTTTAAATAGCATTATACCTGAGCATTTTGCTAAGTTATTGTAATGTATCAAATATATATTTTACTTATTTTTATAAAGTGAGACATAAAGTAAGCCTAAAAGAGATATACTAGAATAATAAGTACTAGAAATATAAAATAATTCTATATAAAATGATTAAATATAAATATGAAAAGAATTATAATTTATTTGCACCAGGAAAAATCATACTTGATTTAAAAAACCTTGTAAAGTAAAATAGAATTCAAAAAGCTTTAATTGTGTTTGTATTTGACACTGTTATACTTAGTTTTTTAGCATGATATAATTATGAAAAATATTTAAAGCAATGTTATTACCTGTGGAAGACATCCGAGTTCTGGAGACATTGGCGGTGAATCTGTATAGGTTTGCAGCACCCTCCATTCTTGCTTCCTCAGAAGGAATTCCACTAAGGGGCATAAGGCAGAAAGTGAGACAGAGGTAATTCTCAGAGCAGGAGTGAAGAGGATGTGGAGAAATAGGAACACTTTTACACTGTTGGTGGGAGTGTAAACTAGTTCAATCATTATGGAAAACAGTATGGCGATTCCTCAAGGATCTAGAACTAGATGTACCATATGACCCAGCCATCCCATTACTGGGTATATACCCAAAGGATTATAAATTATGCCGCTATAAAGACACATGCACACGTATGTTTATTGCAGCACTAGTCACAATAGCAAAGACTTGGAATCAACCCAAATGTCCATCAGTGACAGATTGGATTAAGAAAATGTGGCACATATACACCATGGAATACTATGCAGCCATAAAAAAGGAAGAGTTTGTGTCCTTTGTAGGGACATGGATGCAGCTGGAAACCATCATTCTCAGCAAACTATCACAAGAACAGAAAACCAAACACCGCCTGTTCTCACTCATAGGCGGGAACTGAACAATGAGATCACCTGGACTCGGGAAGGGGAACATCACACACCGGGGCCTATCATGGGGAGGGGGGAGGGGGCAGGGATTGCATTGGGAGTTATACCTTATGTAAATGACGAGTTGATGGGTGCAGCACACAAACATGGCACAAGTATACATATGTAGCAAACCTGCACGTTGTGCACATGTACCCTACAACTTGAAGTTTAATAATAATAAATAAATTTAAAAAAAAAAACTGGAAAGAAGCTTTCTCAGAAACTGCTTTGTGTTCTGTTAATTCATCTCACAGAGTCACAGCTGTAACCTCAAGAAGCCTTTCGCTAAGACTGTTCTTGTCATATTTGCAAAGTGATATTTGGAAGCCCATACAGGTCTAAGGTGAAAAAGGAAATATCTTCCCTTAAAAAGTGGAAAGAAGCTTTCTGAAAAACAGTTTTGTGTCTCTTAATTCATCTTACAGATTAAAGCTTTCTCCTCAAAAAGCCTTTCGCTAAGACTGTTTTTGTGGAACTTGAAATGTGATATTTGGAAACCCATAGAGGGCTATGGTGAAAAAGGAAATATCTTCCGTTAAAAACTTGAAAGAAGATTTCTGAGAAACTGCTTTTTTTTTTTTTGTTAATTGATCTCAGAGAGTTACAGCTTTCCCCTCAAGAAGTCTTTCCCGGCCGGGCGCGGTGGCTCAAGCCTGTAATCCCAGCACTTTGGGAGGCCGAGGCGGGTGGATCACAAGGTCAGGAGATCGAGACCATCCTGGCTAACATGGTGAAACCCCGTCTCTACTAAAAATACAAAAAACTAGCCGGGCGTGGTGGCGGGCACCTGTAGTCCCAGCTACTCGGAGGCTGAGGCAGGAGAATGGCGTGAACCCGGGAGGCAGAGCTTGCAGTGAGCCGAGATCGCGCCACTGCACTCCAGCCTGGGCGACACAGCGAGACTCCGTCTAAAAAAAAAAAAAAAAAAAAAAAAAAAGAGGTCTTTCCCTAATACTGTTCTTGTGGAATTTGCAAAGTGATATTTGGAAGCCTATAGGGGGTCTGGCGAAAAAGAAAATATCCTAAGATAAAAACCGAAAGGAAGCTTTCTGAGAAACTGCGCTGTGTTCTCGTAATTCATCTCACAGAGTTATAGCTTTCCCCTCAAGAAGCCATTCACTAAGACTGTTCTTGTGGAATTTGCAAAGTGATATTTGGAAGCCCAGAGAGGGATATGGTTAAAAGAAAATATCTTCCGTTAAAAACTGGAAAGAAACTTTCTGATTAACTGCTTTGTGGTCTGTTAGTTCATCTAACAAACCTACAGACTTCCCCTCAAGAAGCCTTTCGCTAAGACTGTTCTTGTGGAAGTTGCAATGTGATACTTGGAATCCCAAAGAGGATTATGGTGAAAAAGGAAATATCTTCCGATAAAAACTGGAAAGCAGTTTTCTGAGTAACTGCTTTGTGGTCTGTTAATTCATCTCTCAGAGCTACAGCTTTCCCCTCAAGAAGCCTTTCGCTAAGAATGTTCCTGATGAATTTGCAAAGTGACATTTGTAAGCCCATACAGGTCTATGCTGACAAAGGAAATATCCTAAGATAAAAACGGAAAAGAAGCTTTCTGAGAAACTGCTTTGTGTTCTGTTAATTCATCTCACAGAGTTACATCTTTCCCCTCAAGAAGCCTTTCGCTAAGACTGTTCTTGTGGAATATGCAAAGTGTTATTTGGAAGGCCATAGGGGGCTATGGTGAAAATGGAAATATCCTAAGATAAAAACCGAAAAGAAGATTTCTGAGAAACTGCATTGTGTTCTGTTAATTCCTCTCAGAGAGTTACAGCTTTCTCCTCAAGAAGCCTTTCGCTAAGACTGTTCTTGTGAAATTAGCAAAGTGATTTTTGGAAGCCCATAGAGGGCTATGGTGAAAAAGGAAATATCCTAGGATAAAAATTGAAAATAAGTTTTCTGAGAAACTGCTTTGTGTTCTGTTAATTCAACTCACAGAGTTACAGTTTCCCCTCAAGAAGCCTTTCTCAAGAAGCCTTTCGCTAAGACTGTTCTTGTGGAATTTGGAAAGTGATATTTGGAAGCCCATAGAGAGCTAGGTTGAAAAAGCAAATATGCTAAGATAAAAACTGAAAAGAAGGTATCTGAGAAACTGCTTTGTGTCCTGTTAATGATCTCACAGAGTTACAGCTTTCCCTTCAAGAAGCCTTTCGAAAAGTCTGTTCTTGTGGAATTTGCAAAGGGATATTCGGAAGCCCATAGAGGGCTATGGTGAAAAAGGAAATATCTCCGGTAAAAAATTGGAAAGAAGCTTTCTGAGAAACTGCTTTGTGTTCTGTTAATTCCTCTCAGAGAGTTACAGCTTTCCCCTGAAGAAGCCTTTGGCTAAGACTGTGCTTGTGGATTTTGCAAAGTGATATTTGGAAGCCCATAGAGGGCTATGGTGAAAAAGGAAATATCCGAAGATAAAAACTGAAAAGAAGCTTTCTGAGAAACTGCATTGTATTCTCGTAATTCGTCTCACAGAGTTTTAGCTTTCGACACAAGAAGCCGTTCACTAACACTGTTTCTGTGGAATTTGCAAGGTGATATTTGGAAGCCGTTAGAAGTCTATGCAGAAAAAGGAAATATCTTCCGTTAAAAACTGGATAGAAGCTTTCTGAGAAACTGCTTTGTGTTCTGTTAATTCATCTCACTGCGTTACAGCTTTTCCCTCAAGAACCCATTCACTAAGACTGTTCTTGTGGAATTTGCAAAGTGATATTTGAAAGCCCATAGAGGGCTATGGTGAAAAAGGAAATATGCTAAGATAAAAACTGAAAAGAACCTCTCTGAGAAACTGCCTTGCGTTCTGTTAATTGATCTCACGGAGTTACAACTTTCCCCTCAAGAAGCCTTCTGCTAAAGCTGACCTTGTGGAATTTGCAATTTGATATTTGGAAGCCTATAGAGGGCTATGGTGAGAAAGGAAATACCTTCAGTTAGAAACTGGAAAAAAGCTTTCTGATAAACTGCTTTGTGTTCTGCTAATTCATTTCACAGAGTCACAGCTTTCCCCTCAAAAAGCCTTTCGCTAAGACTTTTTTTTGTGAAATTTGCAAAGTGATATTTCGAAGCCCTTAGAAGGCTATGGGAAAAAGGAAATATCCTAAGAAAAAAACTGAAAAGAAGATTTCTGAGAAACTGCTTGTGTTCTGTTAATTCATCTCAAAGATTTACAGCTTTCCTCTCAAGAATGCTTTCGCTAAGACTGTTGTTTTGGAATTCGCAAAGTGATATTTGGAAGCCCTTAGAGGGCTATGGTGAAAACTGAAACATCTTCAGTAAAAAACTGGAAAGAATCTTTCTGAGAAACTGCTTTGTGTTCAGTTAATTCATCTCACAGAGTTACAGCTTTCCCCTGAAGAAGCCTTTCGCTAACTCTGTTCTTGTGGAATTTGCAAAGTGATATTTGGAACCCCATATAGGGCTATGGTGAAAAAGAAATTGTCCTAAAATAAAAACTGAAAAGAAGCTTTCTGAGAAACTGCTTTGTTCGTTAATTCATCTCACACAGTTACAGCTTTCCCGTCAAGAAGCCGTTCACTGAGACTGTTCTTGTGGGATTTGCAAAGTGATATTGGAAGCCGATAGAGGTTTATGGCGAAAAGGGAAATATCCTAAGATAAAAACCGACAAGAAGCATTCTGAGAAACTGCTTTGTGTCCTGTTAAATCATCTTACAGAGTTACAGTTTTCCCCTCATGAAGCCTTTCGCTAAGACTGTTCTTGTGGGATTGGCAAAGTGATATTTGGAAGTCCACAGAGGGCTATTGTGAAAAAGGAAATCTCCTTCGTTAAAAACCGGAAAGAAGCTTTCAGAGAAACTGCTTTGTGTTCTGTTAATTCATCTCACAGAGTTACCGCTTTCCCCTCAAGAAGCCTTTCGCTAAGACTGTTCTGGTGGAATATTCAAAGTGATATTTGGAAGCCCATAGGGGGCTATGGTGAAAAACGAAATATGTTCGGTTACAAACTGGAAAGAAGCTTTCTGAGAAACTGCTTTGTGTTCTGTTAAATCATCTTACAGAGTTAGTTTCCCCTCATGAAGCCTTTCGTTAAGACATTTCTTGTGGGATTTCCAAAGTGATATTTGGAAGTCCATAGAGGACTATGGTGAAAAAGGAAATAACTTCCGTTAAAATCTGGAAAGAAACGTTTTGAGAGACTGGTTTGTTTTCCGTTAATTGATCACACAGTGTTACAGCTTTCCCCTCAAGAAGTCTTTCACAAAGACTCTTCTGGTAAAATTAACAGAGTGATATTTTGAAGCAAGTAGAGGGCTATGGTGAAAAAGGAACTGTCTTCCATTAAAAACTGGAAAGAAGCTTTCTGAGAAACTGCTTAGTGTTCTGTTAATTCATCTCACAGAGTTATAGCTTTCACACCAAGAAGCCTTTCGGTAAGACTGTTCTTGTGGAATTTGCAAAGTGATATTTGGAAACCCGAAGAGGGTTATGGTGAAAATGGAAATATCCTAAGATAGAAACTGAAAAGAAGCTTTCTGAGAAACTGCCTTGTGTTCTGTTAATTGATCTCACGGAGTTACAGCTTTCCCCTCAAGAAGCCTTTCGCTAAGGCTGTTCTTGTGGAATTTGCAAAGTGATATTTGGAAGCATATAGAGGGCAATGGTAAAGAAGGAAATATCTTCAGTTAAAAACTGGAAAGAAGCTTTATGAGAAACTCCTTTGCGTTCTGTTAATTCATCTCTCGGAGTTACAGCTTTCCCCTGGAGAAGCCTTTCACTAATACTGCTCTTGTGAAATTTGCAAAGTGATATTTAGAAGCCCTTAGAGGGCTATGAAAAAAGGAAATATCCTAAGATACAAACTGAAAAGAAGCTTTCTGAGAAACTACTTTGTGTTCTGTTAATTCATCTCACAGAGTCACAGCTGTACCCTCAAGAAGCCTTTCACTAAGACTGTTGTTTTGGAATTTACAAAGTGATATTTGAAAGCCCTTAGAGGGCTATGGTGAAAACTGAAATATCTTCTGTAAAAAACTGGAAAGAATCTTTCTGAGAAGCTGCTTTGTGTTCTGTTAATTCATCTCACAGAGTTACAGCTTTCACCTGAAGAAGCCTTTCGCTAAGTCTGTTCTTGTGGAATTTGAAAAGTGATATTTGGAAGCCCATATAAGGCTATGGGGAAAAGGATATGTCCTAAGATAAAAACTGAAAAGAAGCTTTCTGAGAAACTGATTTGTGTTCTGTTAATTCATCTCACACAATTACAGCTTTCCCGTCAAGAAGCCATTCACTGAGACTGTTCTTGTGGAATTTGCAAAGTGATATTGCAAGCCGATAGAGGGTTGTGGCTAAAAGGGAAATATCCTAAGATAAAAATCGAAAAGAAGCTTTCTGAGAAACTGCATTGTGTTCTCTTAATTCATCTCACAGAGTTATAGCTTTCCCCTCAAGAAGTCATTCATTAAGTCTGTTCCTGTGGAATTTGCAAGTTGATATTTCGAAGCCCTTATAGGTCTATTTTGAAAAAGGAAATATCTTAAGTTAAAAACTGGAAAGAATATTTCTGAGAAACTGCTTGATTCTCTGATAATTCATCTCAGAGAGTTTCAGCTTTCCCTTCAAGAAGCCTTTCACTAAGACTGTTCCTGTAGAATTTTCAAAGTGATATATGTAAGCCCAGAGAGGGCTATGGTGAAAAAGGAAATATCCCAGGATAAAAACTGAAAAGAAGCTTTCTGAGAAACCGCTTTGTGTTCTGTTAATTCAACTCACAGAGTTAATGCTTTCTCCTCAAGAAGCGTTTCGCTAAGACTGTTCTTGTGGAATTTGCAAAGTGTTATTTAGAAGCCCATAGAGGGCTATGGCGAAAATGGAAATATCCTACGATAAAAACCGAAAAGAAGCTTTCTGAGTAACTGCTTTGTGATCTGTTAATTCATCTCCAGAGTTACAGTGTTCCCCTCAAGAAACCTTTCATGAAGACTGTTCTTGTGAAATTTGCAAAGTGATATTTGGAAGCCAGAGAGGGCTATGGAGAAAAACGAAACATCTTCAGATAAAAAGAGGAAAGAAGCTTTCTGAGAAACTGCTTTGTGTTCTGTTAATTCATCTGAGAGAGTTACAGCGTTCTCCTCAAGAAGCCTTTCACTAACGTTGTTCTTGTGGAATTTGGTAAGTGATATTTCGAAGCCCGTAGAGGACTATGGTCAAAAAGGAAATATCTTCAGTTAACTACTTGAAAGAAGCTTTCTGAGAAACTGCTTTGTGTTCTATTAATTCATCTCACAGAGTTACAACTTTCTCCTCAAGAAGCCTTTCGCTAAGACTGTTCTTGTGGAATTAGCAAAGTGATATTTGGAAGCCCATAGAGGGCTACGGTGAAAAAGGAATTATCCTAATATAAAACCTGAAAAGAAGCTTTCTGAGAAACTGCTTTGTGTTCTGTTAATTCAATTCAGAGAGTTACAGCTTTCCCCTCAAGAAGCCTTTCTCAAGAAGCCTTCGCTAAGACTGTTCTTGTGAAATTTGCAAGGTAATATTTGGAAGCCCATAATGGGCTATGGTGAAAAGGGAAATTTCTTCCGTTAAAAACTGGAAAGAAGTTTTCTGAGAAACTGCTTTGTGTTCTATTAATTCATCTCACAGAATTACAGCTCTCCCCTCAAGAAGCCTTTCCCTGAGACAGTTCTTGTGGAATTTGCAAAGTGATATTTGGAAGCCCATAGAGGGCTATGGTAAAAAAGGAAATATCTTCAGTAGAAAACTGGAAAGAAGATTTCTGAGAAACTGATTTCGGTTCTGTTAATACATCTCACAGAGTTGCAACTTTCCCCTCAAGAAGCCTTTCGCTAACACTGTTCTTGTGGAATTTGCAAAGTGATATTTGGAAGCCCACGAAGGGATATGGTGAAAAAGCAATATCCTAAGATAAAAACTGAAAAGAAGCTTTCTGAGAAACTGCTTTGTATTCTGTTAATTCACCTCAGAGGGTTACAGCATTCCCCTCAAGAAGCCTTTGGCGAAGACTGTTCTTGTGGAACATGCAAAATGATATTTGGAAGCCCATAGAGGGTTATGGTCAAAAAGAAAATATCTTCAGTTAAAAAGTGGAAAGAAGCTTTCTGAGAAACTGTTTTGTGTTCTGATAATTCATCTCACAGAGTTATAGCTTTCCTATCAAGAACCTTTTTGCTACGACTGTTCTTGTGAAATTTGCAAAGTAATATTTGGAAGTCCATAGAGGGCTACGGTGAAAAAGAAAATATCTTCAGTTAAAAACTGGAAAGAAGGTTTTTGAGAAACTGCTTTGTGTTCTGTTAATTCATCTCACAGAGTTACACCTTTCCCCTCAGGAAGCCTTTCGCTAAGACTGTTCTTGTGTAATTGGCAAAGTGATATTTGGAAGCCCATAGAGGGCTATGCTGAAAAAGGAAATCTCTTTCGCTAAAAAGTGGAAAGAAGCTTTCTGAGGAACGGATTTGTGTTCTCTTTTTTCATCTCACAGAGTTACAGCATTCCCCTCAGGAAGCCTTTTGCTAAGACTGTTCTTGTGGGATTTGCAAAGTGATATTTGGAAGCCCATAAAGGGCTATGCTGAAAAAGTAAATCTCTTCCGTTAAAAACTGGAAAGAAGCTTTCTGTGAAACGGCTTTGTGTTCTTTTAATTCATCTCACAGAGTTACAGCCTTCCCCTCAAGAAGCATTTCGCTAAGACTGTTCTTGTGGAATTTGCAAAGTGATATTTGGAAGCCCTTAGAGGGCTATGGTGAAAAAGGAAATATCTTCAGTTAAAAAGTGGAAAGAAGCTTTCTGAGAAACTGATTTGTATTCTATTAATTCATCTCACAGAGTTACAGCTTTCCCCTCAACAAGCCTTTCGCTAAGGCTGTTCTTGTGGAATTTGCAAAGTGCTATTTGGAAGCCCATAGAGGGCTATGGTGAAAAAGTAAATATCTTCAGGTAAAAACTGTAAAGAAGTTTTCTGAGAAACTGCATTGTGTTTTGTTAATTCATCTCACAGAGTTACAGCTTTCACCTCAAGAAGCCTTAAACTAAGACTGTTCTTGTGGAATTTACAAAGTGATATTTCGAAGCCCATAGAGGGCTATGGAGAAAATGGAAATATATTCAGTTAAGAACTGGACAGAAGCTTTCTGAAAAAATGCTTTGTGTTCTGTTAATTCATCTCATAGAGTTACAGCTTTCCCCTCAAAATCCTTTCTCTACTGTTCTTGTGGAATTTAAAAAGTGATATTTGGAAACCCATAGAGGGCTAAGGTGAAAAAGTAAATATCCTAAGATAAAAACTGAAAAAAAGATTTTTGAGAAATTGCTTTGTGTTCTGTTAATTCATCTCAGAGAGTTATAGCTTTCCTCTCAAGAATTCTTTCGCTTAGACTGTTCTTGTGGAATTTAAAAAGTGATATTTAGAGGCCCAGAGAAGGCTAAAGTGAAAAAGGAAATATCTTCAGTTAAAAACTGGAAAGAATCTTTTTGAGAAACTTCTTTGTGTTCTGTTAATTCATCTCACAGAGTTACAACATTCCAAAAAAGAAGCCTTTCGCTAAGACTGTTCTTGTGGAATTTAAAAAGTGATATTTGGAAGCCCATAGAGGGCTATGGTGAGAAAGCAAATATCTTCCGTTAAAAACTGTAAAGAAGCTTTCTGAGAAACGGCTTTGTGTTCTCTTAATTCATCTCACAGTGTTACAGCTTTCCCCTCAAAAGCCTTTCGCTAAGCCTGTTCTTGTGGAATTTATAAAGTGATATTTTGTAGCCCATAGAGGGCTATGGTGAAAAAGGAAATCAATTCCGTTAAAAACTGGAAAGAACCTTTATGAGAAACGGCTTTGTGTTCTGTTAATTCATCTCACAGAGTTACAGCTTTGCCCTCAAGAAGCCTTTCCCTAAGACTGTTCTTGTGGAATTTAAAAAGTGATCTTTGGAACCCCATAGACGGCTATGGTGAAAAGGAAATGTCTTCAGTTAAAAAGTGGAAAGAAGCTTTTTGAGAAACTGCTTTGTGATCTTTCAATGCATCTCACATATTTACTGCTTTCACCTCAAGTAGCCTTTCGCTAAGACTTCTCTGGTGGAATTTAAAAAGTGATATTTGGAAGCCCATAGAGGGCGATGGTGAAAAAGGAAATATCTTCAGTTAAAAACTGCAAAGAAGCTTTCTGAGAAACGGCTTTGTGTTCTCTTAATTCATCTCACAGAGTTATAGCTTTCCCCTCAAGAAGCCTTCCCTAAGACTGTTCTTGTGAAATTTCCAAAGTGATATTTGGAAGCCCAATGAGGGCTATGGTGACAAAGGAAATCTCTTCCGATAAAAACTGGAAAAAAGCTTTCTGAGAAACGGTTTTGTGTTCTGTTAATTCATCTGAGAGAATTACAGCTTTCCCCTCAAGAATCCTTTGGCTAAGACTGTTCTTGTGGAATTTGCAAAGTGATATTTGGAAGCCCATACAGGGCTATGATGAAAAAGTAAATATCTTCCGTTAAAAACTGGGAAGAAAATTTCTGAGAAACTGCTTTGTGTTCTGTGAACTCATCACACAGAGTTACAGGTTTTTCCTCAAGAAGCCTTTCCCTATGACTTTTCTAGTGGAATTTCCAAAGTGATATTTGAAAGCCCAATGAGGGCTATGGTGAAAAAGGAAATGTCTTCCGTTAAAAACTGGAAAGAAGCTTTCTGAGAAACGGCTTAGTGTTCTGTTAATTCATCTCACAGAGTTACAGCTTTCTCCTCTAGAAGCCTTTAGCTAAGACTGTTCTTGAGGAATTTGCAAGGTGATATTTGGAAGCCCATAGAGGGCTAGGGTGAAAAAGGAAATATCTTCAGTTAAAAAGTGGAAAGAAGCTTTCTGAGAAACTGCTTTGTGTTCTGTTAATTCATCTCACCGATTTACAGCTTTTCCCTCAAGAAGCATTTCGCTAAGACGTTTCTTGTGGAATTTACAAAGTGATATTTGGAAGCCCGTAGAGGTTGAAAGTGAAAAAGAAAATATCTTCAGTTAAAAACTGGAAATAAGCTTTCTGAGAACCTGTTTTGTGTTCTGTTAATTCATTTCACAGAGTTATAGCTTTGCTCTCAAGAAGCCTTTCACTAATACTGTTATTGTGGAATTTGCAAAGTGATATAAGGAAGCCCAGAGAGGGCTATGCTGAAAAAGGAAATATCTTCAGTTAAAAACTGGAAAGAAGCTTTCTGAGAAACGGCTTGGTGTTCTGTTAATTCATCTCAGAGAGTTACAGCTTTCCCCTCAAGTAGCCTTTCGCTAAGGCTGTTCCTGTGGAATTTGAAAGTGATATTTGGAAGCCCATAGAGAGCTATGGTGAAAAATTAAATATCTTCAGTTAAAAACTGGAAAGAATCTTTCTGAGAAACTGCTTTGTGTTCTGTTAATTCATCTCGTGGAGTTAAGCTTTCCCCTCAAGAAGCCTTTCGCTAAGACTATTCTTGTGGAATTTAAAAAGTGATATTTGGATGCCCATAGAGAGCTGTGGTGAAAAAGAAATTATCCTAAGATAAAAACTGAAAAGAAGGTTTTTGAGAAACTGCTTTGTGTTCTGTTAATTCATCTCACTGAGTTACAGCTTTCCCTTCAAGTAGCCTTTCACTAAGACTGTTTTTGTGGAATTTGCAAAGTGATATTCGGAAGCTCATAGAGGGCTATGGTAGAAAAGGATATATCTTCAGTTAAAAACTGGAAAGAAGCTTTCTGAGAAACAGCTTTGTGTTCTCAAAATTCATCTCTCAGAGTAACAGCTTTCCCTTCAAGAAGCCTTTCGCTAATACTGTTCTTGTGGAATTTGGAAAGTTATATTTGGAAGCGCGTAGAGGGCTATGGCGAAAAAGGAAATATCTTCTGTTAAAAACTAGAAAGAAGCTTTATGAGAAACTGCTTTGTGTTCTGTCAATTCATCTCACAGAGTTACAATTTTCACCTCAAAAAGTCTTTCGCTAAGACTGTTCTTGTGGAATTTGCAAAGTGTTATTTGTAAGCCTAAAGAGGGATATTGTGAAAAAGGAATTATCTTCAGTTAAAAACTGGAAAGAAGCTTTCTGAGAAACTTCTTTGTGTGTTGTTAATTCATGTCACATGGTTACAGTTTTACCCTCAAGAAGCCTTTCGCTAAGACTGTTCTTGTGGAATTTTCAAAGTGATATTTGGAAGCCTATAGAGGTCTATGCTGAAAAAGTTGATATCTTAATTTAAAAACCGGAAAGAAGCTTTCTGAGAAACTATTTTGTGTTCTATTAATTGATCTAAAAGTGTTACAGCTTTCTCCTAGAGAAGCCTTTCGCTAAGACTGTTCTTGTGAAATTTTTAAAGTCATTTTTGGAAGCCCATGGAGGGCTATGTTGAAAAAGGAAATATCTTCAGTCAAAAACTGGAAAGAAGCTTTCTGAGAGACTGCTTTGTGTTCCGTTAATTCATCTCACAGGGTTACAGCTTTCCCCTCAAGAAGCCTTTCGCTAAGACTGTTCTTGTGGAATTTAAAAAGTGATATTTGGAAGCCCCTAGGGCGCTGTGGTGAAAAAGGAAGTATCCTAAGATAAAAACTGAAAAGAAGCTTTTGGGAAAATTGCTTTGTGTTCTGTTAATTCAACTCACAGAGACACAGCTTTCCCCTCCAGAAACCTTTTGCTAAGACTGTTCTTGCAGAATTTACAAAGTGAGATTTGGAAACCCATAGCGGTCTATGGTGATACAGGAAATATCTTCATTTAAAAACTGGAAAGAATCCTTCTGAGAAACTGCTTTGTGTTCTGTTAATTCATTTCACAGAGTTACAGCTTTCCCCTGAAGAAGACTTTCGATAAGACTGTTCTTGTGGAATTTGCAAAGAGATATTTGGAAGCCCACAGAGGGCTATGGTGAAAAAGGAAATCTCTTCCGTTAAAAACTGGAAATAACCTTTCTGAGAAACTGCTTTGTGTTCTGTTAATTCATCTCACACAGTTACAGCTTTCCCCTCAAGAAGCCCTTCACTAAGATTGTTCTTGTGGAGTGTGCAAGGTGATATTTAGAAGCCCATAGAGGGCTACGGTGAAAAATGATATATCTTCAGTTAAAACGTGGAAGGAAGCTTTCTGAGAAACTGCTTTGTTTCCTGTTAATTCATCTCACAGAGTTACAGCTTTTCCTTCAAGAAGCCTTTCGCTAATACTGTTCTTGTGGAATTTGCAAAGTGATATTTGGAAGCCCATAGAGGGTTATGGTGAAAAAGAAAATATCTTCAGTTAAAAACTGGAAAGATGCTTTCTGAGAAACTGCTTTGTGTTCTGTTAATTCTTCTCACAGAGTTATAGCTTTCCTCTCAAGAAGCCTTTCACTAAGACTGTTCTTGTGGAATTTGCAAAGTGACATTTGGAAGCCCATACAGGGCTGAGGTGGAAAAGAAAATATCTTCTGTTAAAAACTGGAAAGAAGCTTTATGAGAAACTGCTTTGTGTTCTGTCAATTCATCTCACAGAGTTACAGCTTTCACCTCAAGAAGCCTTTCGCTAAGACTGTTCTTTTGGAATATAAAAAGTGATATTTGGAAGCCCATAGTGGGCTATGGTGAAAATGGAAATATCTTCAGTTACAAACTGCAAAGAATCGTTCGTAGAAACGGCTTTGTGTACTCTAAATTCATCTCACAGAGTTACAGCTATCCTCTCAAGAAGCCTTTCGTTAAGTCTGCTCTTGTTGAATTTCCAATGTGATATTTGAAAGCCCAATTAAGGCTATGGTGAAAAAGGAAGTCTCTTCATTAAAAACTCGAAAGAAGCTTTATGAGAAACGTCTTAGTGTTCTGTTAATTCATCTCACAGGGTTACAGCTTTCCCCTCAAGAAATCTTTCGCTAAGACTGTTCTTGTGGATTTTCAAAGTGATATTTTGAAGCACATAGAGGGCTATGGTGAAAAACGAAATATTTTCAGGCAAAAACTGGAAAGAAGCTTTCTGAAAAACAGCTTTGTGTTCTGTTAATTCATCTCACAGAGTTACAGCTTTCCCCTCAAGAAGCCTTTCGCTAGGACTCTTCTTGTGGAATTTGCAAAGTAATATTTGGAAGCCTATTGAATTCTATGGTGAAAAAGGAATTATCTTCAGTTAAAAACTGTAAAGAAGCTTTCTGAGAAACTCATTTGTGTTCTGTTAATTCATCTCACAGAGTTACAACTTTCCCCTCAAGAAGCCTTTCGCTAAGACTGTTCTTGTGGAATTTGCAAAGTGATATTTGGAAGCCCATAGAGGGCAACAGTGAAAAAGGCATTCTCTTCTGTTAAAAATTGGAAAGAATCTTTCTGAGAAACGGCTTTGTGTTCTGATAATTCATCTCAGAGACTTACAGCTTTCCCCTCAAGAAGCCTTTCGCTAAGACTCTTCTTGTGGAATTTACAAAGTGATATTTGGAAGCCCGTAGAGGGCTACTGTGAAAAAGGAAATATGTTCAGTTAAAAACTGGAAAGAAGCCTTCTGAGATACTACTTTGTGTTCTGTTAATTCATCTCACAGAGTTACAGCTTTCCCCTGAAGAAGTCTTTCGCTAAGACTGTTCTTCTGGAACTGGCAAAGTGATATTTGGAAGCCCATAGAGGGCTATGGTGAAAAAGGAAATATCTTCAGGTAAAAACTGATACAAGCTTTTTGAGAAACTGCATTGTGTTCTGTTAATTCATCTCACAGAGTTACAGCATTCCCCTCAAGAAGTCTTTCACTAAGACTGTTCTTGTGGAATTTGCAAAGTGACATTTGGAAACCCATAGAAGGCTATGGTTAAAAAGGAAATATCTTCTGCTAAAAACGTGAAAGAAGCTTTCTGAGAAACGGCTTTGTGTTCTCTTAATTCATCTCACAGAGTTTCAGCTTTCCCCTCAAGAAGCCTTTCGCTAAGACTGTTCTTGTTTAATTTGCAAAGTGATATTCGTAAGCCTATAGAGGGCTATTGTGAAAAACGAATTATCTTCATTTAAAAACTGGAAAGAAGATTTCTGAGAAACTGCTTTGCATTTTGTAATTCATCTCATAGTGTTACAGCTTTCCCCTCAAGAAGCTCTTCGCTAAGACTGTTTTTGTGGTATTTGCAAAGTGATATTTGGAAGCCCATAGAGGGCTATGGTGAAAAAGGAAATCTCTTCCGTTAGAAACTGGAAATAAGCTTTCTGAGAAACGGCTTCGTGTTCTTTTAATTCATCTCAAAAAGTTAAAGTTTCCCCTCAAGTAGCCTTTTACTAAGTATGTTCTTGTGGAATTTTCAAAGTGATATTGGAAGCCTATAGAGGGCTATGGTGAAAAAGGTAATATCTTCAGTTAAAAACTGGACAGAAGATCTCTGAGAAACTGTTTTGTGTTCTGTAAATCATCTCAAAGAGTTACAG
This sequence comes from Chlorocebus sabaeus, assembly GCF_047675955.1. Taxonomy (NCBI): domain Eukaryota; kingdom Metazoa; phylum Chordata; class Mammalia; order Primates; family Cercopithecidae; genus Chlorocebus; species Chlorocebus sabaeus. The sequence goes on from NW_027327603.1 coordinate 180,376, forward strand.
CTTTCCCCTGGAGAAACCTTTCACTAAGACTGTTCTTGTGGAATTTCCAAAGTGATATTTGGAAGCCCATGGAGGGCTATGGTGAAATAGAAAATATCTTCAGTTTAAAACTGGAAAGAAGCATTCTGAGAAACTGCTTTGTGTTCTGCTAATTCATCTCACAGAGTTACAGCTTTCCTCTCAAGAAGCCTTTCGCTAAGAGAGTTCTTGTGGAATTTAAAAAGTGATATTTGGAAGCCCATGGAGATCTGTGGTGAAAAAGGAAATATCCTAAGATAAAAACTGAAAAGAAGCCTTTTGAGAAACTGCTTTGTGTTCTGTTAATTCATCTCACAGAGTTACAGCTTTCCCCTCAAGAAGCCTTTCACTAAGACTGTTCTTGTGGAATTTTCAAAATGATATTTGGAAGCCCACAGACTGCTAGGGTGAAATAGGAAATCTCTTCAGTTAAAAACTGGAAAGAAGCTTTTTGAGAAACTGCATTGTGTTCTGTTAATTCATCTCACTGAGTTACAGCTCTCCCCTCATATGGCCTTTCGGTAAGACTGTTCTTGTGGAAATTGCAAAGTGAAATTTGGAAGCCCCTAGGTGTCTATGGTGAAAAAGAAATATCTTCAGTTAAAAACTGGAAAGAAGCTTTCTGAGAAACTGCTTTGTGTTTTGTGAATTCATCTCACAGAGTCACAGCTTTCCACTCAAGAAGCCTTTCGCTAAGACTGTTCTTGTGAAATTTCCAAAGTGATATTTGTAAGCCCATAGAGGGCTATGTTGATAAAGGAAATATCTTCTTTGAAAAACTGGAAAGAAGCTTTCTGAGAAACTGCGCTGTGTTCTGTTAATACATCTAATAGAGTTACAGCTTTCACCTCAAGAAGCCTTTCACTAATACTGTTCTTTTGGAATTTGCAAAGTGATATTTGGATGCCCTTAGAGGGCTATGGTGAAAAAGGAAATCTCTTCCATTAAAAACTGGAAAGAAGCATTTTGAGAAACGGCTTTGTGTTCTGTTAATTCATCCCACAGAGTAACAGCTTTCCCCTGAAGAAGCCTTTCGCTAAGACTGTTCTTGTAGAATTTTGAAAGTGATATTTGGAAGCCTATAGAGGGCTATGGTGAAAATGGTAATATCTTAAGTTAAAAACTGGAAAGAAGCTTTCTGAGAAACTGTTTTGTGTACTGTTAATTCATCTCACAGAGTTATAGCTTTCCCCTCAAGAAGCCTTTTGCTAAGACTGTTCTTGTGAAATTTGCAAAGTGATATTTGGAAGACCATAGAGGGCTACGGTGAAAAAGGAAATATCTTCAGTTAAAATCTGCAAAGAAGCTTTCTGAGAAAGTGCTTTGTGTTCTGTTAATCATCTCACAGAGTTACAGCTTACCCCTCAAGAAACCTTTCGCTTAGACTGTTCTTGTGGAATTTGCAAGCTTATATTTGGAATCCCATAGAAGCCTATGGTGAAAAAGGGGAAGTCCTCTGGTAAAAACTGGAAAGAAGCTTTCTGAGAAACTTCTTTGTGTTCTTCTAGTTGATCTCACAGAGTTACAGCTTCCCCCTCAAGAGGCCGTTCACTAAGACTGTTGTTTTGGAATTTGCAAAGTGATATTTGGAAGCCCATGGTGGGTTATGGTGAAAAATAAAATATGTTCAGATAAAAACTGGAAAGAATCTATCTGAGAAACTGTTTTGTGTTCTGTTAATTCATCTCACAGAGTTTCAGGTTTCCCCTCATGAAGCCTTTCGCAAAGATTGTTCTTGTGGAATTTGCAAAGTGATATTTGGAAGACCCTAGAGGGATATGGTGAAAAAGTATATGTCCTCAGATAAAAATCGGAAAGAAGCTTTCTGTGAAACTGCTTTGTGTTCTGTTAATTCGTCTCACAGTGTTACAGCTTTCCCCTCAAGAAGACGTTCACTAAGACTGTTCTTGTGTAATATTCAAAGTGATATCTGGAAGACCATAGAGGGCGATGGTGAAAAAGAAAATATCTTCATTAAAAACTGGAAAGAAGTTTTCTGAAAAACTGCTTTATATTCTGGTAATTCATCTCACAGAGTAACTGATTTCCGCTCAAGAAGCCTTTCGCTAAGACTGTTCTTGCAGAATTTGCAAAGTGATATTTGAAAGCGCATAGAGGGCTATGGTTAGAAAGGAAATATCCTAAGATAAAAACTGAAAAGAAGGTTTCTTAGAAACTTCTTTGTGTTCTGTTAATTCATCTCACAGAGTTACAGCTTTCCCCTCAAGATGTCCTACACTAAGACTGTTCTTGTGGAATTTCCAAAGTGATATTTGGTACCCCAGAGATGCCTATTGTGAAAAAGTAAATATCTTCAGTTAAAAACCTGAAAGAAGCTTTCTGAGAAACTGCTTTGTGTTCTGTTATTTCATCTCACAGAGTTACAGCATTCCCCTCAAGAAGTCTTTCACTAAGACTGTTCTTGTGGAATTTGCAAGGTGATATTTGGAAGCCCTTAGAGGGCTATGGTTAAAAAGGAAATATCTTCAGCTAAAAACTTGAAAGAAGTTTTCTGAGAAACGGCTTTGTGTTCTCTTAATTCATCTCACAGAGTTACAGCTTTCCCCTCAAGAAGCCTTTCGCTAAAACTGTTCTTGTTTAATTTGCAAAGTGGTATTCAGAATTGTATAGAGTGCTATTGTGAAAAACTAATTATCTTCATTTAAAAACTTGAAAGAAGTATTCTGAGAAACTTCGTTGTGTTCTGTAATTCGTCTCACAGAGTTACAGCTTTCCCCTCAAGAAGCCCTTCGCTAAGACTGTTTTTGTGGAATTTGCAAAGTGATATTTGGAAGCCCATAGAGGGCTATGGTGAAAAAGTGAATCTCTTCCATTAGAAAATGGAAAGAAGCTTTCTGAGAAACGGCTTTGTGTTCTGTTAATTCATCTCACAGAGTTAAAGCTTTCCCCTCATGTAGCCTTTCGCTAAGTATGTTCTTGTGGTATTTTCAAAGTGACCAGACCGGCCCAGACCACCTAAATCTAGGCCACAAACCGGTTTTGACCAGCTCAAAACAGACCAGAAGGGCTAAAACCAGATCAGACCATCTCAAAAAGGTTTTGACCAGCTCATAGCGGTTATTACCGGCTCAAACCAGAGCAGACCTTTTAAATCCGGTTTTGAACGGCTCAATCTGATTTTGAACGGCTCGTATCAGTTTTGACCAGCTAAAACCGGTTTTGACCGGATGAGACCGGATAAACCAAATCAGACCTGCCCAGAATTGCTAAAATCAGATCAAACCAGACTAGACCGGCCCAGACCGCCTTAAACTGGGCCACAAACCGGTTTTGACAGGTTCAATGCAGACCAGACAGACTCATACCGGTTTTGACCGTTCTGAGCCGGTTTTGACCGGCTCAAACCAGACCAGACTGGCTCAAACCGGTTTTGACCAGCTCAAAGCGGTTTTGACCAGATGAAACCAGACTTGACTGGCCCAGACCAGCTGAAACTGGAAAAAACCGGAGCAGACCGGCCGAGACCGTCTGAAACCGGGCCACAAACCAGTTTTCACCAGCCTGAACCAATTTTGACCAGCTCAAACCAGTCGACACTGGCTCAAACCGGACCAGACCGGCTCAAACCGGTTTTGACCGGATGACACCGGCTCAAACCGGAGCACACCAGCTCCCACCGGATCAAACTGGACCAGAGAGGCCCAGACCGGCTGAAACCGGATCAAACAGGAAGAGACCGGCCCGGACCGGCTAAAACCGGGCCAGACCAGCTCAATCCGGGCCAGATCGGCTCAATCCAGACCAGACCGGTTCAAACCGGTTTTGACTGGCTCATTCCGGTTTTGATCGGCTCAAACCAGTTTTGACCAGCTCAAACCACTCCAGACCGGCTAAAACCGGTTTTCACCAGCTCAAACCGGTTTTGACCTGATTAGACCGGATCAAACCAGACCAGACCGGCTCAGAGAGGCTCGAATCGGTTTTCACCGTCTTAAACCAGACCAGACCGGCTCATACCAGACCAGACCGGCTCAAAACGGTTTTGACCTGCTCAACCCACACCCGACCGGCTGAAACTGGTTTTGACCAGATGAGACCAGTTTTGAGCGGATGAGAATGGATCAAACTGAATCAGACCGGCCCAGACCGGCTAAAATCGGATCAAAACGGACCAGCCCGGCCCAGACCGCCTAAAACTGGGCCACAAACCGGTTTTGACCGGTTGAAACCAGACCAGACTGGCCCAAACCGGTTTTGACTGACCTAGCCGGTTTTCATCGGCTCAAACCAGACCAGACCGGCTCAAAGCGGTTTTGACCGGCTCAAAGTGGTTTGGACCAGATCAAACTAGACTCGACCGGCCCAGACCAGCTGAAACCGGATGAAACCGGAGCAGACCGGCCCAGAGCAGCTAAAACCGGGCCACCAACCGGTTTTGACTGGCTCAAACCAGAGCAGACCGGCTCAAACTGGACCAGACCGGCTCAAACCGGTTTTGACCGGAAGACACCGGATCAAAGAGGACCAGACCGGCTCACACCGAATCAAACCGGACCAGACAGGCCCAGACCGGCTGTAACCGGATCAAACCGGACCAGATCGGTCCACACCGGCTAAAACCGGGCCAGACCAGCTCAAACCGGTTTTGATCGGCTCAAATCAGACCAGACCAGTTCAAACCGGTTTTGATGGGCTCAATTCGGTTTTCACCAGCTCCAACCGGTTTTGTCCGGCTCAAACCACTCCAGACCGGCTAAAACCGGTTTTCACTGGCTCAAAACAGTTTTGACCTGATTAGACCGGATCAAACCGGGCCATACCGGCTCAGACAGGCTCGAATCGGTTTTGACTGGCTTCAACCAGACCAAACCAGCTCAAACCGATTTTGACCGGCTCGAAGCGGTTTTGACCTGCTCAAACCAGACCAAACCGGCTCAAACCAGACCAGACCGGCTCAAACCAGTTTTCACTGGCTCAAACCAGACCAGACCGGCTCAAACCGGATCGAACCAGACCAGACTGGCCCAGACCGTCTAAAACCGTGCCAAACTGGCTCAATCGTATTTTGACTGGCTCAAAACAGACCTGACCGTCTCAAACCCGACCTGACGGGCTCAATCCGCTTTTGACCTGACCAAACCACACCATACCGGCAGAAATTGGTTTTGACATGCTAAAACCGGTTTTGACCGGATGAGACCGGATCAAACCAAATCAGACCGGCCCAGACCAGCGAAAATCGGATCACACCGGACCAGACCGGCCCAGACCGCCTAAAACTGGGCCACAAACCGGTTTTGACCGGTTGTAACGAGACCAGACCAGCTCAAACCGGTTTTGACCGACCTAAGCCGGTTTTGAGCGACTCAAACCCGACCAGACCGTTTGAAACCAGACCAGACCAGCTCAAACCGGTTTTGACTGGCTCAAACCAGACCAGACTGGTTCAATACGGTTTTGACTGGGTCAAACCGGTTTTGAACAGCTCGAAGCGATTTTGACCGGATCAAACCGGTTTTGAACTGATCAAACCACACCAGACCGGCTCAAACCGGTTTTGACCGGCTGAAACCGATTTTGACCATATGAGACTGGATCAAACCAGACAAGACGGGCCTAGAACGGCTAAAACCAGATCAAACCGGACCAGAATGGCCCAGACCGCCTAAAACCGGGCCAAAGCGGCTCAAACCTATTTTGACCTTCTCAAACCAGACCAGACCGGCTCAAACTGGTTTTGACCGGCTCCAACCAGACCAGACCAGCTGAAACCGGATCAAACCGGACCAGACCGACCCAGACCGCCTAACACCGGGCCAAACTGGCTCAAACCTATTTTGACCAGCTCAAACCAGACCAGACCGACTTGAACCTGTTTTGACCGGCTCAAACCAGTCCTGATTGGCTCACACCGGTTTTGATCGGATTAGACTGGATCAAACCATACCAGACCTTTTCAAACCGGATCATACCGGACCAGACCGGCACAAACCAGCTCAAACTGGCTCAAACCGAACCAGACCGGCCCAGACAGTCTAAAACCGGGCCAATCCGTCTCAATCAGATTTTGACTGGCTCAAACCAGACCAGACCGGCTCAAACCAGACCACACTGCCTCAAACTGGTTTTGACTGGCTGAAACTAGAAGAGACTGGCTCAATCCGGTTTTGACCGGATGAGACAGGATAAAATCAGACCAGACCGGCTCAAACCGGATGAAACCACAGCAGACCGGCCCAGAACAGCTGAAGCCCGAGCAAACCGGACCACACGGGGCCAGATCGGCTAAAAGTGGGCCACAAACCGGTTTTGAGCGGCTCAAACCAGACCAGACCGGCTCAAACCGGTTTTGACCAGCCTGAGCTGGTTTTGACCGGCTCATACCAGTCCAGACCGGCTCAAACCGGACCAGACCGGCTCAAACCGGTTTTGAACGGATGACACCGTATCAAACAGGACCAGACCGGCTCACACCGGATCAAACCAGACCAGACAGGCCCAGAAAGGCTGAAACCGGATCAAACCGGGCCAGACCGGCCCAGACTGGCTAAAACCGGGCCAGACTGGCTCAAAACGGTTTTGACCGGCTCAAACCAGACCAGACAGGTTCAAACCGGTTTTGACTGGCTCAATCCGGTTTTGACCGGCTCAAACCGGTTTTGACTGGCTCAAACCACTCCAGACTGGCTAAAACCGGTTTTCACCGGCTCAAACCGGTTTTGACCTGATTAAACCGGATCAAACCGGACCAGACAGGCTCAGACAGGCTCGAATCGGTTTAGACTGGCTTCAACCAGACAAAACCGGCTCAAACCGGTTTTGACCGGCTTGAACCGCTTTTGACCGGCTCAAACCAGACCAGACCGGTTCAATCCGATTTTGACCATCTCAAACCGATTTTTAACGGCTAGAACCGCTTTTGACCGCCACAAACCGGTTTTGACCGGCTCAAATCACACGAGACCGGCTCAAACCGGTTTTGACCAGCTGAAACCGATTTTGACCAGATGAGACCGGATCAAACCGGACCAAACGGGCCCAGACCGGCTAAAACAGGATCATTCCGGACCAGACCGGCCCTGACCGCCTAAAACCAGGCCAAACCCGCTCAAACCTATTTTGACCAGCTCAAACCAGACCAGACCGTCTCAAGCCGGTTTTGACCGGCTAAAACGAGACCAGGCCAGCTCAAACCGGATCAAACAGGACCACAGTGGCCCAGACCATCTAAAAACGGGCCAAACCGGCTCAAACCTCTTTTGACCAGCTCAAACCAGACCAGACAGGCTCGAACCTGTTTTGACCGGCTCAAAGCAGACCTGATCAGCTCAAACCAGTTTTGACAGGATTAGACCGGATGAAACCGGAGCAGACCTTCTCAAACCGGATCATACTGGACCAGACCGGCACAAATCGGCTCAAACCGGCTCAAACAAAACCAGACCGGCCCAGACAGGCTAAAACCGGGCCAAACCGGCTCATTCAGGTTTTGACCGGCTCAAACGAGACCAGACCGGCTCAAACCAGAGCAGAATGTATCAAACCGGTTTTGATCGGCTCAAACCAGACCAGTCTGGCTCAAACTGGTTTTGACCGGATGAGACAGAATAAAACCGGACCAGACCGGCACAAAACGGATGAAACCGCACCACACCGGACCAGAAGAGCTGAAGCCGGTGCAAACCGGACCAGACCGGCCCAGACCGGCTCAAACCAGTTTTGACCAGCCTGAGCCGGGTTTGGCCGGTTCAAAGCAGACCAGACTGCCTCAAACCGGACCAGACTGGCTCAAACCGGTTTTGACCTGCTCAAACCACACCAGACAGGCTGAAACCGCTTTTGACCAGCTAAAAACGGGTTTGACCAGATGAGACCAGATCAAACCCAATCAGACCAGCCCAGAACGGCTAAAATCGGATCAAACCACACCAGACCGGCCCACGCCGCCGAAAACTGGACCACAAACCCTTTTTGACCCGTTCAAACCAGACCAGACCGGCTCAAACCGGTTTTGACAGACCCGAGCATGTTTTGACCGGCTCAAACCAGACCAGACTGGCTTAAACCAGACCAGACTGGCTCAAACCATTTTTGACCAGCTCAAAGCGGTTTTGACTGGATCAAACCGGACTCGACCAGCCCACACCAGCTGAAATCGCATCAAACTGGACCAGACCGGCCCAGACAGGAAAAACCCGGTTCACAAACCAGTTTTGACTGGGACAAACCAGACCAGAACGTCTCAAACCGGTTTTTACCGGTTCAAACCAGACCAGACCGGCTCAAACCAGACCAGAAGGGCTCAAACCGGTTTTGACCGGCTCAAACCGGTATCGACCGGCTCAAACCAGACCAGACAGGTTCAATCCGGTTTTGACCAGCTCAAACCGGTTTTGACCGGCCTAAACCGGTTTTGACTGGCTCAAACCAGACCAGACCAGGTCAAACCAGACCAGACCGGCTCAAACCAGACCAGACCAGCTCAAACCGGTTTTGACTAGCTCAAAGCGGTTTGGACTGGATCAAACCAGACTCGACCGGCCCAGACCAGCTGAAACTGGATGAAACCGGACCAGACCGGCCCAGAGCGGCTAAAACCGGGCCACAAACCTGTTTTGACCGGCTCAAACCAGACAAGACTGGCTCAAACCGTACCAGACCGGCTCAATCCGGTTTTGACCGGATGACACCGGATCAAACAGGACCAGACCGGCTCACACCGGATCAAACCGGACAAGACAGGCCCAGACAGGCTGAAACTGGATCAAACCTGACCAGACCGGCCCAGACCGGCTAAAACCGAGCCAAACCGGCTCAAACCGGTTTTGATCAGCTGAAATCAGACCAGACCGGTTTCAAACCGGTTTTGATGGGCTCAATTCGGTTTTGACCGGCTCAAACCCGTTTAGACCAGTTCAAACCACTCCAGACCGGCTAAAACCGGTTTTCACTGGCTCAAAACGGTTTTGACCTGATTAGACCGAATCAAACCGTGCCAAACTGGCTCAGACAGGCTCGAATCGGTTTTGACTGGCTTCAACCAGACCAAACCGGCTCAAACCGGTTTTGACCGGCTCGAAGTGGTTTTGACCGGCTCAAACCAGACCAAACCGGCTCAAACCAGACCAGACTGGCTCAAACCGGTTTTGACCGGCTCAAAACGGTTTTGACCTGATTAGACTGGATCAAACCGTGCCAGACTGGCTCAGACAGACTCGAATCAGTTTTGACTGGCTTCAACCAGACCAAACCGGCTCGAACCGGTTTTGACCGGCTGAAACCAGACGAGACCGGGTCAAACAAGTTTTGACCTGCTCAAACCACACCAGATGGGCTGAAATCGGTTTTGACAGGCTAAAACAGGTTTTGACTGGATGAGACCGGATCAAACAGAATGAGACGGGCCCAGACCGGCTAAAATCAGATCACACCGGGCGAGACCGGCCCAGACCGCCTAAAACTGGGCCACAAACCGGTTTTGGCGGGTTCAAACCAGACCAGACTGGCTCAAAACGGTTTTTACTGGCTCAAAGTGGTTTTGACCAGATCAAACCCGATTCGACCGGCCCAGACCAGCTGAAACCGGATCAAACCAAACCAGACCGGTTCAATGCAGTTTTGACCAGCTCAAACCGGTTTTGAACGGCTGAAACAGATTTTGACCATATTAGACAGTATCAAACCGGACCAGACGGGCCCAGACTGGCTCAAACCGGATCAAACAGGACCACACCGGCCCAGACCGCCTAAAACCGTGCCAAACCGGCTCAAACTTCTTTTGACCGGCTAAAACCAGACCAGACCGGGTCGAACCTGCTTTGAACGGCTCAAACCAGTCCTGACCGGCTCAAACCGGTTTTGACCGGATAAGACCGGATCAAACCGGACCAGACCTTCCCAAACCGGATCATACCAGACCAGACCAGCACAAACCAGCTCAAACCATCTCAAACCGAACCAGCCCGGCCTAGACAGGCTAAAACCGGGCCAAACCGGCTCTATCAGGTTTTGACCGGCTCAAACCAGACCAGATCGGCTCAAACCAGACCAGAGTGGCTCAAAATAGTTTTGAACAGCTCAAAGCGCTTTTGACCGGATCAAAACAGACTCGACCGGCCCAGACCAGCTGAAACCGGATCAAACCGGAGCAGACCGTCCCAGACCGGCTAAAACTGGGCCACAAACCGGTTTTGACCGGCTCAAACCAGACCACAATGGCTCAAACTGGACCAGACTGGCTCATACCGGTTTTGACCGGATGACTCCGGATCAAACCTGACCAGACCGGCTCACACCAGATCAAACCTGACCAGACAGGCCCAGACCGGCTGAAACCAGATCAAGCCGGACCAGACCTGCCCAGACTGGCTAAAACCGGGCTAGACCGGCTCAAACCGGTTTTGACTGGCTCAAACCAGACCAGAGATGTTCAAACCGGTTGTGACTGGCTCAATCCGGTTTTGACTGGCTCAAACCGGTTTTGACCTGATTAGACTGGATCAAACCAGACCAGAAGGGCTCAGACAGGCTCGAATCGGTTTTGACTGGCTTCAACCAGACCAAACCAGCTTAATCCGGTTTTGACCGGCTCAAACCAGTTTTGACCGGCTCATACCAGACCAGACCGGCTAAAACCAGACCAAAACGGCTCACACCAGTTTGACCGGATCAAACCGGGTTTGACCGGCTCAAATCAGACCAGACCGGCTCAAACCGGACCAGACCGGCTCACACCAGATCAAACCTGAACAGACAGGCCCAGACCGGCTGAAACCGGATCAAGCCGGACCAGACCTGCCCAGACTGGCTAAAACCGGGCTAGACCGGCTCAAACCGGTTTTGACTGGCTCAAACCAGACCAGAGAGGTTCAAACCGGTTGTGACTGGCTCAATCCGGTTTTGACTGGCTCAAACCGGTTTTGACCTGATTAGACCGGATCAAACCAGACCAGACCGGCTCAGACACGCTCGAATCGGTTTTGACTAGCTTCAACCAGACCAAACCAGCTTAATCCGGTTTTGACCGGCTCGAACCAGTTTTGACCGGCTCTAACCAGACCAGACCTGCTAAAACCAGACCAGACCGGCTCACACCGGTTTGACCGGATCAAACCGGGTTTGACTGGCTCAAACCAGACCAGACCGGCTCAAACCGGAGCAGACCGGGTCAATCCGATTTTGACCAGATGACACCGGATCAAACCGGACCAGACCGGCTCACACCGGATCAAACCGGACCAGGCAGGCCCACACCGGCTAAAAACTGGGCCAGACCGGCTCAAACCGGTTTTGACCGTCTCAAACCAGACTAGAATGGTTCAATCCAGTTTTGACTGGCTCAATCCGGTTTTGACCGTCTCAAACTGGTTTGGACCGGCTGAAATTGGTTTTGACCGGCCTGAGCCGGTTTTCACCGCCTCAAAGCGGACCAGACCGGCTCAAACCGATTTTGACCGGCTAAAACCGGTTTTCACCGGATGAGATCTGATCAAACCGAATGAGACTGGCCCAGACCAGCTAAAATTGGAACAAACCGGACCAGACCGGCCCAGACCACCTTAAACTGGGCCACAAACCGGTTTCGACGGGTTCAAACCAGACAAGACCGGCTCAAACCAGTTTTGACCGACCTGTGCCGGTTTTGACTGGCTCAAACCAGAACAGACCGGCTCAAACCGGTTTTGACCGCCTCAAAGCGGTTTTGACCACATCAAACCACTCCAGACCGCCTAAAATCGGTTTTTCCCCGGCTCAAAACGGTTTTGACCTGATTAGACCGGATCAAACCGGACCAGACTGGCTAAGACAGGCTCGAATCGGTTTTGACTGGCTTCAACCAGACCAAACCGGCTCAAACCAGTTTTGGCCGGCTAGAACCGGTTTTGTCTGGTTCAAACCAGACCAGACCGGCTCAAACCAGACCAGACCAGCTCAAATCGGTTTTGACCGGGTCAAATCAGTTTTGACCAGCTCAAACCAGACCAGACCGGCTCAAACTGGTTTTGACTGGGTCAAAGCGGTTTTGACCGGATGACACCAGATCAAACCGGACCAGACCCGCTCACACCGGATCAAACCGGACCAGACAGCCCCAGACCAGCTGAAACCGGATCAAACCGGACCAGACCGGCCCAGACCGGCTAAAACCGGGCCAGAACGCCTCAAATCGGTTTTGACCGGCTCAAACCAGACCAGACCGGTTCAAACCAGTTTTGACTGGCTCAATCCGGTTTTGACTGACTCAAACCAGTTTTGACCGGCTCAAACCACTCCAGACAGGGTAAAACCGATTTTCACCAGCTCAAACCGGTTTTGACCTGATTAGACCGGATCAAACCGGACCAGACCGTCTCAGACAGGCTCGAATCCGTTTGGCCTGCCTTCAACCAGACCAAACCGGCTCAAACTGGTTTTGACCAGCTCGAACCGGTTTTGAGCGGCTCAAACCAGACTAGACCGGCTCAAACCAGACCAGACCGGCTCAAACCGGTTTTGACCTGCTCAAACCACACCAGACCGGTGAAACCGGTTTTGACTGGCTAAAACCAGTTTTGACCGGTGAGACCGGATCAAACCGAATCAGACCAGCCAGGACCGGCTAAAATGGAATCAAACCGGACCAGACCGGGCCAGAGCACCTAAAACTGGGCCACAAACCGGTTTTGACCAGTTCTAACCAGACCATACTGGCTCAAACCGGTTTTGACAGACCTAAGCCGGTTTTGACCAGCTCAAACCAGACCAGACTGGCTCAAACCAGACCACACCGGCTCAAACCGGTTTTGACCGGCTCAAACCAGACCGGACCAGGTCAATCCGGTTTTGACCGGCTCAACCGGTTTTGAACGGCTCGAACGATTTTTGACTGGCTCAAACCGGTTTTGAATGGCTCAAAACACACCCGACCAGCTCAAACTTGTTTTGACCGGCTCAAACCGATTTTGACCATATGAGACCAGATCAAACCGGACCAGACGGGCCCAGACCGGCTAAAATCGGATCAAACTGGACAAGAACGTCACAGACCACCTAAAACCGGGCCAAAGAGGCTCAAACCTATTTTGACCAGCTCAAACCGGTTTTGACCGGCCCCAAACCAGACCAGACTGGCTCAAACCGGATCAAACCGGACCAGACCGGCCCAGACAGGCTAAAACCAGACCAGACCGGCTAAAACTGGTTTTAACCAGCTCAAACAGAGCAGACCGGTTCAAACCGGTTTTTCACTGGCTCAATCCGGTTTTTGACCGGCTCGAACCGGTATTCATCGGATTAGACCGGATCAAACCGGACCAGACCGTCTCAAACGCTTTTTGACCGGCTCAAATCCGACCAGACCGGCTGAAAACGGGACAAGACCGGATCAAACCGGTTTTGACCGATTGAAACCCATCCAGACCAGCTAAAAGCGGACCAGACCGGCTCAAACCGGTTTTGACCAGCTCAAACAGGACTCAAACTGCACCAGAACGGCTCAAACCGGTTTTTGAACGGCTCAAACCATACCATACTGTCTCAAATGAATCAAACCGGACCAGACCGGCTTAAACCGGATCAAACCGGACCAGTCCGGCCTAAAAACCGGTTTTGACAGGCTCAAATCGGACGAGAGCAGCACAAACCGAATTTGACCAGCTCAAACCAGACTCAAACAGGACCACACCGGCTCAAACTGGTTTTGATAGGCTCTAACCCGACCAGACCGGCTGAAACTGGATGAGACCACCTCAAACCGGTTTTGACCGACTGAAACCCGTCCAGACTGGCTAAAACCGGACCCAGACCGGTTTCAAACCGGTTTCCAGGGGCTCAAAGCAGACTAGACCGGCTCTAACTGATAATGACCAGCTCTAGCTGCACTCAAACTGGACCAGATCATCTCAAATTGGTGTTATCTGGCTCAAACCGGACTCAAACCAGACCAGACCGGCTCAAACCCGTTTTGACTGGCTGAAACCCGACGAGACCAGCTGAAACCGGACGAGACCGGCTCAAAACCGGTTTGGACCAGCTCAAACCAGACCAGACTGGCTCAACCAGATCAAAGCAGACAGTACCGGCTCAAACCGGATGAAACCGAACCAGAACCACTGAAACCAGATCAAACCGGGCCAGACCGGCTCAAACCGGTTTTTAACCGGCTCAAACCCGACCAGACCGGCTAAACCGGACGAGACTGGCTGAAACCGGTTTTGACCGACTCCAAACGGACTCAAACTGGTTTTTTGACCGGAACAAACCAGACCACACTGCCTCAAACCTGTTTTGACCGGCTCAAACCAGACGAAAAAACGTAGCAGACCAGCTCAAACCGGACCTCAAACTGGACTAGACCGGCTCAAATCGGTTTTGATCGGCTCAAACCGGACAAGGACCCAAACCGGCTCAAACCAGAATCAAACCGGACCAGACAGGCTCAAATCGGTTTTGAACAGCTCAAACCAGAACATACCAGCTCAACCAAATCAACCCAGACCAGAACGGCTTAAACCGGATCAAACTGGACCAGACCGGCTCAAACCGGTTTTGACCGGATCAAATCTGACGAGAGCAGCACAAACTGAATTTGACCAGCTCAAACCAGACTCAAACAGGACCACACTGGCTCAAACTGGTTTTGACCGACTCAAACCCGACCAGACTGGTTAAAAACTGGACGAGACTGCCTCAAACCGGTTTTGACTGAATCAAACCCGCCCAGACTGGCTAAAACCGGACCAGACCGGCTCCAACCGGTTTTTGACAGCTCAAAGCGGACTAGACTGGCTCTAACCGGATATGACTGGCTCAAACCACACTCAAACCGGACCAGTCCGTCTCAAACTGGTGTTGTCAGGCTCAAACAAGCACTCAAACCGGACCAGAATGGCTCAGACCGGTTTTGACTGGCTCAAATCGGACCAGAGAAGCACAAACCGAATTTGACCAGCTCAAACCAGACTCAAACAGGACCACACTGGCTCAAACCGGTTTTGACCAACTCAAACACGGACAGACCGGTTAAAACCGGATGAGACCACCTCAAACCGGTTTTGACCGACTTAAACCTTTCCAGACCGGCTAAAACTGGAACAGACCAGCTCAAACCGGTTTTGACTGGCTCAAAGCAGACTAGACCGGCTCTAACCGGTTATGACCGACTCAAACCGCACTCAAACCGGACCAGACCATCTCAAACTTGTGTTGTCCGGCTCAAACCGCACTCAAACCGGACCAGAACGACTCAGAACAGTTTTGACCGACTCAAATCGGACCAGAGCAGCAAAAACCGAATCTGACCAGCTCAAACCAGACTCAAACAGGACCACAACGGCTCAAACTGGTTTTGACCGGCTCAAACCCGGACAGACCGGCTGAAACTGGACGAGACCGCCTCAAACTGGTTTTGACCGAATCAAACCCGTCCAGACCGGCTAAAACAGGACCAGACCGGCTCAAACCGGTTTTGACCTGCTCAAAGCGGACTAGACCAGCTCTAACCGGATATGACTGGCTAAAACCACACTCAAACCGGACCAGACCGTCTCAAACTGGTGTTGTCCGGTTCAAACCGCACTGAAACCGGACCAGAATGGCTCAGACCGGTTTTGACCATCTCAAATCGGACCAGAGAAGCACAAACCAAATTTGACCAGCACAAACCAGACTCAAACAGGACCACAACAGCTCAAACCGGTTTTGACCAGCTCAAACCCGACCAGACCGGCTGAAACTGGACGAGACCACCTCAAACCGGTTTTGACCGAATCAAACCCGTCCAGAAAGGCTAAAACCGGACCAGACCGGCTCAAACCGGTTTTGACCGGCTCAAAGCGGACTAGACACGCTCTAACCAGTTATGACCGGCTCAAACCGCACTAAAACCGGACCAGAACGTTTCAAACTGCTGTTGTCCGGCTCAAACCAGACTCAAACCGGACCATACCGGCTAAAATCTGTTTTGACCGGCTCAAACCGGACTCAAACCGGACCAGACCGTCTCAAACCCGTTTTTGACTGGCTGAAACCCGACCAGACCGGCTGAAACCGGACGAGACTGGCGCAAACCGCTTTGGACCAGCTCAAACCAGACCAGACTGGCTCAACCAGATCGAAGCAGACCAGACCATCTCAAACCGGATCAAACCGAACCAGAACCACTGAAACCGGATCAAACCGGACCAGACCGGCTCAAACCGGTTTTAACCGGCTCAAACCCGACCAGACCGGCTGAATTGGGTCAAGACCGCCTCAAACCAGTTTTGACCGGGTCAAATCAGACCAGACCGGCACAAACCGGTTTTGACCGGCTCAAACCTGACCAGACTGGCTGAAACCGAACGAGACCAGCTGAAACCGGTTTTGACCGGGTCAACCCCGACCAGACCAACTAAAACCGGACCAGACTGGCTCAGACCACTTTTGGCCGGCTGAAACCAAACCAGACGGGCTGAACCGGATCAAATCGGACGAGACCAGCTTATAGCAGTTTAAACTGGACCAAACCGGCTCTTAGACCTTCTCAAACCGGTTTTGATCCGCTCGAAACGGACCAGACCGGCTCAAACCGGTTTAGACCGGCTCAATGCGGACTGGACCGGCTCTAACCGATTATGACCGGCTCAAACCGCACTCAAACTGGACCAGACCGTCTAAAACTGGTGTTGCCATCTCAAACCGGACTCAAACCGGACTAGACCGTCTCAAACCGGTTTTGACCGGCTCAAACCGGAGTCAAACCGGACCAGACCGTCTCAAACCCATTTTGACCGGCTAAAACCCGACCAGATCGGCTGAAACCGGACCAGAACGGCTCAAACCGGTTTGGACCGGCTCAAACCAGACCAGACTGGCTCAATCAGATCAAAGCGGACCAGACAGGCTGAAACCGGATCCAACAGGACCAGAACCACTGAAACCGGATCAAACAGGACCAGACCAGCTCAAACCGGTTTTGACTGACTCAAACTGGACTCATCTGGACCCGACCCACTCAAACCGGGTTTAACCGGCTCAAACCACACCATACCGGCTCAACCGGATCAAACCGGACCAGACCGGCTCAAAACCGGACCAGACCGCCTCAAACCGGTCGCAAACCGCTTTTGACCAGCTGAAACCGGTCCAGAGAGCCTCAAAGCGGTTTTGACTGGCTCTAAACGGACTCAAACAGGACCAGACTGTGTCAAACCGGTTTTAAACGGCTCAAATCGGACTCAAACAGGAACAGACTGTCTCAAACAGTGATTGACCGTCTCAAACCAGACCAGACCGACTCAACCGGATCAAACCGGACGAGACCGGTTTAAACCGGATCAAACTGGTTTTGACCGTCACAAAACGGACCAGACTGGTTCAAACCCGATCAAACCGGACCAGACCGGCTCAAAACTGTTTTGACCGTATTAGACTGGCTCAAACCGGTTTTTAGCGGCTCAAATCGCACCAGACCGACTCAAACTGGTTTTTGACCGGCTCCAAACGGACTCAAACCGGTTTTGACAAGCACAAACCGGACCAGACCCCCTCAAACCTGTTTTGAAAGGCTCAAACCGGATGAAAAACGTACCAGACTGTCTCAAACCAGACTCAAACCGGACTAGACTGGCTCAAATCGGTTTTGACCGGCTCAAACGCGACCAGACCGGCTGAAACTGGATGAGACCGTCTCAAAACGGTTTTGACTGACTCAAACCCGTCCAGACTGGCTAAAACTGGACCAGACCAGCTCAAACCGGTTTTCACCGGCTCTAAGCGGACTAGACCAGCACTAACTGATTATGACCGGCTCAAATCGGACTCAAACCAGACCATACCGGCTCAAACCGGTTTTGACCGGCTCAAACTGGACTCAAACCGGACCAGACTGTCTCAAACCCGTTTTGATTGGCTGAAACCCGACCAGACCGGCTGAAACCGGACGAGACTGGCGCAAACCGGTTTGGACCAGCTCAAACCAGACCAGACTGGCTCAACCAGGTCAAAGCAGACCAGACCGTCTCAAACCGGATCAAACCGAACCAGAACCGCTGAAACCGAATCAAACCGGACCAGACCGGCTCAAACCGGTTTTAAACCGGCTCAAACCCGACCAGACCGACTGAATTGAGACGAGACCACCTCAAACCAGTTTTGAACAGGTCAAATCAGACCAGACCGGCACAAACCAGTTGTGACCGGCTCAAACCCGACCAGACCGGCTGAAAATGGATGAGACCGGCTGAAACCGGTTTTGACCGGGTCAACCCCGACCAGACTAACTAAAACCGGACCAGACTGGCTCAGAACACTTTTGACTGGCTGAAACCGAACCAGACCGGCTGAACCGGATCAAACCGGACCAGACCAGCTTATACCGGTTTAAACCGGACCAGACCGGCTCTTAGACCTTCTCAAACCGGTTTTCATCCGCTCAAAACGGACCAGAACGGCTCAAACCCGTTTTGACCTGCTCAAACGGGACCAGACCAGCTCAAACCGGACTCAAACCAGACCAGAAAGGATCAAACTGGTGTTGACCGGCTCAAACCTGACTGAAACTGGACCAGACAGGCTCAAACCGGTGTTGACCAGCTCAAACCGGACTCAAACCGGACCAGACCGGCTCAAACACGTTTTGAACGACTCAAACCAGAGCAGACCGGCTCAAACCAGTTTTGACCGGCTCAATGCTTACTGGACCGGCTCTAACCGGTTATGACTGGTCAAAACACACTCAAACTGAACCAGACCGTCTCAAACTGGTGTTGTCCGGCTGAAACCGGACTCAAACCGCACCAGACCGTCTCAAACAGGTTTTGACCGGCTCAAACTGGACTCAAACCGGACCAGACCGTCTCAAACCCGTTTTGACTGGCTCAAACCCGACCAGACCGGCTGAAACCAGACCAGAACGGCTCAAACCGGTTTGGACCAGCTCAAACCAGACCAGACTGGCTCAATCAGATCAAAGCGGACCAGACAGGCTGAAACCGGATCCAACAGGACCAGAACGGGTCAAACCGGATCAAACCGGACCAGACCAGCTCAAACCGGTATTAACTGGCTCAAACTGGACTCAATCCGGACCCGACCCGCTCAAACTGGTTTTAACTGGCTCAAACCACACCATACCGGCTCAACGGGATCAAAACGGACCAGACCGGCTCCAACCGGACCAGACCGGCTCAAACCGGTCGCAAACCGCTTTTGACCCGCTGAAACCGGTCCAGACAGCCTCAAACCGGTTTTGACTGGCTAAAAATGGACTCAAACAGGACCACACCGGGTCAAACCTGGTTTAAACGGCTGAAATCAGACTCAGACAGGAACAGACCAGCTCAAACAGGGTTTGACCGTCTCAAACCAGACCAGACCAGCTTAAACCGGATCAAACCGGTTTTGACCGTCACAAAATGGACCAGACCGGTTCAGACCCGATCAAACCAGACCAGAACGACTCAAAACTGTTTTGACCATATTAGACTGGCTCAAACCGGTTTTTAGCAGCTCAAATTGCACCAGACCAGCTCAAACTGGTTTTGACCGGCTCCAAACGGACTCAAACCCGTTTTGACCGGCACAAACTGGACCAGACCGCCTCAAACCTGTTTTGAAAGGCTCAAAACGGACGAAAAACGTACCAGACCTGCTCAAACCGGACTCAAACCGGACTACACAGGCTGAAATCGGTTTTGATTGGCTCAAAACGGACAAGGAACAAACCGGCTCAAACCGGAATCAAATCGGACCAGAGCGGCTCAAAACGGTTTTGAACAGCTCAAACCAGACCAAACCGGCTCAAACAGATCAAACCGGACCAGACTGGCTCAACCCGGCACAAACCGGTCCAGACCGGCTCAAACAGGATTTGACCAGCTCAAACAGGACCAGACCGGTTCTTAGACCAGTTCAAACCGTTTTTGAACAGCTCAAATCGGACCAGCCCGGCACAAAGCGGTTATGACCGGCTCAAACTGGACTCAAATCGGAGCAGACCGGCTCAAACCATTGTTGACCGGCTCAAACCGGGCCAGAAAGGCTCCAAGCGGTGCACACTCAGGGGAGCGCTCACTCAGGGGAGTGCACACTCAGGATAGTGCACACTCAGGTGGGTCCTCACTCAGGCGAGTGCACACTCATGGGAGTGCACACACTGGGGAGCGCTCACTCAGTGGAGAGCACACTCCGGGGAGGTCACACTCAGGGGATCCCCACTCAGGCGAGTTCACACTCAGGGAAGTGCACACTCAGGGGTGTCTTCACACAGGCGAGTTCATACTCAGGGGAGCGCACACTCAGGGGAGCGCTCACTCAGGGGAGTGCACACTCAGTGGAGAGCACACTCAGGGGAGTGTACACTCAGGGAAGTGCTCATTCAGTGGAGTGCACACTCAGGGGAGTCTTCCCTCAGGCGAGTTCACACTCAGGGGAGTGCACACTCAGGGGTGTCCTCACTC
Organism: Chlorocebus sabaeus; assembly: GCF_047675955.1. Classification (NCBI taxonomy): domain Eukaryota; kingdom Metazoa; phylum Chordata; class Mammalia; order Primates; family Cercopithecidae; genus Chlorocebus; species Chlorocebus sabaeus. The sequence continues at coordinate 200,772 of NW_027327603.1, forward strand.
AGGGGAGTGCACACTCAGGGGAGTTCGCACTCAGGGAAGTGCTCACTCAGGGGAGCACACACTCAGGGGAGCGCAATCTCAGGGGAGCGCACACACAGGAGATTGCAAACTCAGGGGTGTCCTCACTCAGGAGAGCGCAAACCCAGAGGAGTGCACACACAGGGTAGTCCTCACTCAGGAGAGTGCGAACTCAGGGGAGTGCACACTCAGGGGAGTGCTCACACAGGGGACTGCACACTCAGGAGAGCGCTCACCCATGGGAGTGCACACTCAGGATAGTGTGCATTCAGTGGAGTCCTCATTCAGGGGAGTGCAAACACATGGGAGTGCACACACAGGAGAGCGCATGCACAGGGGAGGGCACACTCAGGGGAGTGCGCACTCAGGGGAGGGCACACCCAGGCGAGTGCACACCCTGAAGAGTGAACATTCAGGGGAGTGCACACTCAGGGGAGTGCACACTCAGGGTTGTCTACACCCAGGCGAGTGCACACTCAGGGGTGTGTGCACTCAGGGGATTGTTCACTCAGGGGAGTGCACACTCAGGGGAGAGCACACTCAGGGGAGTGTGTACGCAGGGGAGTGCACATTCAGTGGAGTGCACACTCAGGGGAGTCCTCACCCAGGCGAGTTCACACTCAGGATAGTGCACACTCAGGGGAGTCCTCACACAGGCGTGTGCACTCTCAGGTGAGCGCTCACTCATGGGAGTGCACACTCAGGATAGTGCGCACTCAGTGGAGTCCTCACTCAGGGGAGTACACACTCAGGGGAGTGCACACTCAGGGGAGCGCACACTGAGGAGAGGGCACACTCTGGGGAGTCCTCATTTAGGAGAGTGCAAACTCAGAGGATTGCACACTCAAGGGAGCGCTCACTCAGGGGAGTGCACACCCAGGGGAGCGAACACTCAGGGGAGTGCACACACAGGGGAGTGAACACTCAGGGATCTCTTCACACAGGCGAGTCAGCATTCAGGGGAGTGCGCACTCAGGGGAGTGCTCATTCAGGGGAGTGCATGCTCAGGGAAGTGCACACTCAGGGGAGTGCACACCCTAGGGAGGGAACACTCAGGGGAGTGCACACTCAGGGGAGCACTCACTCAGAGGAGTGCACACTCACGGGAGCGCACACGCAGGGGAGTGCACACACTGGGGAGTGAACACTCAGGGGAGTGCACACTCAGGGGAGTGCACACTTAGGGGTGTATTAACACAGGCGAGCGCACAGTCAGGGGAGTGCACACTCAGGGGTGTGCTCACTCAGGGGAGTGCACACTCAGTTGTGTCCACACTCAGGGAAGTCCTCACTCGTTAGAGTGCGAACTCAGAAGAGTGCACACTCAGGGGAGGGCTCACTCAAAGGAGTCATCACCGAAGCGAGTACCCCCTCTGCAGACCGCTCACTCAGGGGAGTGCACACTCAGGGGAGCCTCACTCAGGCGAGTTCACATTCAGGGTAGTGCACACTCAGGGGTGTCTTCACCCAGGCGAGTTCACACTCAAGAGAGCGCAAACTCAGGGGAGTGCACACTCAGGGGAGTCTTCACTCAGGCGAGTGCACATTCAGGGGAGTGCACACTCAGGTGAGTGCTCACTCAGGGGAGTTTCCACTAAAGTGAGCGCACACTCAGGGGAGTGCACACTCAGGGGAGTCCTCACACAGGTGAGTGCACACTCACGAGAGCGCTCACTCACGGGAGTGCACACTCAGGATAGTGTTCATTCAGTGGAGTCCTCACTCAGGGGAGTGCACACTCAGGGGATTGCACACACAGGGGAGCACACACTCAGGTGAGGGCACACTCAGGGGGGCCTTCACCCAGGCGATTGCACACTCAGGGGAGTGCGCACTCAGGGGAGCACACAGTCAGGGGAGTGCACACCTTGAAGAGTGAACACTCATGGGAGTGCACACTCAGGGGAGGGCACATTCAGGGGTGTCTACACCCAGGCGAGTGCACACTCAGGGGTGTGTGCACTCAGGGATGTGCTCACTCAGGGGAGTGCACACTCAGGGGAGAGCACACTCAGGGGAATGCACATTCAGTGGAGTGCACACTCAGGGGAGTCCTCATTCAGGCGAGTTCACACTCAGGAGAGTGCACACTCAGGGGTGTCCTCACTCAGGCGAGTGCACACTCAGGGGAGTGTGCACACAGGGGAGTGAACCCTCAGGTGAGCATGCACTCAGGGGAGTGCACACTCAGGGGAGTCCTCACTCAGGCGATTTCTCACTCAGTATTCCTCCCTCAGGTTAGTGCACACTCAGGGGAGAGCACACTCAGGGGAGTGTAGACTCAGGGGAGTGCACATTCAGTGGAGTGCACACTCAGGGGGTCCTCACTCAGGCGAGTTCACACTCAGGGTACTGCACACTCAGGGGTGTCCTCACACAGGCGAGTGCACACTCAGGGGAGTGCACACTCAGGTGAGCATGCACTCAGGGGAGTGCACACTCAGGTGAGCATGCACTCAGGGGAGTGCACACTTAGGGGAGACCTCACTCAGGCGAGTTCACACTCAGTAGCCCTCACTGAGGCGAGTGCACATTCAGGGGAGTGCACAATCAGGGGAGCAGTCACTCAGGGAAGTGCACACTCAGGGGAGCGCACACTAAGGGGGGTGCACACTCAGGGGAGCGCTCACTCAGGGGAGTTTTCAGTAAAGTGAGAGCACACTCAGGGTAGTGCGCACTCAGGGGAGTCCTCACTCAGGAGTGTGTGAACTCAGACGAGTGCACACTCAGCGGAGTGCTCATTCAGGGGACTGCACACTAAGGGGAGTCTTCACTCAGGCGAGTGAACATTCAGGGGAGTGCACACACAGGGGAGTGCTCACTCAGGGGAGTTTCCAGTAAAGTGAGCGCACACTCAGGGGAGTGCACACTCAGGGGAGTCCTCACACAGGCGAGTGAACACTCAGGAGAGCGCTCACTCATGGGAGTGCACACTCAGGATAGTGTGCACTCAGTAGAGTCCTCACTCAGGGGAGTGCACACTCAGGGGAGTGCACACTCAGGGGAGGGCACACTCAGGGGTGCCTTCACCCAGGTGATTGCACACTCAGGGGAGTGCGCACACAGGGGAGCGCACACTCACGGGAGTGCACACCCTGAAGAGTGAACACTCAGGGGAGTGCACACTCAGGGGAATGCACACTCAGGGGTGTCTACACCCAGGTGTGTGCACACTCAGGGGTGTGTGCACTCAGGGGAGTGCTCACACAGGGGAGTGCACACTCAGGGTAGAGCATACTCAGGGGAGTGTTCACTCAGGGGAGTGCACATTCAATGGAGTGCACACTCAGGGGAGTCCTCACTCAGGCAAGTTCACACTCAGGGGAGTGCACACTCAGGGGTGCCTTCACGCAGGCGAGTGCACACACAGGGGAGTGCGCACTGAGGGGAGCGCACACTCAGGGGAGTACACATCCTGAAGAGTGAACACTCAGGGGAGTGCATACTCAGGGGAGTGCATACTCAGGGGTGTCAACACCCAGGCGAGTGCACACTCAGGGTTGTGTGCACTCAGGGGTGTGCTCACTCAGGGGAATGCACACTCAGGGGAGAGCACAGTCAGGGGAGTGTACACTCAGGGGAGAGCACATTCATTGGAGTGCACACTCAGGCGAGTTCACACTCAGGGGTGTGCACACTCAGGGGTGTCCTCACTCAGGCGAGTGCGCACTCAGGGGAGTGCACACTCAGGGGTGTGCAGACTCAGGGGAGTCCTCACTCAGGCGAGTTCTCACTCTGTATTCCTCACTCAGGCGAGTGCACACTCAGGGGAGAGCACATTCAGGGGAGTGTACACTCAGGGGAGTGCACACTCAGGGGAGAGCACACTCAGGGGAGTCCTCACTCAGGCGAGTGCACTCTCAGGTAAGAGCACACTCAGGGGAGCGCTCACTCAGGGGAGCGCACACTCAGGTGAGTGCACTCTGAGTGTCGTCCTCACTCAGGAGAGTTTGAACTAACAGGAGTGCACACTCAGGGGAGTGCTCACACAGGGGAGTGCACACTCAGGGGTATCCTCACTCAGGTGAGTGTACACTCAGGGGAGTGCACACTCAGGGGAGCGCTCACTCAGGGGAGTGCACACTCAGGGGAGCGCACACTCAGGGGAGTGCACACTCAGGGGAGTGCACACCAGGAGAGTCCTCACTCAGGAGAGTGCAAACTCAGAGGAGTGCACATTCAGCAGAGTCCTTACTCAGGGGAGTGCACACTCAGGGTGTCCTCACTCAGGCGAGTGCACACTCAGGGGAGTTCGCACACAGGGGCATGCACACTCAAGTGAGCATACACTCAGGGGAGTGCACAATCAAGGGAGTCCTCACTCAATCGAGTTCACACTCATGGGTGTGCACACTCAGTAGTCCTCACTCAGGCGAGTGCACACTCAGGGGAGTGCCCACTCAGGGGAGCTCTCACTCAGGGCAGTGCACACTCAGGGGAGCGCACAATCTGGGGAGGGCACACGCAGGGGAGTTCACACTCAGCCGGGTCCTCACGTAGGAGAGTGCGAACTCAGATGAGTGCACACTCAGGGGAGTGCTCATTCAGGGGAGTACACACTCAGGGGAGTCCTCACTCAGACGACGGCACACTCAGGGGAGTGCACACTGAGGGAGGCGCTCACGAAGCGGAGTGCCCCTCAGGTGAGTGCTTACTCATGGGAGTGCACACTCAGGGGATCAAACCGGACCAGACCAGCTCAAACGTGATTTAACCAGCTCACAAAAGCCCAGAAGGGCTCTACCGCATCAAACCGGACCAGAACGGCTCAAACCGGCTCAAACCGCACCAGACCGGCTCAAACAGGATTTGACCAGCTCACACCGGACCAGACCGGCTCAAACCGGTTTTGACCCGCTCAAATTGAACTCAAACTAGAACAGAATGGCTCAAACTGGTTTTGACCAGCTCAAACCGGACCAGACAGACTCAAACCGGATCACACCGGACCAGACTGGCCCTTACAAACCGGACCAGACTGACCCTTAGACAGTCTCAAACCGGTTTTGATTGGCTCAATACGGACCAGAATGGCTCAAACCTGTTTTGACCGTCTCAAACCAGACCAGACCATCTCAAACCGGACTCAAACCGCACCAGACCTGCTCAAACCGGTTTGACCAGGTCAAACCAGAACAGACCGGCTCAAATCGAATCAAACAGGATCAGACCGGCTCTTAGACCGACTCAAACCACACCAGACCGGCTCAGACCGGTTTTGACCTGCTCAAAACGGACCCAATCCGGACCAGACCGGCTCAAACCGAATCAAACCGGACCAGACCGGCTCTGAGACCGGCTCAAACCAGACCAGACCGGCTCAAACCGGTTTTCACCGGCTCAAATCGGACTCAAACCAGACCAGACCGGCTATAAACGGATCTATCCGGACCAGACCCGCTCAAACCAGGGTTGACCGGCTCAAACCAGACCAGACTGGCTTAAACCGGACCAGACTGGCTCAAACAGGGTTTGACCGGCTCAAACAGGACTCAAACGGGACCAGAACAGCTCAAACTGGGTTAGACTGGCTCAAACCGGACCAGACCTGCTGAAACTGGAAGAGACCACCTCAAACCACTTTTGACCGACTCAAACCCATACAGACCGGCTAAAACCGGACCACACCGGCTCAAACCGGACTCAAACCAGACCAGAACGGATCAAACCGCTGTTGACCAGCTCAAACCTGACTCAAACTGGACCAGATGGGCTCAAACCGGTGTTGACCAGCACAAACTGGACTCAAACAGGACCAGACCGGCTCAAACCCGTTTTGAACGGCTCAAACCAAACCATACCGGCTCAAACGAATCAAATTGGACCAGACCGGCTTAAACCGGATCAAACCGTTCCAGACCGTCTCAAACTGGTGTTGTCCGGCTCAAACCGCACTCAAACTGAACCAGAAAGGCTCAGACCGGTTTTGACCGGCTCAAATCGGACCAGAGAAGCACAAACCGAATTTGACCAGCTCAAACCAGATTCAAACGGGACCACACAGGCTCAAACCGGTTTTGACCGGCTCAAACCCGACCAGACCGGCTCAAACTGGACAAGACCGCCTGAAACTGGTTTTGACCGACTCAAACCCGTCCAGACTGGCTAAAACCGGACCAGACCGGCTCAAACCGGTTTCGACTAGCTCAAAGCGGACTAGACCGGCTCTAACCGGTTATGACTGGCTCAAACCGCAATGAAACCAGACCAGACCCTCTCAGCTGGTGTTGTCCGGCTCAAACCGGACTCAAACAGCACCAGACCGGCTCAAACCCGTTTTGACCGGCTCAAACCCGACCAGACCAGCTGAAACGGGACGAGACCGCCTCAAACCGGTTTTGACCGACTCAAACCCGTCCAGACCGGCTCAAACCGGACCAGACCGGCTCAAACCACTGTTGACCAGCTCAAACAGGACTCAAACCGGACCAGACCGGCTCAAACCGGTTTTGAATGGCTCAAACCAGACCATATCATCTCAAACGAATCAAACCGGACCGGACCGGCTTAAACCGGATCAAACCGGACCAGTCCGGCTAAAACCGGTTTTGACCAGCTCAAATCGGATGAGAGCAGCACAAAACGAATTTGACCAGCTCAAACCCGACTCAAACAAGACCACGCCGGCTCAAACCGGTTTTGATTGGCTCAAACCCGACCAGACCGGCTGAAACTGGACGAGACAGCCTCAAACCGGTTTTTACCGACTGAAACCCGTCCAGACCGGCTAAAACCGGACCAGACCGGCTCAAAGCGGTTTCGACCAGCTCAAAGTGGACTAGACTGGCTCTAAACGATTCTGACCGGCTCAAGCTGCACTCAAACCGGACCAGATCGTCTCAAATTGGTGTTGTCCAGCTCAAATTGGACTCAAACCGGACCAGAGCGGCTCAAACCCGTTTTGACTGGCTCAAACCCGACCAGAGCGCCTGAAACTGGATGAGACTGGCTCAAACTGGTTTGGACCGGCTCAAATCAGACCAGACTGGCTCAACCAGATCAAAGCCATCCATACCAGCTCAAACCGGATCAAACCGGACAAGAACCGCTGAAACCGGATCAAACCGGACCAGACTGGCTCCAACCGGTTTTAACCGGCTCAAACCCGACCAGACCAGCTGAAATGGGACGAGACCGCCACAAACCGGTTTTGACCAAATCAAACCATCCAGACTGGCTAAATCTGGACCAGACCGGCTCAAACCGGTGTTGAGCATCTCAAACCGGACTCAAACCGGACCAGATCATCTCAAACCGGTTTTGAACGGCTCAAACCAGACCATTCCGTCTCGAATCAAACCGGAGCAGACCGGCTTAAACCGGATCAAACGGGACAAGTCCGGCTAAAACCGGTTTTGACCAGCTCAAATCGGATGAGAGCAGCACAAACCGAATTTGACCAGCTCAAACCAGACTCAAACAGGACCACAGCGGCTCAAACCGGTTTTGATCGGCTCAAACCCGACCAGACCGGCTGAAACTGGATGAGACCGCTTCAAACCGCTTTTGACTGACTGAAACCCGTCCAGACCGGCTAAAACCAGACCAGACCAGCTCAAACCGTTTTCACCGGCTCAAAGCGGACTAGACCGGCTCTAACCGGGTATGACCGGCTCAAGCTGCACTCAAACCGGACCAGATCTTCTCAAATTGGTGTTGTCCGACTCAAACCGGACTCAAACCGGACCATACCGGCTCAAACAGGTTTTGACCAGCTCAAACCAGACCAGACTGGCTCAACCAGATCAAAGCGGAGCAGACAGTCTCAAACCGGATCCAACAGGACCAGAACCGCTCAAACCGGATCAAACCGGACCAGACTGGCTCAAACCTGTTGTAACCAGCTCAAACCCCACCAGACCGGCTGAAATGGGACGAGACCACCTCAAACCGGTTTAAACCGGGTCAAATCGGACCAGAACGGAACAAACCAGCTTTGACCGGCTCAAACCCGACCAGACCATCTGAAACCGGACCAGACAGGCTCAAACCGGTTTTGACCACCTCTAACCCTACCAGACCGGCTAAAACCGGACCAGATCCATTCAAACAGGACTCAAACCGGAATAGACCGTCTCAAACCAGTTTTGACGGGCTCAAATCGGACCAGAGCAGCACAAATCGATTTTGACCGACTCAAATCTGACTCAAACTGGACCAGACCGGCCCAAACCGGTGTTGACCGGCTCAAACCGAACTCAAACCGGACCAGACAGGCTCAAACCGGTTTTGAACGGCTCAAACCAGACCGTACCAGCTCAAACGAATGAAACCGGGCCAGACCGGCTTAAACCGGATCAAACCGGACCAGACAGGCTCAAACCGGTTTTGATCGGCTCAATACGGACCAGACCGGCTCAAACCAGACCAGACCGGCTAAAACCGGTGTTGACCATCTGAAACCAAACCAGACTGCCTTAAACCGGACCAGACTGGCACAAAACGGGTTTGACCTGTTCAAACAGGATTCAAACCATACCAGACCTTCTCCAACTGGGTTTGACCAGCCCAAACCGGACCAGACCCGCTCAAAACGGATCAAACCGGACCAGACTGGCCCTTAGACCGGCTCAAAACGGTTTTGACCGGCTCAAACCGGACTCAAACCCGACCAGACCGGCTCAAACCGCTGTTGACCGGTTCAAACCAGACCAGACTGGCTCAAACCGGTGTTGACCGGCTCAAACCAGAACAGACCCGCTCAAACGGGTTTTCACCGGCTCAAACCAGATCATACCGGCTCAACCGGATCAAACCGGACCAGACCATCTTAAACCGGATCCAACCGGACCAGATCAGCCGAAACCGGACCAGAAAGGCTCAAACCGGTTTTGACCGGCTCAAACCCGACCAGACTGGCTAAAACCAGACCAGACCGGTTCAAACCGGTCTCAAACCCGAGTAGACCGGCTCATACCAGTTTTGACAGGTTCAAATAGGACCAGAGCAGCACAAACCGATTTTGACCGGCTCAAACCAGACTCAAACTGGACCAGACCAGCTCAAACTGGTGTTCACCGGCTCAAACTTGATTCAAACCGGACCAGACTGGCTCACACTGGTGTTGACCGGCTCGAACCAGACTCAAACCCGACCAGAAGGGCTCAAACCCGACCAGACAGGCTCAAACCGGATCAAAACGGACCAGACGGGCTCAAACCGGTTTTGACAAGCTGAAACCGGACCAGACCAGCTCAAATCGGATCAAACAGAACCAGAGAGACTCAACCAGATCAAACCAGACCACAACGGCTCAAACCGTGTTAGACTGGCTGAAACCGGACCAGACCGGCTCAAACCGAATCAAACCGGACCCAACCGGCTCTTAGACCGGCTAAAACCGGACCAGACTGGCTCGAACCGGTGTTGACCAGCTCAAACCGGACTCAAACCGGACCAGAACGGCTCAAACTGGTTTTGATTGGCTCAAAGCAGACCATACTGGCTCAAACGAATCAAACCGGACCAGACCGGCTTACAGCAGATCAACCTGGACCAGACCGGCTCAAACCGGTCGCAAACCGCTTTTGATCAGCTCATACCGGTCCAGACAGCCTCAAACCGGTATTGACTGGCTCAAAGCGGACTCAAAGAGGACCAGACCGGGTCAAACCGGTTTTAAACGGCTCAAATCGGACTCAAACAGGAACAGACCAGCTCAAACCGGTTTTGAATGGCTCAAACCAGACCATACCGGCTCAACTGAATCAAACCGGACCAGACAGGCTTAAACCGGATCATACCAGACCAGACCGGCTCAAACCGGTTTTGACAGGCTCAAATCGGACGAGAGCTGCACAAACCAAATTTGACCCGCTCAAACCAGATTCAAACAGGACCACACCGGCTCAAAACAGTCTTGACCGGCTCAAACCCAACAAGACGGGCTGAAACTGGACGAGACCACCTCAAACCGGTTTTGACCGGCTCAAAGTGGACTTGACCTGTTCTAACCGGTTATGACTGGCTCAAACCGCACTCAAACCGGACCAGACCGTCTCAAACTGGTATTGTTTGGCTCAAACCGGACTCAAACCTGACCAGACCGGCTCAAACCGGTTTTGACTGGCTTATACCGGACTCAAACCGGACAAGACCTTCTCAAACCCGTTTTGACCGGCTCAAACCTGACCAGAGCGGCTGAAACCGGACGAGACCGTCTCAAACCAGTTTGGACCGGCTCAAACCAGACCAGACTGGCTCAACCAGATCAAAGCGGACCAGACCGGCTCTAACCGGATCAAACCGGACCAGAACCACTGAAACCGGATCAAACCGGACCAGACCGGCTCCCACCGGTTTTAACCGGCTCAAACCCGACCACACCGGCTGAAATGGGACAAGACCGCCTCAAACCGGTTTTGACCGAATCAAACCCGTCCAGACCGGCTAAAACCGGACCAGACAGGCTCGAACCGGTGTTGACCAGCTCAACCCGGACTCAAACCAGACCAGACCGGCTCAAACCGGTTTTGAACGGCTGAAACCAGACCATACCGGCTCAAACGAATCAAACCAGACCAGACCGGCTTAAACCAGATCAAACTGGACCAGACCAGCTCAAACCGGACAGACCGGCTCAAACTGGTCATAAACCGCTTTTGAGCAGCTCATACCGGTCCCAGACAGCCTCAAACCGGTTTTGACTGGCTCAAACCAGACTCAAACAGGACCAGATCACGTCAAACCCGTTTTAAACGGCTCAAATCGGACTCAAACAGGAACAGACCGGCTCAAACAGGGTTTGATCGCTCAAACCAGACCAGATCAGCTCAACCAGATCAAAACGGACCAGACAGGCTTAAAGCAGATCAAACCGGTTTTGACCATCACAAACCGGACCAAACCGGTTCAAACCCGATCAAACCGGACCAGACCGGCTCAAACCTGTTTTGACCGTATTAGACTGGCTCAAACCGGTTTTTAGCGGTTCAAATCGCACCTGACCGGCTCAAACCAGTTTTGAACGGCTCCAAACGGACTCAAATCGGCTTTTGACCGGAACAAACCGGACCAGACCGCCTCAAACCTGTTTTGAACGGCTCAAACCGGACGAAAACGTACCAGACAGGCTCAAACCGGACTCAAACCGGACTAGACCAGCTCAAATCGGTTTTGAACGGCTCAAACCGGACAAGGACCAAACCGGCTCAAACCGGACTCAAACCGGACCAGACAGGCTCAAACCAGTTTTGAACGGCTCAAACCAGACCATACCGGCTCAACCGAATCAAACTGGACCAGACCGGCTAAAACCAGATCAAACCGGACAAGACTGACTCAAACCGGTTTTGACCGACTGAAACCCGTCCAGACCGCCTCAAACCGGACCAGACCCGCTCCAACAGGTTTTGACCAGCTCAAATCAGACTCAAACAGCACCAGAACCGGCGTTAACAGGATCAAACCGGACCAGACCAGCTCAAACTGGTTTTGACCGGCTCAAATGGGATGAGAGCAACACAAACTGAATTTGACCAGCTCAAACCAGAATCAAACAGGACCACACCGGCTCAAAACGGTTTTGACCAGCTCAAACCCGACCAGACCGGCTGAAACTGGACGAGGACCGCCTCAAACCGGTTTTTACCAAATCAAACCCGTCTAGACCAGCTAAAACCAGATCAGACTGCCTCAAACCAGTTTTGACTGGCTCAAAGTGCAATAGACCGGCTCTAACCGGTTATGACCGGCTCAAACTGCACTCAAACCGGATCAGGCCGTCTCAAACTGGTGTTGTCCGGCTCAAACTGGACTCAAACCGGACCAGACCGGCTCAAACCGTTTTTGACTGGCTCAAACCGGACTCAAACCGGAACAGACCGTCTCAAACCGGTTTTGACCGGCTCAAACCCGACCAGACCGGCTGAAACCGGACGAGACCGGCTGAAACCGGTTTTGACCAGGTCTACCCCGACCAGACCAACTAAAACCGGGCCAGACTGGCTCAGACCACTTTTGACCAGCTCAAATCGAACCAGACTGGCTCAACCGGATCAAACCGGACCAGACCGGCTTATACCAGATCAAACTGGACCAGACCGGTTCTTAGGCCACCTCAAACCGGTTTTGATAAGCTGAAAACGGACCAGAACGGCTCAAACTGGTTTTCACCGGCTCAAACCGGACCAGACAGTACCAGACCGTCTCAAACTGGTGTTGTCTGGCTCAAACCGGACTCAAACCGGACCAGTCCGTCTCAAACCGGTTTTGACCAGCTAAAACCGGACTCAAACCGGAACAGACCGTCTCAAACCCGTTTTGACTGGCTCAAACCCGACCAGACCAGCTGAAACCGGACGAGACTGGCTCAAACCGGTTAGACTGGCTCAAACCAGACCAGACTGGCTCAACCAGATCAAAGCGGACCAGACAGGCTCAAACCAGATCCAACAGGACCAGAACCGCTCTAAACCAGATCAAACCGGACCAGACTGGCTCAAACCGGTTTTGACTGGTTCAAACTGGACACAATCCGGACCCCACCCGCTCAAACCTTTTTTAACCAGCTCAAACCAACCATACCGGCTCAACCGGATCAAACCGAACCTGACCGGCTCAAACTGGACCAGACCGGCTCAAACTGGTTGCAAACCGCTTTTGACCAGCTGAAAACCGGTCCAGACCGCCTCAAACCGGTTTTGACTGGCTCAAAACGGACTCAAACAGGATCAGACCGGGTCAAACCGGTTTTAAATGGCTCAAATCGGACTCAAACAGGAACAGACCGGATCAAACAGGTTTTGACCATCACAAACCGGACCAGACCGGTTCAAACCCGATCAAACCGGACCAGACCGGCTCAAACCTGCTTTGACCATATTAGACTGGCTCAAACCGGTTTTTTAGGGGCTCAAATCGCACCAGACAGTCTCAAACCGGATTTGACCGGCTCCAAACGGACTCAAACCGGTTTTGACTGGAACAAACCGAACCAGACCGCCTCAAACCTGTTTTGACCGGCTCAAACCGGACGCAAAGTGTACCAGACCGGCTCAAACCAGACTCAAACCGGACTAGACGCGCTCAAATCGGTTTAGATCGGCTCAAACGGGACAAGGACCAAACCGGCTCAAACCGGACTCAAACCGGACCACACCGGCTCAAACCGGTTTTGAATGGCACAAACCAGACCATACCGGCTAAAACTGGACGAGACCACCCCAAACCGGTTTTGACCGACTCAAACCCGTCCAGACCAGCTAAAACCGGACCAGACCGGCTAAAACCGGTTTTGGACCAGCTCAAAGTGGACTACACCGGCTCTTACCGGTTATGACCAGCTCAAACCGCACTCAAACTGGACCAGACCGTCTCAAACTGGTGTTGTCCGGCTCAAACTGCACTCAAACCGGACCAGAACGGCTCAGACCGGTTTTGACCGGCTCAAATCGGACCAGAGCAGCACAAAAGGAATTAACCAGCTCAAACCAGACTCAAACAGGACCACACCGGCTCAAACGGTTTTTGACCAGCTCATACTGGACTCAAACCGGACGAGACCGTCTCAAACCCATTTTGACCGGCTCAAACCCTACCAGACCGGCTAAAACCGGACCAGACCCGTTCAAACCGGACTCAAACAGGAATAGAACGGCTCAATCCTGTTTTGACCGGCTCAAATCAGAACAGAGCAGCACAAACCGATTTTGACCAGCTCAAACCAGATTCAATCAGGACCAGACCGGCTCAAACCGGTTTTCACCAGCTCAAACCCGACCAGACCGGCTGAAACCGGATGAGACCGGCTGAAACTGGTTTTTGACCGGGTCAACCCTGACCAGACCAACTAAAACCGGGCCAGACTGGCTCAGACCACTTTTGACCGGCTCAAACCAAACCAGACTGGCTCAACCGGATCAAACCAGACCAGACCGGCTTATACCGGATCAAACTGGACCAGACCGGTTCTTAGACCATCTCAAACCGGTTTTGATAAGCTGAAAACGGACCAGAACGGCTCAAACCGGTTTTGACCGGCTCAAACCGGACCAGACCGTCTCAAACCAGACTCAAACCGGACCAGACCGTCTCCAACCCGTTTTGACTCGCTCAAACCCGACCAGACCGGGTGAATCTGGACGAGACCGGCTCAAACCGGTTTGGACCGACTCAAACCAGACGAGACTGGCTCAACTAGATCAAAGCGGACCAGACCGGCTCAAACCGGATCAAACTGGACCAGAAACGCTGAAACCGAATCAAACCGGACCACACCGGCTCAAACCGGTTTTAACTGGCTCAAACCCGACCTGACCAGCTGAAATGGGACGAGACCGCCTCAAACCGGTTTTGACCAACCTCAAACCCGTCCACACCGGCTAAAACCAGACCAGACCGACTGAAACCAGTTTTGACTGGGTCAACCCCGACCAGACCAACTAAAAACCGGACCAGACTGGCTCAGACCACTTTTGACTGGTTCAACCAGATCAAACCGGACCAGACCGGCTTATACCGGATCAAACTGGACCAGACCGGCTCTTAGACCATCTCAAACCGGTTTTGATAAGCTGAAACCGACCAGAACGGCTCAAACCGGTTTTGACCGGCTCAAACTGGACCAGACCGTCTCAAACCAGACTCAAACCGGACCAGACCGTCTCCAACCCGTTTTGACTAGCTCAAACCCGACCAGACCGGGTGAATCCGGACGAGACCAGCTCAAACCAGTTTGGACCGACTCAAACCAGACGAGACTGGCTCAACTAGATCAAAGCGGACCAGACCGGCTCAAACCGGATCAAACTGGACCAGAAACGCTGAAACTGAATCAAACCGGACCACACCGGCTCAAACCGCTTTTAACCGGCTCAAACCCGACCTGACCAGCTGAAATGGGACGAGACCGCCTCAAACCGGTTTTAACGGGGTCAAATCGGACCAGACCGGAACAAACCAGCTTTGACCGGCTCAAACCTGACCAGACAATCTGAAACTGGACCAGACAGGCTCAAATCGGTTTTGACCGGCTCTAACCCTAGCAGATCGGCTAAAACCGGACCAGACCCGTTCATACAGGACTCAAACGGGAATAGACCGACTCAAACCGGTTTTGACGGGCTCAAATCACACCAGAGCAGCACAAAACGATTTTGACCGGCCCAAACCTGACTCAAACTGAACAAGACCGGCTCAAACCTGTGTTGACCAGCTCAAACCGGACTCAAACCGGACCAGACAGGCTCAAACCGGTTTTGAACGGCTCACACCAGACCATACCGGCTGAAACGAATCAAACTGGACCAGACTGGCTTAAACCGGATCAAACCGGTCCAGACAGGCTCAAACCGGTTTTGACTGGCTCAAATCGGGCGAGAGCTGCACAAACCGAATTTGACCAGATAAAACCAGTCTCAAACAGGACCACACCGGCTGAAACCCGACTAGACTGGCTGAAACTGGACGAGACCGACTCAAACCGGTTTTGACCGACTCAAACCCGTCCAGACTGGCTCAAACCGGTTTTGACCGGCTCAATGCGGACTAGACTGGTTGTAACCGATTTTGACTGGATCAAACTGCACTCAAACCGGACCAGATCGTCTCAAACTGGAGTTGTCAGGCTCAAACTGGACTCAAACCGGACCAGACCGGCTCAAACCGGTTGTGAGCGGTTCAAACCGCACTCAAAGCGGACCAGACCGTTTCAAACCCGTTTTGACCGGCTCAAACCCTACCACACCAGCTGAAATCGGACGAGACCAGCTCAAACCGGTTTGTACCGGCTCAAACCAGACCAGACTGGCTCAACCAGTTCAAAGCCGACCAGACAGGCTCAAACCGGATCAAATAGGACCAGAACCACTCAAACCGGATAAAACCGAACCAGACCGCCTCAAACCGGAATTGACTGGCTCAAACTGGCCCCAATCCGGACCCGACCGGCTCAAACCGGTTTTAACCGCCTCAAACCAGACCATACCGGCTCAACCGGATCAAACTGGACCAGACTGGCTCAAACCGGACCAGACCGGCTTAAACCAGATCAAACTGGACGAGTCCGGCTAAAACCGGTTTTGACCGGCTCAAATCGGATGAGAGCAGCACAAACCGAAATTGACCAGCTCAAACCAGACTCTAACAGGACCACACCGGCTCAAACCGGTTTTGATCGGCTCAAACCGACCAGACCGGCTGAAACTGGACGAGACCGCCTCAAACCGGTTTTTGACCGACTGAAACCCGTCCAGACCGGCTAAAACCGGACCAGACCGGCTCAAACCGCTTTTGACCAGCTGAAAGCGGACTAGTCCGTCTCTAACCGGTTATGACCGGCTCAAGCTGCTCTCAAACCGGACCAGATCATCTCAAATTGCTGTTGTCTGGGTCAAACCAGACTCAAACCAGACCAGACTGGCTCAAACCCGTTTTGACTGGCTGAAACCCGACCAGACCAGCTGAAACCGGACGAGACTGGCTCAAACCGGTTTGGACCAGCTCAAACTAGACCAGACTGGCTCAACAAGATCCAAGCAGACCAGACCGGCTCAAACCGGATCAAACCGAACCAGAACCACTGAAACGGGATCAAACTGGAGCAGACCGGCTCAAATTGGTCACAAATCGCTTTTGACCAGTTGAAACCAGTCCAGACAGCCTCAAACCGGTTTTGACTGGCTCAAAACGTACTCAAACAGGACCAGACCGAGTCAAACCGGTTTTATATGGCTCAAATCAGACTCAAACAGGAACAGACCGGCTCAAACAGGGTTTGACCGTCTCAAACCGGACCAGACCGGCTCAACCAGATCAAACCGGACCAGACCGGCTCAAACCTGTTTCAACCGTATTAGACTGGCTCAAACCGGTTTTTAGCGGCTCAAATCGCCCTAGACCAGTTCGAACCGGTTTTCACCAGCTCCAAAAGGGACTCAACCTGGTTTTGACCGGAACAAACCGGACCACACCGCCTCAAACCTGTTTTTGACTGGCTCAAACCGGACGAAAAGCGTAGCAGACCATCTCAAACCGGATTCAAACCGGACTAGACAGGCTCAAATCGGTTTTGATCGGCTCAAACCGGACAATTACCAAACCGGCTCAAACTGGACTCAAACCAGGCCAGACAGCCTCAAATCGGTTTTGAATGGCTCGAACCAGACTATACGGCTCAACCGAATCAAACCGGACCAGAACAGCTTAAACCGGATCAAACCCAGACCAGACCGGCTCAAACCGGTTTTTGACCGACTCAAATCGGAGGAGAGCAGCACAAACCGAATTTCATCAGCTCAAACCAGACTGAAACAGGACCACACCGGCTCAAACCGGTTTTGACCGACTCAAACCCGACCAGACCGGTTAAAACTGGACGAGACTGTCTCAAACCGGTTTTGACCGACTTAAACCCGTCCAGACCGGTTAAAACTGGACCAGATCGGATCAAACCGGTTGTGACTGGTTCAAAGCGGACTAGACCAGCTCTAATCGGTTATGACGGCTCAAACCGCCCTCAAACCAGACCAGACTGTCTCAAACTGTTGTTGTCCGGCTCAAACCGCACTCAAACCGGACCAGAATGGCTCAGACCAGTTTTGACCGGCTCAAATCGGACCAGAGCCGCACAAATCGAATTTGACCAGCTCAAACCAGACTCATACAGGACCACAGCGGCTCAAACCAGTTTTGACCGGCTCAAACCCGGACAGACAGGATGAAACTGGACGAGACCACCTCAAACCTGTTTTGACCGAATCAAACCCGTCAGACCGGCTAAAAACCGGACCAGAACAGCTCAAACCGGTTTTGACCAGCTCAAAGCGGACTAGACCGGCTCTCACCGCTAATGACCGCCTCAAACCGAACTCAAACCGGACCAGACCGTCTCAAAATGGTGTTATCAGGCTCAAACTGCACTCAAACCGGACCAGAATGGCTCAGACCGCTTTGGACTGGCTCATTTCGGACAAGAGAAGCACAAACCGAATTTGACCAGCTCAAACCAGACTCAAACAGGACCACAAAGACTCAAACCGCTTTTGACCGGCTCAAACCCGACCAGACCAGCTGAAACTGGACGAGACCACCTCAAACCGGTTTTGACCGAATCAAACCCGTCCAGACCGCTAAAACCGGACCAGACCGGCTCAAACCGGTTTTGACCGTCTCGAAGCAGACTTGACAGGCTCTAACCGGTTATTAACGGCTCAAACCGCTCTCAAACTGGCGTTGTCCGTCTCAATCCGTACTCAAACTGGACCATACCAGCTCAAACCGGTTTTGACTGTCTGAAACCGGACTCAAACCGGACCAGACCGTCTCAAACCGGTTTTGACTGGCTGAAACCCGACCAGACCGCCTGAAACCAGATGAGACCGGCGCAAACCGGTATGGACCAGCTCAAACCAGACCAGACTGGCTCAACCAGATCAAAGCGGACCAGACCGGATCAAACCGGATCAAACTGAACCAGAACCGCTGAAACCGGATCAAACCGGACCAGACCGGCTCAAACCGGTTTTAACCGGCTCAAACCTGACCAGACCGGCTGAATTGGGAGGAGACTGCATCAAACCGGTTTTGACCGGGTCAAATCAGACCTCACCGGCACAAACCGGTTTTGACTTCCTCCAACCCGAACAGACCGGCTGAAACCGGACGAGACCGGCTGAAACCGGTTTTGACCTGGTCAACCCTGACCAGACCAACTAAAACCGGACCAGACTGGCTCAGAACACTTTTGACCGGCTGAAACCGAACCAGACCAGCTGAACCGGATCCAACCGGACCAGGACGGCTTATACCAGTTTAAAACGGACCAGACCGGCTCTTAGACCGTCTCAAACCGGTTTTGATCCGCACAAAACGGACCAGAACGGCTCAAACTGGTTTTGGCCTGCTCAAACCGGACCAGACCAGCTCTAACCGGACTAAAACTGGACCACAACGGATCAAACCGGTGTTGACCGTCTCAAACCTGACTCAAACTGGACCAGACGAGCTCAAACCGGTGTTGACCAGCTCAAACAGGACTCAAACCGGACTAGACCGGCTCAAAACCGTTTTGAACGGCTCAAACCAGACCATACCGGCTCAAACTAATCAAATTGGACCAGACCGGCTTAATCCGGATCAAACCATTCCAGACCGTCTCAAACTGGTGTTCTCTGGCTCACACCACCCTCAAACCAGACCAGAATGGCTCAGACCGGTTTTGACCAGCTCAAATCGGAACAGAGCCGCACAAACCGAATTTGACCCGCTCAAACCAGACTCAAAGAGTACCACACCGGCTCAATCCGATTTTGACCGGCTCAAACCCGACCAGACCGGCTGAAACTGGACGAGACCGCCTCAAACCGGTTTTGACCGACTCAAACCCGTCTAGACTGGCTAAAACCGGACCAGACCGGCTCAAACCGGTTTTGACCGGCTCACAGTGGACTAGACCGTCTCTAACCGGTTATGACCAGCTCAAACCGCACTGAAACCGGACCAGAACCTCTCAAACTGGTGTTGTCTGGCTCAAACTGGACTCAAACCGGACCAGACCGTCTAAAACCCCTTTTGACCGGCTCAAACCCGACCAGACCTGCTGAAACCAGATGAGACCGGCTCAAACCGGTTTGGACCGGCTAAAACCAGACCAGACTGGCTCAACCAAATCAGAGCCGTCCATACCGGCTCAAACCGGATCAAACCGGACAAGAACCGCTGAAACCGGATCAAACCAGACCAGACTGGCTCCAACCGGTGTTAACCGGCTCAAACCCAACCAGACCAGCTGAAACGGGACGAGACCGCCTCAAACCGGTTTTGACTGACTCAAACCATCTAGACCAGCTAAAACTGGACCAGACCGGCTCAAACCGGTGTTGACCAGCTCAAACCGGACTCAATCCAGACCAGACCAGCGCAAACCGGTTTTCAACGGCTCAAACGAGACCATACCGTCTCAAGTGAATCAAACCGGACCAGACCGGCTTAAACCGGATCAAACCGGACCAGTCCGGCTCAGACCAGTTTTGACCAGCTCAAATCGGACCAGAGAAGCACACACCGAGTTTGACCAGCTCAAACCAGACTCAAACAGCACCACAACGGCTCAAACCGGTTTTGACCGGCTCAAACCCGACCAGACCAGCTGAAACTGGACGAGACCACCTCAAACCGGTTTTGACCGAATCAAACCCGTCCAGACCGGCTAAAACCGGACCAGACCGGCTCAAACCGGTTTTGACCAGCTCAAAGCGGACTAGACAGGCTCTAACCAGTTATAACCAGCTCAAACCACACACAAACAGGACCAGACCGTCGCAAACTGCTGTTGTTCGGCTCAAACTGGACTCAAACCGGACCATTCCGGCTCAAACCGGTTTTGAGCGGCTCAAACCGGACTCAACCGGACCAGACTGTCTCAAACCCGTTTTGACTGGCTGAAACCCGAGCAGACCGGCTGAAACCGGATGAGACCGGTGCAAACCGGTTTGGACCAGCTCAAACCAGACCAGACTGGCTCAACCGGATCAAAGAGGACTAGACCGGCTCAAACCGGATCAAACTGAACCAGAACCACTGAAACCGGATGAAACCGGACCAGACCGGCTCAAACCGGTTTTAACCGGCTCAAACCCGACCAGACCGTCTTCATTGGGACGAGACCGCATCAAACCGGTTTTGACCGGGTCAAATCAGACCAGACCGGCACAAACCGGTTTTGACCGGCTCAAACCCGACCAGACCGGCTGAAACCGGACGAGACTGGCTGAAACCGGTTTTGACCAGGTCAAACCCGACCAGACCAACTAAAACCACACCAGACTGGCTCAGAACACTTTTGACCGGCTGAAACCGAACCAGACGGGCTCAACCGGATCAAACCGGACCAGACCGGCTTATAGCTGTTTAAACCGGAGCAGACCGGCTCTCAGACCGTCTCAAACCGGTTTTGATCCGCTCAAAAAGGACCAGACCGGCTCAAACCGGTTAAGACAGGCTCAATGCGGACTGGACCGGCTCTAACCGGTTATGACCGGCTGAAACCACACTCAAACCGGACCAGAACGTCTCAAACTGGTGTTGTCCGTCTCAAACCGGACTCAAACCGGACCAGACCATCTCAAACCGGTTTTGACCGCTCAAACTGGACTCAAACCGGTCCAGACCGTCTCAAACCCGTTTTGACCGGCTCAAGCCCGACCAGACCAGCTGAAACCAGACCAGAATGGCTCAAATTGGTTTGGACCGGCTCAAACCAGACCAGACTGGCTCAACCAGATCAAAGCGGACCAGACAGGCTCAAACCGGATCCAACAGAAAAAGAAACGCTCAAACCGGATCAAACCAGACCAGACCGGCACAAACCGGTTTTGACTGGCTCAAACTGGACTCAATCCGGACCCTACCCACTCAAACCGGTTTTAACCGTCTCAAACCAAACCATACCGGCTCAACCGGATCAAACCGGACCAGACCGGCTCAAAACCGGACCAGACCGGCTCAAACCGGTCGCAAACTGCTTTTGACCAGGTTAAACCGGTCCAGACAGCCTCAAACGGGTTTTGACTGGCTCAAAACGGACTCAAACAGGACCAGACCAGGTTAAACCGGTTTTAAACGGCTCAAATCGGACTCAAACAGGAACAGACCGGCTCAAACAGGGTTTGACCGCCTCAAACCTGACCAGACCGGCTCAACCGGATCAAACCGGACCAGACCGGCTTAAACCGGATCAAACCGGTTTTGACCATCACAAAATGGACCAGACCGGTTCAAACCCGATCAAACCGGACCAGATCGGCTCAAACCTGTTTTGACCGTATTAGACTGGCTCAAACTGTTTTTCAGCATCTCAAATCGCACCAGACCAGCACAAACCGGTTTTGACCGTCTCCAAACGGACTCAAACCGGTTTTGACAGGAACAAACCGGACCAGACCGCCTCAAACCTGTTTTGAAAGGCTCAAACCGGACGAAAAACGTACCAGACCGGCTCAAACCGGACTCAAACCGGACTAGACTGGCTCAAATCGGTTTTGATCGGCTCAAACCGGACAAGGACCAAACCGGCTCAACCCAGACTCACACAGGACCAGAGCGGCTAAAAACGGTTTTGAACAGCTCAAACCAGAACAAACAGACTCAAACGGATCAAATCGGACCAGACTGGCTCAACCCGGCACAAACCGCACGTGACCGGCTCAAACAGGATATGACCAGCTCAAACCGGACCAGACCAGTTCTTAGAACAGCTCAAACCGGTTTTGAACGGCTCAAATCGGACCAGACCGGCACAAAACGGTTTTGACCGGCTCAAACTGGTCTCAAATCGGAGCAGACCAGCACAAACCATTGTTGACCGGCTAAAACCGGAATCAAAAAGGGCCTGACCGGCTCAAAGTGGTGCACACTCAGGGGAGCGCAAACTCAGGGGAGTGCACACTCAGGATAGTGCACACTCAGTGGAGTCCTCACTCAGGCGAGTGCACACTCAGGGGTGTCTGCACCCAAGTGAGTGCACACTCAGGGGAGTGGGCACTCAGGGGAGCAAACACTCAGGGGAATGCACACACTGAAGAGTGAACACTCAGGGGAGTACTCACTCAGGGGAGTGCACGCTCAGGGGAGAGCACACTCAGTGGAGTGTACACTCAAAGGAGTGCTCATTCAGTGGAGTGCACACTCAGGGGAGTCCTCACTCAGGGGAGTGCACACTCAGGGTTGTCCTCACTCAGGCGAGTGCACACTCAGGGGAGTTCGCACTCAGGGGAGTGCACACTCAGGTGAGCATGCACTCAGGGGAGTGCACACTCAGAGGAGTCCTCACTCAGGCGAGTTCACACTCAGTAGCCCTCACTCACGCGAGTGCACACTCAGGGGAGTGCACACTCAGGGGAGCGCTCACTCAGGGAAGTGCACACACAGGGGAGCGCACACTCAGGGGAGTGCACACTCAGGGGTGCCTTCACCCAGGCGAGTGTTCACTCAGGGGAGTGCGCACTCAGGGGAACGCACACACAGGGGAGTGCACACCCTGAGTAGTGAACACTCAGGGGAGTGCACGCTCAGGTGAGCATGCACTCAGGGGAGTGCACACTCAGGGGACTCCTCACTCAGGCGAGTTCACACTCAGTAGTCCTCACTCAGGCGAGTGCACACTCAGGGGAGCGCACACTCAGGGGAGTGCTCATCCTGAAGAGTGAACGCTCAAGGGAGTGCACACTCAGGGGAGTTCACACTCAGTAGTCCTCACACAGGTGAGTGCACACTCAGGGGAGTGCACACACAGGGGAGTGCACACTCAGGGGAGTGCACATCCTGAAGAGTGAACGCTCAGGGGATTGCACACTCAGGGGAGTGCACACTCAGAAGTGTCTACACCCAGGCGAGTGCACACTCAGGGGAGTACGTACTCAGGGGAGCGAACACTCAGGGGAGTGCACACCCTGAAGAGTGAACACTCAGGGGAGTGCTCACTCAAGGGAGTGCACACTCAGGGGAGAGCACACTCAGGGGAGTGTACACTCAAAGGAGTGCTCATTCAGAGGAGTGCACATTCAGGGGAGTCCTCACTAAGGCAAGTTCAAACTCAGTAGTCCTCACTCAGGCGAGTGCACACTCAGGGGAGTGCACACTCAGGTGAGCACTCACTCAGGGAAGTGGACACTCAGGGGAGCGCACACTCAGGGGAGAGCACACTTAGGGGTGCCTTCACACAGCCGAGTGCACACTCAGGGGAGTGTGCACTCAGGGGAGTGCACACTCAGGGGAGTGCACATCCTAAAGAGTGAACACTCAGGGGAGTGCGCACTCAGGGGAGTGCACGCTCAGGTGAGCATGCAATCAGGGGATTGCACACTCAGGGGAGTCCTTACTCAGGCGAGTTCACACTCAGTAGTCCTCACTCAGGCGAGTGCACCCTCAGGGGAGTGCACACTCAGGGGAGCGCTCACTCAGGGGAGTGCACATCCTGAAGAGTGAACGCTCTGGGGAGTGCACACTCAGGGGAGTGCACACTCAGAAGTGTCTACAGCCAGCCGAGTGCACACTCAGGGGAGTGCGCACTCAGGGGAGCGAACACTCAGGGGAGTGCACACCCTGAAGAGTGAACACTCAGGGGAGTGCTCACCCAGAGGAGTGCACACTCAGGGGAGAGCACACTCAGGGGAGTGTACACTCAAAGGAGTGCTCATTCAGTGGAGTGCACACTCAGGGGAGTCCTCACTCAGGCAAGTTCACACTCAGGGGAGTGCACACTCAGGGGTGTCCTCACCCAGGCGAGTGCACACTCAGGGGAGTGAGCACTCAGGGGAGTGCACACTCAGGTGAGCATGCACTCAGGGGAGTACACACTCAGGGGAGTCCTCACTCAGGGAAGTGGACACTCAGGGGAGAACACACTCTGGGGACTTCACACTCAGGGGTGCCGTTACACAGGCGAGTGCACACTCAGGGGAGTGCGCACTCAAGGGAGCGCACACTGCGGTGAGTGCACATCCTGAAGAGTGAACACTCAGGTGAGTGTACACTCAGGGTAGTGCACACTCAGGGGTGTCTACACCCAGGCGAGTTCACACTCAGTGGAGTGCGCACTGAGGGGAGCGCACACTCAGGGGAGTGCACACCCTGAAGTGTGAACACTCAGGGGAGTGCTCACTCAGTGGAGTGCACACACAGGTGAGCATGCACTCAGGGGAGTGCACACTCTGGGGAGTCCTCACTCAGGCGAGTGCACACTCAGGGGAGTGCACACACAGGGGATTGCACACTCAGGGGAGCGCTCACTCAGGGTAGTGCACACTCAGGGGAGCACAAACCCAGGAAAGTGCACACTCAGGGGTGGCTTCACACAGGCGAGTGCACACTCAGGGGAGTTCGCACTCAGGTGAGCGCACACTCAGGGGAGTGCACACCCTGAAGTGTGAACACTCAGGGGAGTGCTCACTCAGGGGAGAGCACACTCAGGAGAGTGTACTCTCAAAGGAGTGCTCATTCAGTGGAGTGCACACTCAGGGGAGTCCTCACTCAGGCAAGTTCACACTCAGAGGTGTGCACACTCAGGGGTGTCCTCACTCAGGTGAGTGCACACTCAGGGCAGTGCACACTCAGGTGAGCATGCACCCAGGGGAGTGCACACTCAGGGGAGACCTCACTCAGGTGAGTTCACACCCTGGGGAAGGAACACTCAGGGGAGTGCACACTCAGTGGAGTTCACACTCAGGGGTATCTTCAACGAGGGGAGTGCACACTTAGGGAAGTGTGCTCTCAGGGGAGTGCTCACTCAGGGGAGTGCACACTCAGGTGAGTGCACACTCAGGGAAGTCCTCACTCTGGAGAGTGCGAACTCAGAGCAGTGCACACACAGGGGAGGGCTCACCCAAAGTAGTCATCACTCAAGCGATTGCCCCCTCAGGAGAGCGCTCACTCAGGGAAATTCACACTCAGGGGAGCCTCACTCGGGCGTGTTCACACTCAGGGGAGTGCTCACTCAGGGGTGTCTTCACACAGGCAAGTGCACACTGAGGGGAGTGTGCATCCAGGGGAGACCACACTCAGGGGAGTGTACAATCAGGGGAGTGCTCATTCAGTGGAGTGCACACTCAGCGGAGTCCTCACTCAGGCGAGTTCACACTCAGGGGAGTGCACACTAAGGGGTGTCCTCACCCAGGGGAGTGCACATGCAGGGGAGTTCGCACACAGGGAAGTGCTCACTCAGGGGAGCGCAATCTCAAGGGAGAGCACACTCAGGGGAGAGCACACTCAGGGGAGTCCTCACTCAGGCGAGTGCAATCTCAGGTAAGAGCACACCCATGGGAGCGCTCACTCAGGGGAGTGCACACTCAGGGGAGCGCACACTCAGGTGAGTGCACCCTCAGTGGCGTCCTCACTCAGGAGAGTGTGAACTAACAGGATTGCACACTCAGGGGAGTGCTCACACAGGGGAGTGCACACTCAGGGGTGTCCTCACTCAGGTGAGTGTACACTCAGGGGAGTGCACACTCAGGGGAGCGCACACTCAGGGGAGTGAACACCAGGAGAATCCTCCCTCAGGAGAGTGCGATCTCAGAGGAGTGCACATTCAGCAGAGTGCTAACTCAGGGGAGTGCACACCAGGAGAGTCCTCCCTCAGGAGAGTGCGAACTCAGAGGAGTGCACATCCTAAAGAGTGAACACTCCGGGGAGTGCACACTCAGGGGTGTGCACACTCAGGGGTGTCTACACACAGGCAAGTGCACACTCAGGGGAGTGCGCACTCAGAGGAGCGCACACTCAGGGGAGTGCACACCCTGAAGAGTGAACACTCATGTGAGTGCTCAATCAGGGGAGCGCACACTTAGGGGAGAGAACACTCGGGATTGTACACTCCGGGGAGTGCTCTATCAGTGGAGTGCACACTCAGGGGAGTCCTCACTCAGGCAAGTTCACACTCAAGGGAGTGCACACTCAGGGGTGTCCTCACTCAGGCGAGTTCACACTCAGTAGTCCTCACTCAGGCGAGTACACACTCAGGGGAGTCCTCAATCAGGCGAGTTCACACTCAGTAGTCCTCACTCAGGCGAGTGCACAAATAGGGGAATGCACACTCAGGGGTGCGCACACTCAGGGAAGGGCACACTCAGGGGAGTGCGCACTCAGGGGAGTGCACACCCTTGGGAAGGAACACTCAGGGGAGTGCACATTCAGGGGAGTGCACACTCAGCGGTGTCTTCACCCAGGCGAGCACACAGACAGGGGACTGGGCACTCAGGTGTGTGCTCACTCAGGGGAGTGCACACTCAGGGGAGACCACAGTCAGGGAAGTCCTCACTCGTTAGAGTGTGAACTCAGAAGAGTGCACACTCTGGGGAGGGCTCACTCAAAGGAGTCATCACTCAAGCGAGTGCCCCCTCAGGAGACCGCTCACTCAGGGGAGTGCACACTCAGGGGAGCCTGACTCAGGCGAGTTCACACTCAGGGGAGTGAACACTCAGTGGTGTCTTCCCGCAGGCGAGTTCACAATCAAGGGAGCGCAAACTCAGGGGATTGCACACTCAGGGGAGTCCTCACTCAGGAGAGTGTGAACTCAGAGGAGTGCACACTCAGCGGAGTGCTCATTCACGGGAGTGCACACTAAGGGGAGTCTTCACTCAGGCGAGTGCACACACAGGGGAGTGCACACTCAGGGGAGCGCTCACTCAGGGGAGTTTCCAGTAAAGTGAGCGTACACTCAGGGGAGTGCACACTCAGGGGAGTCCTCACACAGGCGAGAGCACACTCAGGAGAGTGCTCACTCATGGGAGTGCACACCCAGGATAGTGTGCACGCAGTGGAGTCCTCACTCAGGGGAGTGCACACTCAGGGGAGCGCACACTCAGGGGAGCACACACTCAGGGGAGGGCACACCCTGGGGAGCGAACACTCAGGGGAGTGCACACTCAGGGGAGTTCGCTCTCAAGGGACTGCACACTCAGGTGAGCATGCACTCAGGGGAGTGCACACTCAGGGGAGTCCTCACTCAGGCGAGTTCATACTCAGTAGTCCTCACTCAGGCGAGGGCACACTCATGGGAGTGCACACTCAGGGGAGCGCTCACTCAGGGAAGTGCACACTCAGGGGAGTGCACACTCAGGGGAGGACACACCCTGGGGAGCGAACACTCAGGGGAGTGCACACTCAGGGGAGTGCACACTCAAGGGTCTCTTCACCCAGGCGAGTCCACAATCATGGGAGTGTGCACTCAGGGAAGCCCTCACTCAGCAGAGTGCACACTCAGGGAAGCGCTCACTCAGGGGAGGGCCCACACAGGGGAGTGCACACTCAGGGAAGTCCTCACTCTGGAGAGTGCGAACTCAGAGGGGTGCACACACAGGGGAGGGCTCACCCATAGGAGCCATCACTCAAGCGAGTGTCCCCTCAGGAGAGCGCTCACTCAGGGTAGTGCACACTCAGGGGTCTATTCACCCAGGCGAGTCCACACTCAGGGGAGTGTGCACTCTGGGGTGCGCTCACTGAGCGGAGTGCACACTCAGGGTAACGCACACTCAGGGGAGTTCACATCCTGGGGAGGGAACACTCAGGGGAGTGCACACTCAGGGGTGTGTACACTCAGGGGTGTCTTCACCCAGGGGAGTGCATACTCAGGGGAGTGTGCACTCAGGGGAGGGCTCACCCAAAGGAGTCATCACACAAGCGAGTGCCCCCTCAGGAAAGCGCTCCCTCAGGGGAGTTCACACTCAGGGGAGCGCACACTCAGGAGAGTGCACACCCTGGGGAGGGAACACTCAGGGGGGTGCACACTCAGGGGAGTGCACACTCAAGGGTGCCTTCAACAGGCGAGTGAACACTCAGGGGACTGCACACTCAGGGGAGTGCACATCCTGAAGAGTGAACACTCAGGGGAGTGTACACACAGGGGAGTGCACACTCAGGGGTGTCCACAACCAGGCGAGTGCACACTCAGGGGAGTGCGCACTCAGGGGAGCACACACTCAGGGGAGTGCACATCCTGAAGAGTGAACACTCAGGGGAGGGCTCACTCAGTGGAGTGCACACTCAGGGGAGGGCACACTCAGGGGAGTCCTCACACAGGAGAGTGCAAACTCAGAGGAGTGCACACTCAGGGGAGCGGTCACTCAACGGAGTGCACACTCACTGGCAGCGCACACTCAGGGGAGTGCACAGCCTGGGGAGGGAACACTCAGGGGAGTGCACAATCAGGGGAGTGCACACTGAGGGGTGTCTTCACCCAGGCGAATGCACACGCAGTGGGGTGCACACTCAGGGGAGCACACACTCAGGGGAGTGAACATCCGGAAGAGTGAACACGCAGGGGAGTGCACACTCAGGTGAGGGCACACTCAGGGGTGTCTACACACAGACGAGTGCACACTCAGGGGAGTGCGCACTCAGGGGAGCCCTCACTCACGCAAGTTCACACTCAGGGGAGTGCACACTCAGGGGTGTCCTCACTCAGGCGTGTGCACACTCAGGGGAGTTTGCACTCAGGGGAGTGCACGCTCAGGTGAGCATGCACTCAGGGGAGTGCACGCTCAAGTGAGCATGCACTCAGGGGAGTGCACACTCAGGGAGTCCTCACTCAGGCGAGTTCACACTCAGTAGTCCTCACTCAGACGAGTGCACACGCAGGGGAGTGCACACTCAGGTGAGTGCTCACTCAGGGAAGTGCACACTCAGGGGAGCACACACACAGTGGAGTGCACACCCTGGGGAAGGAACACTCAGGGGAGTGCACACTCAGGGGATTGCACACTCAGGGGTGTCTTCCCCCAGGGGAGTGCATACTCAGGGAAGTGCACACTCAGGGAAGTGCACATTCAGGGAAGTTCTCACTCTGGAGAGTGCGAACTCAGAGGGGTGCACACACAGGGGAGGGCTCACCCAAAGGAGTCATCACTAAAGCGAGTGCCCCCTAAGGAGAGCGCTCACTCAGGGGAGTTCACTCTCAGGGGAGCACACACTCAGGGGAGTGCACACCCTGGGGAGGGAACACTCAGGAGTGTGCACACTCAGGGGAGTGAACACCCAGGGGTGCCATCACCCAGGCGAGTGAACACTCAGGGGAGTGCACACTCAGGGGAGTGCACATTCGGAAGAGTAAACACTCAGGGGAGTGTACACACAGGGGAGTGCACACTCAGGGGTGTATACACCCAGGCAAGTGCACACTCAGGGGAGTGCACATCCTGAAGAGTGAACACTCAGGGGAGTGCTCACTCAGGGGAGTGCATACTCAGGGGAGAGCACACTCAGGTGAGTGTACACTCAAGGGTGTGCTCATTCGGTGGAGTGCACACTCAGAGGAGTCCTCACTCAGGCAAGTTCACACTCAGGGGAGTGCACACCCAGGGGTGTCCTCACTCATGCGAGTGCACACTCACGGGAGTGCACACTCAGGGGAGTGCACACTCAGGTGAGCATGCAATCAGGGGAGTGCACACCCGTGGGAGTCCTCACTCTTGCGAGTTCACACTCAGTTGTCCTCACTCATGCGAGTGCACACTCATGGGAGTGCGCACTCAGGGGAGCGCACACTCAAGGAAGTGCACACTCAGGGGAGCGCACACACAGGGGAGTGCACACTCAGGGGTGCGCTCACTCAGGGGAGTTTCCAGTAAAGTGAGCCCACACTAAGGGCAGTGCACACTCAGAATAGTGTGCACTCAGTGGAGTCCTCACTCAGGGGAGTGCACACTCAGGGGAGTGCACACTCAGGGGAGGGCACACTCAGGGGAGGGCACACTCAGGGGAGTCCTCACTCAGGAGAGTGCACACCCTGGGGAGGGAACACTCAGGGGAGTGCACACTCAGGGGAGCGCACACACAGGGGAGTACATATCCTGAAGAGTGAACACTCAGGGGAGTGCACACTCAGGGGAGTGCTCATTCAGGGGTGTCTACACCCAGGCGAGTGCACACTCAGGGGAGCGAACACTCAGGGGACTGCGCACTCTGAAGCGTGAACACTCAGGGGAGTGCTCACTCAGGGGAGTGCACACTCAGGGAAGAGCACACTCAATGGAGTGCTCATTTTGTGGAGTGCACACTCAGGGGAGTCCTCACTCAGGCAAGTTCACACTCAGGGGAGTGCGCACTCAGGGGAGCGCACACTCAGGTGAGCACGCACTCAGGGGAGTGCACACTCAGGGGAGTCCTCACTAAGGCGAGTTCCCACTCAGTAGTCCTCACTCAGGCGAGTGCAGACTCAGGGGAGTGCACACTCAGGGGAGTTCTCACTCAGGCTAGTTCCCACTCAGTAGTCCTCCCTCAGGGAAGTGCACACTCATGGGAGCACACACTCAGGGGAGTGCACACCCTGGGGAAGGAACACTCAGGGGAGTGCACCTTCAGGGGTGTCTTCACCAAGGGGTGTGCACTCAGGGAAGCGCTAACTCAGGGGAGTGCACACTCAGGGAAGTCCTCACTCTGGAGAGTGTGAACTCAGAGGGGTGCACACACAGGGGAGGTCTCACCAGTAGGAGTCATCACTCAAGTGAGTGCCCCCTCAGTACAGCACTCACTCAGGGGAGTGCACACTCAGGGGAGCGCACACTCAGTGGAGTGCACACCCTGGGGAAGGAACACTCAGGGAAGTGCACCCTCAGGGTTATCTTCACCCAGGGGAGTGCATACTCAGGGGTGTGCACACTCAGGGGAGTGCACACCCTGGGGAGGGAACACTCATGGGGGTGCACACTCCGGGGAGTGCACACTCAGGGGTGCCTTCACCCAGGCGAATGATCACTCAGGGGAGTGCGCACTCAGGGGAGCGCACACTCAGTGGAGTGCACACCCTGGGGAAGGAACACTCAGGGGAGTGCACACTCAGGGGAGTGCACACTCAGGGGTGACTTCACCCAGGGGAGTGCATACTCAAGGGAGTGCACACTCAGGGGAGTGCACATTCAGGGAAGTCCTCACTCTTGAGAGTGCGAACTCAGAGTGGTGCACACACAGGGGAGGGCTCACCCAAAGGAGTCATCACTCAAGCGAGTGCCCCCTCAGGAGAGCGCTCACTCAGGGGAGTTCACACTCAGGGGAGCGCACACTCAGGGGAGTGCACACCCTGGGGAGGGAACACTCAGGGGGGTGCACACTCAGGGGAGCGCACACTCAGGGGTATCTTCACCCAGGTGAGTGCACACTCAAGGGACTGCACACTCAGGGAAGCGCTCACTCAGGGGAGTGCACACTCAGGGAAGTTCTCACTCTAGAGTGTGTGAACTCAGAGGGGTGCACACACAGGGGAGGGCTCACCCATAGGAGTCATCACTCAAGCGAATGCCCCCTCAGGAGAGCGCTCACTCAGGGGAGTGCACACTCAGGTGTCTCTTCACCCAGGCGAGTCCACACTCAGGGGAGTGTGCATTTTGGGGAGCGCTCACTCAGCGGAGTGCACACTCAGGGGGTGCACACTCAGGGGAGTTCACATCCTGAAGAGTGAACACTCAGGGGAGTGCACACTCAGGTGAGTGCACACCCAGGGGTGTCTTCACCCAGGCGAGTGCACACTCAGGGGAGTGTGCACTCAGGGGAGCGCACACTCAGCGGAGTGCATACTCTGAAGAGTAAACACTCAGGGGATTGCTCACTCAGTGGAGTGCACACTCAGGGGAGGGCACACTCAGGGGAGTCCTCACAGGAGTGTGCAAACTCAGAGGAGTGCACACTCAGGGGAGCGGTCACTCAATGGAGTGCACACTCACTGGCAGCGCACACTCAGGGGAGTGCACAGCCTGGGGAGGGAACACTCAGGGGAGTGCACAATCAGGGGAGTGCACACTGAGGGGTGTCTTCACCCAGGCGAATGCACACGCAGTGGGGTGCACACTCAGGGGAGCACACACTCAGGGGAGTGAACATCCTGAAGAGTGAACACTCAGGGGAGTGCACACTCAGGTGAGGGCACACTCAGGGGTGTCTACACACAGACGAGTGCACACTCAGGGGAGTGCACACTCAGGGGAGCCCTCACTCACGCAAGTTCACACTCAGGGGAGTGCACACTCAGGGGTGTCCTCACTCAGGCGTGTGCACACTCAGGGGAGTTTGCACTCAGGGGAGTGCACGCTCAGGTGAGCATGCACTCAGGGGAGTGCACACTCAGGGAGTCCTCACTCAGGCGAGTTCACACTCAGTCGTCCTCACTCAGATGAGTGCACATGCAGGGGAGTGCACACTCAGGTGAGTGCTCACTCAGAGAAGTGCACACACAGTGGAGTGCACACTCAGGGGAGTGTACACTCAAGGGAGTGCTCATTCAGTGGAGTGAAGCCTCAGGGGAGCCCTCACTCACGCAAGTTCACACTCAGGGGAGTGCACACTCAGGGGTGTCCTTGCTCAGGCGAGTGCACACTCAGGGGAGTGTGCACTCAGAGGAGAGCACACTCAGGGGATTGTACACGCAGGGGAGTGCTCATTCAGTGGAGTGCACACTCAGGGGAGTCCTCACTCAGGCGCGTTCACACTCAGGGGAGTGCACACTCAGGGGTGTCCTCACCCAGCGGAGTGCACACTCAAGTGAGCATACACTCAGGGGAGTGCACACTCAAGGGCATCCTCACTCAGGCGAGTTCACACTCATGGGTGTGCACACTCCGTAGTCCTCACTCAGGTGAGTACACACTCAGGGGAGGTCCCACTCAGGGGAGGGCTCACTCAGGGCAGTGCACACTCAGGGGAGTGCACAATCTGGGGAGCGCACACTCAGGGGAGTTCACACTTAGCCGGGTCCTCACTTAGGAGAGAGCGAACTCAGAGGAGTGCACACTCAGGGGAGTGCTCATTCAGGGGAGTACACACTCAGGGGAGTCCTCACTCAGTCGACGGCACACTCAGGGGAGTGCACACTCAGGGAGACATCACGAAGCGGAGTTCCCCTCAGGTGAGCGCTTACTCAGCGGAGTGCACACTCAGGGTATCAAACTGGACCAGACCGGCTCAAACAGGATTTGACCAGCTCAATCCGGACCAGACCGGCTCAACCGTTTTTGACCGGCTCAAACTGGGGCAGACCGGCTGAAACGGGTTAGGATCTGCTCAAACCAGACCAGACTAGCTGAATCAGATCAAACAGGACCAGACCGGATTAAACCGGTGTTGACAGGCTCAAATCGGGCCAGACCGGCTCAAACCGGATCACACCAGCTCAAACCGGTTCAAACAGGACCAGACCGACTTAAACTGTGTTAATCCGTAGCAGACTGGCTCAAACCGGTTTTGACCGCCTCAAATCGGACCAGACAGGCACTAACCGGTTTTGACTGGCTCAAACCACACTCAAACCAGACCAGACTGGCTCAAACCGGTTTTGACCAGCCCAAACCCGACCAGACCGGCTGAAACCGGACCAGACCGACTCAAACCGGTTTTGAACGGCTCAAACATGACCAGATCGACTAAAACCGCACCAGACTGGCTCAAACTGGATTCGACCGGCTCAAACTGGACCAGACCGGCTCAAACCGGCTTTCACCAGCTCAAACCAGACCAGACCGGCTCAAACCGAATCAAACTGGACCAGACCAGCTCTTAGACAAGCTCAAACCGGACCAGACTGGCTCAAACCGGTTTTGACTTGCTCAAATCGGACTCAAACCGGACACGACCGGCTCAAACCGATTCAAACGGTACCAGACCGGCTCTTAGACCGGCTCACACTGGAGCAGACCGGCTCAAACCAGAGGAGACCGACTCAAATCGGACTCAATCCGGACCAGACCGGCTTTAACCGGATCTAACTGGACCAGACCGGCTCAAACCAGGGTTGACCGGCTCAAACCCGACCAGACTGGCCGAAACCGGACCAGACTGGCTCAAACAGGGTTTGACCGGCTCAAACTGGACTCAAAGGGGACCTGAACGGCTCAAACAGGGTTAGACTGGCTCAAACCGGACCAGACCGGCTCAAACCTAATCAAACCGTACCAGACCGTCTCTTAGACCGGCTAAAACCGGACCAGACTGGCTCAAATCGGACTCAAACCGGACCAGACCCGCTCAAACTGGTGTTGTCCGGCTCAAACCTGACTCAAACCGGACCAGACCGGCTCAAACCAGTGTTGATTCACTCGAACCAGACTCAAACCGTACCAGAACGGCTCAAACCGGACCAGACAGGCTCAAACCGGATCAAAACGGACCAGACCGGCTCAAACCGATTTTGACCAGCTGAAACTGGACCAGACCAGCTCAAACCGGACTCAAACCGGACCAGACCGGCTGAAAACGGTTTTGACCGGATCAAATCGGACCAGACCGGCTCATACCGGTTTTGACCAGCTCACAAAAGCCCAGACCGGCTCTACCGGATCAAACAGGACCAGACCAGCTCAAACCGACTCAAACCGCCCCAGACCGGCTCAAACAGGATTTGACCAGCTCACACCGGACCAGACCGGCTCAAACCGGGTTTGACCGGCTCAAATTGGACTCAAACCGGAACAGACTGCCTCAAACCGGTTTTGACCAGCTCAAACCGGACCAGACAGACTCAAACCGGATCAAACCGGACCAGACCGGCCCTTAGACAGTCTGAAACCGGTTTTGATCGGCTCAATACGGACCAGAACGGCTCAAACCGGTTTTGACCGGCTCAAACCGGACCAGACCATCTCAAACCGGTCTCAAACCGGACCAGACCAGCTCAAACTGGTTTTGACCGGGTCAAACCAGAAAAGACCGGCTCAACTGGATCAAACCGGACCACACCGGCTTTAACTGGATCAAACCAGACCAGACCGGATCAAACTAGGGTTGACGGCCTCAAACCCGACCAGACTGGCTTAATCCGAACCAGACTGGGTCAAACAGGGTTTGACCGGATCAAACCTGAGTCAAACCGGACCAGAACGGCTAAAACCGTGTTAGACTGGCTCAAAACGGACCAGAACAACTCAAACCGGACAAACCGGACCAGACCAGCTCAAACCGGTTTTGACCGGTTCAAACCGGACCAGACAGGCTCAAACCGGTTTTGACCAGCTCAAGTTGGACACAAACCGGACCAGACCGGCTCAAACTGGTGTTGACCGGCTCAAACATGATTCAAACCGGACAAAACCGGCTCACATCGGTGTTGAACGGCTCGAACCAGACTCAAACCCGACCAGAACGGCTCAAACCGGACCAGACAGGCTCAAAACGGATCAAAACGGACCAGACCGGCTCAAACCGGTTTTGACCAGCTGAAACCGGGCCAGACCGGCTCAAATCGGATCAAACCGAACCAGACCGGCTCAACCAGATCAAACCGGGCCAGACCGGCTTAAACCAGATCAAACCAGACCAGACCGGCTCTTAGACCATCTCAAACTGGTTTTGATCAGCTCAATACGGACCAGAACGACTCAAACCGGTTTTCACCGGCTCAAACCGGACCAGACCATCTCAAACCGGACTCAAACCGGACCAGATCAGCTCAAACCGGTTTTGAGCGTGTCAAACCGGAACAGACCGGCTCAAACTGGTTTTGAACAGCTCAAATCGGACTCAAACCGGACCAGACCGGCTCAAACTGGTGTTGACCGGCTCAAAACTGATTCAAACTGGACCAGGCCGGCTCACACCGGTGGTGACCGGCTGGAACCAGACTCAAACCCGACCAGAAGGGCTCAAACCGGACCAGACAGGCTCAAACCGGATCAAAACGGACCAGACCAGCCCGTAGACAGTCTCAAACCGGTTTTGATCAGCTCAATACGGACCAGAACGGCTCAAACCAGTATGGATCGGCTCAAACCTGACCAGACCATCTAAAACCGGACTCAAACCGGACCAGACCAGCTCACACCGCTTTTTACCAGGTCTAACCAGAACAGACCGGCTCAACCGGATCAAACCGGACCAGACCGGCTTTAACCGGATCAAACTGGACCACACCGGCTTTAACCGGATCAAACCGGACCAGACCGGCTCAAGCCAGGTTTGACCAGCTCAAACCCGACCAGACTGGCTTAAACCGAACCAGACTGGCACAAACAGGGTTTGACCAGCTCAAACAGGACTCAAACAGCACCAGACCGGCTTTAACCGGATCAAACTGCACCAGACCAGCTCAAACTGGTTTTGACCGGCTCAAATCGGACGAGAGCAGCACAAACAAAATTTGACCAGCTCAAAATAGACTCAAACAGGACCACACCGGCTCCAACCGGTTTTGACCGGCTCAAGCCCGACCAGACCTGCTGAAAGTGGACGAGACCGCCTCAAACCGGTTTTGACCGACTCAAACCATTCCAGACCGGCTAAAACCGGACCAGACCGGCTCAAACCGGTTTTGACTGGCTCAAAGCAGACTAGACCGGATCTAACCAGTTATGAATGGCTCAAACCACACTCAACCCGGACCAGACCATCTCAAACTTGTGTTGTCCAGCTCAAACCGGACTCAAACGGGACCAGACCGGCTCAAACCGGTTTTGACTGGCTCAAATCGGACCATAGAAGCAAAAACCGATTTTGACCATCTCAAAGCAGACTCAAACAGAACCAGACCGGTTCAAACCGGTTTTCACCGGCTCAAATCCGACCAGACCGACTGGAACCGGACGAGACCGGCTGAAATCGGTTTTGACCGGGTCAACCCCGACCAGACCGGCTAAAAACGGACCATACTGGCTCAGACCAGTTTTGACCGGTTCAAACCGAACCAGACCGGCTCAACCGGATCAAACCAGATCACAGCAACTTAAATCGGATCAAACCGGACCAGAACGGCTTAAACCGGATCAAACTGGACCAGAACGGCTCTTAGAGCGTCTCAAACCGGTTTTCATCTGCTCAATACGGATCAGCATGGCTGAAACCGGTTTTGACCAGCTCAAATCGGACCAGACCGGCTCAAACCAGACTCAAACAGGACCAGAATGGATTAAACCAGTGTTGACCGGCTCAACCCTGACTCAAACTGGACCAGACCGGCTCAAACCGGTGTTGACCAGCTCAAACCAGACTCATACTGGACCAGACCGGCTGAAACCGGTTTTGAATGGCTCAAACCCGACCATACCTGCTCAAAGGAATCAAACCGGACCAGAGCGGCTTAAACCGGATCAAACCGGACCAGATCGGCTCAAACCGGACCAGACCGGCTCAAAGCGGACTAGACCGGCTCTAACCATTTATGACCAGCTCAAACCACATTCAAACCCGATCAGACTGTCTCAAAATGGTGTTGTCCAGCTCAAACCACACTCAAACCAGACCAGAATGGCTCAGACCGGTTTTGACTGGCTCAAATCGGACCAGAGCAGCACAAACCGATTTTGACCGGCTCAAACCACACTCAAACCGGACCAGACCGGCTCAAACCGGTTTTCACCGGCTCAAACCCGACCAGACCGTCTGAAACCGGACCAGACAGGCTCAAATCGGTTTTGACCGGCTCAAACCCTATCAGACTGGCTAAAACCGGACCAGATACGTTCAAACCGGACTCAAACTGGAATAGACAGGCTCAAACCGGTTTTGACCGGCTCAAATCCGACCAGAGCAGCACAAACCGATTTTGACCGGCTCAAACCAGACTCAAACAGGACCAGACCGGCTCAAACCGGTTTTCACCGGCTCAAACCCGACCAGACCGGTTGAAACTGGATGAGACCGCCTCAAACTGCTTTGGACCGGCTCAAACCAGAACAGACTGGCTCAACCAGATCAAAGCGGACCAGACTGGCTCATACCGGATCAAACCGGACCAGAACTGCTGAAACCGGATCAATCCGGATCAGACTGGCTCCAACCGGTTTTAACCGGCTCAAACCCGACCAGACCAGCTGAAACGGGACGAAACCGCCTCAAACCGGCTTTGACCAAATCAAACCCGTCCAGACTGGCTAAAACCGGACCAGACCGACTCGAACCGGTGTTGACCAGCTCAAACCGGACGCAAACCGGACCAGAACGGCTCAAACCGGTTTTGAATGGCTCAAACCAGATCATACCGGCTCAAACGAATCAAACCGGACCAGACCGGCTTACACCGGATCA
This sequence comes from Chlorocebus sabaeus, assembly GCF_047675955.1. Classification (NCBI taxonomy): domain Eukaryota; kingdom Metazoa; phylum Chordata; class Mammalia; order Primates; family Cercopithecidae; genus Chlorocebus; species Chlorocebus sabaeus. The sequence continues at coordinate 239,217 of NW_027327603.1, forward strand.
AACTGGACCAGAACGGCTCAAACCAGTTTTGACCGGCTCAAATCGGAGGAGAGCAGCACAAACCGAATTTGACCAGATCAAACCAGACTCAAACAGGACCACACCGGCTCAAACCGGTCTTGACCGACTCAAACAAGACCAGACCGGCTAAAACTGGACGAGACCACCTCAAACCGGTTTTGAGCGACTCAAACCCGTCCAGACCGGCTTAAACCAGACCAGACCGGCTCAAGCCGGTTTTGACCGGCTCAAAGCGGACTACACCAGCTCTAACCGGTTATGATCGGCTCAAACCACACTCAAACCGGACGAGACCGGCTCAAACTGGTTTTCACCGGCTGAAACCCGACCAGACCGGCTGAAACTGGATGAGACCGCCTCAAACTGCTTTGGACCGGCTCAAACCAGACCAGACTGGCTCAACCAGATCAAAGCGGACCATTCCAGCTCAACCAGATCAAACCGGACCAGACCGGCTTAAAATGGAGCAAACCGGACCAGACCGGCTCAAACCAGTTTTGAACGGCTCAAATCGGACCAGACCGCATCAAACCAGATCAAACCGGACCAGATCGGCCCTTAGACAGTCTCAAACTGGTTTTGATCGGCTCAATACCGACCAGAACGGCTCAAACCCGTTTTGACCGGCTCAAACCGAACCAGACCATCTCAAACCGGACTCAAACCGGAGCAGACCAGCTCAAACTGGTTTTGACTAGGTCAAATTGGACTCAAACCGGAACAGACCGGCTCAAACCTGTTTTGACTGGCTCAAATCGGACTCAAACCGGACCAGACCGGCTCAAACTGGTGTTGACCAGCTCAAACCTGATTCAAACCGGACCAGACTGGCTCACACCGGTGTTGACTGGCTCGAACCAGACTCAAACCCAACCAGAAGGGCTCAAATCCGACCAGACAGGCTTAAACCGGATCAAAACGGACCAGACGGGCTCAAACCGGTTTTGACCAGCTGAAACCGTACCAGACCGCCTCAAATCGGATCAAACAGAACCAGAGAGGCTCAACCAGATCAAACCAGACCAGAACGGTTCAAACCGTGTTAGATTGGCGGAAACCGAACCAGACCGGCTGAAACCAAATCAAACCGGACCAGACCGGCTCTTAGACCGGCTAAAACCGGACCAGACCAGCTAGAACCGGTGTTGACCAGCTCAAACTGGACTCAAACCAGACCAGAACGGCTCAAACCAGTTTGAATGGCTCAAACCAGACCATACTGGTTCAAACTGTACTCAAACCGGACGAGACTTTTTCCAACCGGTTTTGAACAGCCAAAACCCGACCAGACCGGCTGAAACCGGACCAGACCGACTCAAACTGGTTTTGACCGGCTCAAAGCAGACTAGACCAGCTCTAACCGCTTATGACCGGCTGAAACCGGACTCAAACTGTACTAGACCAGCTCAAATCGGTTTTGATCGGCTCAAACAGGACAAGGACCAAACTGGCTCAAACCGGACTCAAACCAGACCAGATCGGCTCAAAACGGTTTTGAACGGCTGAAACCAGACCAAACCGACTCAAACGGATCAAACTGGACCAGACTGGCTCAACCCGGAACAAACCGGACCAGACCGGCTCAAACAGGATTTGAACAGCTGAAACCGGACCAGACCGGTACAAACCGGTTTTGACCGGCTCAAACTGGACTCAAATCGGAGCAGACCAGCTCAAACCAATGTTGACCGGCTCAAACCGGAATCAAACCTGGCCTGACCGGCTCAAAGTGGTGCACACTCAGGGGAGCGCTCACTCAGGGGAGTGCACAGTCAGGATAGTGCGCACTAAGTGGAGTCCTCACTCAGGCGAGTGCACACTCAGGGGAGTTCACACACTGGGGAGTGCTCACTCAGTGGAGCACACACTCAGGGGAGGACACACTCAGGAGAGTGCACACTCAGGGAAGGGCACACTCAGGGGATCCTCTCTCAGGCGAGATCACACTCAGGGGAGTGCACACTCAGGGGTGTCTTCACCCAGGCGAGTTCACACTCAGGGGAACGCGCACTCAGGGGAGCGCTCACTAGGGGAGTGCACGCTCAGGGTAGAGCACACTCAGGTGAGTGTACACTCAGGGAAGTGCTCATTCAGTGGAGTGCACACTCAGGGGAGTCCTCAATTAGGCGAGTTCACACTCAGGGGAGTGAACACTCAGGGGTGTCCTCACTCAGGGGAGGGCACACTCAGGGGAGTTCGCACTCATGGAAGTGCTCACTCAGGGGAGTGCACACTCAGGGGAGCGCAATCTCAGGGGAGCGCACACTCAGGAGAGTGCATATTCAGGGGAGTCCTCACTCAGGAGAGTGCGAACTCAGAGGATTGCACACACAGGGTAGTCCTCACTACGGAGAGTGTGAACTCAGGGGAGCGCACACTCAGGGGAGTGCTCACTCAGGGGAGTGAACACTCAGGAGAGTCCTCACTCAGGCGAGTGCACATTCAGGATAGTCCTCACCGAGGGGAGCGCTCACTCAGGGTAGTGCTCACTCAGGGGAATGCACACTCAGGGGAGTGCACACTGAGGGGAGTCCTCACTCAGGAGAGTGCAAACTCAGAGGAGTGCACACTCAGCGGAGTACTCATTCAGGGGACTGCACACTAAGGGGAGTGTTCATTCAGGCGAGTGCAAATTCAGGGGAGTGCACACTCAGGGGAGCGCTCACACAGAGGAGTTTCCACTAAAGTGAGTGCACACTCAGGGGAGTGCACACTCAGAGGACTCCTCACACAGGCGAGTGAGCTCTCAGGAGAGCGCTCACTCATGGGATGCACACTCAGGATAGTGTGCACTCAGTGGAGTCCTCACTCAGAGGAGTACACACTCAGGGGAGTGCACACTCAGGGCAGCGCACACTCAGGGGAGGGCACACTCAGGGGAGACCTCACTCACGAGAGTGCAAACTCAGAGGAGTGCACACTCAGGGGAGTGCTCACTCAGGGGAGTGCACACCCTGGGGAGCGAACACTCAGGGGAGTGCACACTCAGGGGAGTGCACACTCAGGGGTCTCTTCACACAGGTGAGTCCGCATTCAGGGGAGTGCGCACTCAGGGGAGCGCTCACTCCGGGGAGTGCACGCTCAGGGAAGCGCACACTCAGGGGAGTGCACACCCTGGGGAGGGAACACTCAGGGGAGTGCACACTCAGGGGAGTGCACACTCAGGGGTGTCTTCACCTAGGCGAGTGCACACTCAGGGGAGTGCGCACTCAGGGGAGCGCTCACTAAGGGGAGTGCACACTCAGGGGAGTGCACACCCTTGGGAGTGAACACTCAGCGGAGTGCACTCAGGGGAGTGCACACTCAGGGGCGTCTTAACCCAGGTGAGCACACAGTCAGGGGAGTGTGCACTCAGGCGTGTACTCACTCAGGGGAGTGCACACTCGGGGAGTCCACACTCAGGGAAGTCCTCACTCGTTAGAGTGCAAACTCAGAAGAGTGCACACTCAGGGGAGGGCTCACTCAAAGGAGTCATCACTCAAGCGAGTGCCCCCTCAGGAGACCGCTCACTCAGGGGAGTGCACACTCAGGGGAGCCTCATTCAGGCGAGTTCACACTCAGGGGACTGCACACTCAGCGGTGTCTTCATCCAGGCGAGTTCACACTTAAGGGAGCGCAAACTCAGGGGAGTGCACACTCAGGGGAGTCCTCACTCAGGAGAGTGCGAACTCAGAGGAGTGCACACTCAGCGGAGTGCTCATTCAGGGGACTGCACACTAAGGGGAGTCTTCACTCAGGCGAGTGCACATTCAGGAGAGTGCACACTCAGGGGAGCGCTCACTCAGGGGAGTTTCCAGTAAATTGAGCGCACACTCAGGGGAGTGCACACTCAGGGGAGCCCTCACACAGGTGAGTGCACACTCAGGAGAGCGCTCACTCATGGGTGTGCACACTCAGGATAGTGTGCACTCAGTGGAGTCCTCACTCAGGAGAGTGCACACTCAGGGGAAGGCACACCAGGAGAGTCCTCACTCAGGAGAGTGCGAACTCAGAGGAGTGCACATTCAGTAGAGTGCTAACTCAGGGAAGCGCTCACTAAGCGGAGTGCCCCTCAGGTGAGCGCTTACTCAGGGGAGTGCACACTCAGTGGAACAAATCGGACCAGACCGTCTCAAACAGGATTTGACCAGCTCAATCCGGACCAGACCGGCTCAACCGGTTTTGACCGGCTAAAACTGGAGCAGACCAGCTGAAACTGGTTAAGATCGGCTCAAACCAGACCAGACCAGCTGAATCGGATCAAAGAGGACTAGACCGGCTTAAACCGGTGTTGACAGGCTCAAACTGGGCCAGACCGGCTGAAACCGGACGAGACCGGCTGAAACCAGTGTTGACCAGGTAAACCCCGACCAGACCAACTAAAACCGGACCAGACTGGCTCAGAACACCTTTGACTGGGTGAAACCAAACCAGACCGGCTGAACCGGAACAAACCGGACCAGACCGGCTTATACCGGCTTAAACCGGACCAGACCGGCTCTTAGACCGTCTCAAACCAGTTTTGATTCGCTCAAAACGGACCAGAACGGCTGAAACCGGTTTTGACCTGCTCCAAACGGACCAGACCAGCTCAAACCGGACCAGAACGGATCAAACCGGTGTTGACCGGCTCAAACCTGACTCAAACTGAACCAGACGGGCTCAAACCGGTGTTGACCAGCTCAAACCGGACTCAAACCGTACCAGACCAGCTCAAACCCGTGTTGAACGGCTCAAACCAGACCATACCGGCTCAAACAAATCAAATTGGACCAGAGCGGCTTAAACCAGATCAAACCGTTCCAGACCGTCTCAAACTGGTGTTGTCTGGCTCAAACCGCACTCAAACCGGACCAGACTGGCTCAAACCGGTTTTCACCAGCTCAAACCCGAACTGACCAGCTGAAACAGGACGAGACAGGCTGAAACCGGTTTTGACAGTGTCAACCCCGACCAGACCAACTAAAACCGGACCAGACTGGTTCAGACCACTTTTGACCGGCTCAAACCGAACCAGACCGGCTGAACCGGATCAAACCGGACCAGACCGGCTTATACCGGGTCAAACTGGACCAGACCGGCTCTTAGACCGCCTCAAACCGGTTTTGATAAGCTCAAAACGGACCAGAACGGCTCAAATCGGTTTTGATCAGCTCAAACCATACCAGACCTTCGCAAACCGGACTCAAACTCGACCAGACCGGCTGAAATTGGACGAGACCGCCTCAAACCAGTTTTGACTGACTCAAAGCCGTCCAGACCGGCTAAAACCGGACCAGACCGGCTCAAACCAGTTTTGACCGACTCAAAGCGAACTAGACTGGCTCTGACCGTTTATGACCAGCTCAAACCACACTCAAACTGGATCAGACCGTCTCAAACTGGTGTTGTTCGGCTCAAACCGGACTCAAACCGGACCAGACCGTCTCAAACCGGTTTTGACCGGCTCAAACCAGACTCAAACCGGACCAGACCGTCTCAAACCCGTTTTGACCGGCTCAAACCCGACCAGAACGGCTGAAACGGGACGAGATCGGCTCAAACCGGTTTGGACCGGCTCAAACCACACCAGACTGCCTCAACCAGATCAAAGCGGACCAGACAGTCTCAAACCGGATCAAACAGGACCAGAACCACTCAAACCGGATCAAAGCGGACCAGACCGGCTCAAACCGGCTTAGACAGGCTCAAACTGGACTCAATCCGGACCCGACCTGCTCAAACCGGTTTTAACCGGCTCAAATCAAACCATACCGGCTCAACAGGATCAAACCGGACCAGACTGGCTCAAACCAGACCAGACCGGCTCAAACCTGTCGCAAACCGCTTTTGACCAGCTGAAACCGGTCCACACAGCCTCAAACCGGTTTTGACTGGCTCAAAACGGACTCAAACAGGACCAGACCGGGTCAAACCGGTTTTAAACAGCTCAAATCGGACTCAAACAGGAACAGACCGGCTCAAACAGGTTTTGACCGTTTCAAACCAGACCAGACCGGCTCAACCGGATCAAACCATACCAGACTGGCTTTAACCGGATCAAACCGGTTTTGACCGTCACAAACCGGACCAGACCAGTTCAAACCCGATCAAACCGGACCAGATCAGCACAAACATGTTTTGACCGTATTAGACTGGCTCAAACTGGTTTTTAGCAGCTCAAATCGCACCAGACCGGCTCAAACCGGTTTTGACCGGCTCCAAAAGGACTCAAACCGGTTTTGACCGGCACAAACCGGACCAGACCGCCTCAAACCTGTTTTGACCGGCTCAAATCGGACTCAAAACGTACCAGACTGGCTCAAACAGGACTCAAAACGGACTAGACCGGCGCAAATCGGTTTTGATCAGCTCAAACCGGACAAGGACCAAACCGTCACAAACCGGACTCAAACCGGACCAGACCGGCTCAAACCGGTTTTGAACGGCTCAAACCAGACCATACCGGCTCAACCGAATCAAACCGGACCAGACCGCCTTAAACCGGATCAAACCGGACCAGACCGGTTCAAACCAGACCAGATCGGGTCAAACCTGTCACAAACCGCTTCAGACCAGCTGAAACTGGTCCAGACAGCGTCAAACCGGTGTTGCCTGGCTCAAAACGGGCTCAAACAGGACCAGACTGGGTCAAACCGATTTTAAACAGCTCAAATCGGACTCAAACAGGAACAGACTGGCTCAAACAGGGTGTGACCGTTTCAAACCAGACCAGACTGGCTCAACCTGATCAAACCGGACCAGACTGGCTTTAAATGGATCAAACCAGTTTTGACCATCACAAACCGGACCAGACCGGTTCAAACCCGATCAAACCGGACCAGACCGGCTCAAACATGTTTTGACCGTATTAGACTGGCTCAAACTGGTTTTTAGCGGCTCAAATCGCACCAGACCGGCTCAAACCGATTTTGACTGGCTCCAAACGGACTCAAACCGGTTTTGACCGGCACAAACCGGACCAGACCGCCTCAAACCTATTTTGACCGGCTCAAACCGGACGCAAAACGTACCAGACTGGCTCAGACCGGTCTCAAAACGGACTAGACCGGTGCAAATCAGTGTTGATCGGCTCAAACCGGACAAGGACCAAACCGGATCAAACCGGACTCAAACCGGACCAGACCGGCTCAAACCGGTTTTGAACAGCTCAAACCAGACCATACAGGCTCAACCGAATAAAACCGGACCAGACCGCCTTAAACCGGATCTAATCGGACCAGACCGGCTCAAACCGGTTTTGACCGGCTCAAATCAGAGGAGAGCAGAACAAACAGAATTTGACCAGCTCAAACCAGACTCAAACAGAACCACACCGGCTCAAACCAATTTTGACTGACTCAAACCCGACCAGAACGGCTAAAACTGGACGAGACCACCTCAAACCGGTTTTGACCGACTCAAACCCGTCCAGACTGGCTAAAACCGGACCAGAATGGCTCAAACCGGCTTTGACCGGCTCAAAGCGTACTAGACCGGCTGTAACCGGTTATGACTAGCTCAAACCGCACTCAAACTGGACCAGACCGTCTCAAATTGGTGTTGTCCGGCTCAAACCGCACTCAAACCGGACCAGAACGGCTCAGACTGGTTTTGACCGACTCAAATCGGACCAGAGCAGCACAAACCGAATTTGACCAGCTCAAACCAGACTCAAACAGGACCACACCGGCTCAAACGGGTTTTGACCTGCTCATACCGGACTCAAACCTGACCAGATCGTCTCAAACCCGTTTTGACTGGCTCAAACCCTTCCAGACCGGCTAAAACCGGACCAGACCCGTTGACCGGACTCAAACAGGAATAGAATGGCTCAAACCGGTTTTGACCAGCTCAAATCGGACCAGAGCAGCACAAACCGATTTTGACCTGCTCAAACCAGACTCAAACAGGACCAGACCGGCTCAAACCTGTTTTCACCGGCTCAAACCTGATCAGACCGGCTGAAACCGGATGAGACCGGCTGAAACCGGTTTTGACCGGGTCAACCCCGACCAGACCAACTAAAACCGGACCAGACTGGCTCAGACCACTTTTTACCGGCTCAAATCGAACCAGACTGGCTCAACTGGATCAAACCGGACCAGACAGGCTTATACCGGATCAAACCGGACCAGACCGGCTCTTAAACCATCTCAAACCGGTTTTGATAAGCTCAAAACGGACCAGGACGGCTCAAACCGGTTTTGACCGGCTGAAACCGGACCAGACCGTCTCAAACCGGACTCAAACCGGACCAGACCGTCTCAAACCCGTTTTGACTGGCTCAAACCTGACCAGACCGGGTGAATGCGGACGAGACCAGTTCAAACCGGTTTGGTCCGACTCAAACCAGACGAGACTGGCTCAACTAGATCAAAGCGGACCAGACCGGCTCAAACCAGATCAAACTGGACCAGAACCGCTGAAACCGGATCATACCGGACCAAACCGGCTCAAACCGGTTTTAACCAGCTCAAACCTGACCTGACCGGCTGAAATGGGACGAGACCGCCTCAAACCGGTTTTAACCGGGTCAAATCAGACCAGACCTGCACAAACCGGTTTTGACCGGCTCAAAACCGACCAGACCATCTGAAACCAGACGAGACAGGCTCAAATCGGTTTTGACCGTCTCTAACCCTACCAGACCGCCTAAAACCAGACCAGACCCGTTCATACAGGACTCAAACGGGAATAGACCGGCTCAAACCGGTTTTGACGGGTTCAAATCGGACCAGAGCAGCACAAACCAGTTTTGACTAGCTCAAACCTGACTCAAACTGGACAAGACCGTCTCAAACCGGTGTTGACCAGCTCAAACCGGACTCAAACCGGACCAGACAGTCTCAAACCGGTTTTGAGCGGCTTAAAACAGACCATACCAGCTGAAACGAATGAAACCGGACCAGACCGGCTTAAACCGGATCAAACCGGACCAGACAGTATCAAACCAGTTTTGACTGGCTCAAATCGGACGAGAGCTGCACAAACCAAATTTGAACAGCTGAAACCAGAATCAAACAGGACCACACCGGCTCAAACCGGTTTTGACCTGCTCAAACCCGACCAGACCTGCTGAAACTGGGTGAGACTGCCTCAAACCGGTTTTGACCAACTCAAACCCGTCCAGACTGGCTAAAACCGGACCAGACCACCTCAAACCGGTTTTGACCGGCTCAAAGTGCACTAGTCCGGCTCTATCCGGTTATGACCGGCTCAAACCGCACTCAAACTGGATCAGACCGTCTCAAACTGGTGTTGTCCGGCTCAAACTGGACTCAAACCGGACCAGACCGGCTCAAACCGTTTTTGACCGGCTCAAACCGAACTCAAACCGGAACAGACCATATCAAACCCGTTTTGACTGGTTCAAACCCGACCAGACCGGCTGAAACCGGACAAGACCGGCTCAAACCAGACCAGGCTGGCTCAACCAGATTAAAGCGGACCAGACCGGCTCAAACCGGATCAAACAGGAGCAAAACCGCTCAAACCGGATCAAATCGGACCAGATCGGCTCAAACCAGTTTTGACCAGCTAAAACCGGACTCAAACCGGACCTGACTGGCTCCAACTGGTTTTGACCAGCTCAGACCCGAACAGAAAGGCTTAAACCGGACCAGACTGGCTCAAACCGGGTTTGACCATCTCAAACGTGACTCAAAGCGGAACACCGGCTCAAAACGGTTTTGACCGGCTCAAACAAGACCACACCGGCTCAAACTGGACCAGTCTGACTCAAACCGATTTTGACCTGCTCATACCAGTCCAGACTGGCTCAACCGGATCAAACCGGACCTGACCATCTTAAACCGGATCAAACCGGACCAGACGGTCTCAAATCGGTGTTGACCGGCTCAAACCCGACCAGACTGGCTTAAACCGGACCAGACTGGCTGAAACAGGATTTGACTGGCTCAAACCAGACTCAAACCGGACCAGACCAGTTCAAACCGGGTTTGACCGGCTCAAACCGGACCAGACCCACTCAAACCGGATCACACCATACCAGACCTGCCCTTAGACCGGCTCACACCGGTTTTGACCGGCTCAATCACGACCAGATCGGCTAAAACCGGACCACACTGGCTCAAACCGGTGTTGACCAGCTCAAAATGGACCAGACAAGCTCAAACCGGTTTTGACCGGCTCAAGCCAGAACAGACCGGCTCAAACCGGCTAAAACCGGACCAGACTGGGTCAAACCGGATTTTTCCGGCTCAAACCGGACTCAAACCGTACCAAACCAGCTCAAACCGGTTTTGACCGTCTCAAATCTGACTCAAACCGGACCTGACCGACTCAAACCGGTTTTCAGCAGCTCAAACCGGACTCGAACCGGACCAGACCGGCTCATACTGGTGTTGACCGGCTCAAACCGGACTCGAACCTGACAAGGCCGCCTCAAACATGTTTTGACCAGCTCAAACCAGACCTGACCGGCTCAACTGGATCAAACTGGGCCAGACCGTATCTTAGTCCGCCTCAAACTGGTTTTGACCGGCTCAATACGGACCAGACCGGCTCAAACCGCTTTTGACCGACTCAAACCAGACTCAAACCATACCAGACTGGCTCAAACCGTTGTTGACCGGCTCAAACCGGACTCAAACCGGACCAGACCGGCTCAAACAGGTTTGACCAGCTGAATCCCGACCACACCAGCTCAAACCGGACCAGACTGGCTCAAACCGGTTTGACCAGATCAAACTGGACCAGACCGGCTCAGACCGGACCAGACCGGATCTAACCGGATCAAACCGGACCAGACCGGCTGAATCCTCTTTTCACCGGCTCAAACCAGACCACACCAGCTCAACCGGCTCAAAGCGGACTAGACCGGCTCAAACTGTGTTTCTCCGGCTGAAATCGGACTCACACTGGACCAGACAGTCTCAAACAGGACCAGACCGGCTCAAACCGGTTTTCACCCGCTCAAACTGGAGCAGACTGGCTCTTAGACCGTCTCCAACCGGTTTTGATCGGCTCAATATGGACCAGAACGGCCCAAACCGGTTTTGACCGGCTCAAACCAGATCAAACCGGACCAGAACCACTCAAACCGGATCAAACCGGACCAGACCGGCTCAAACCGGTATTGACCAGCTCAAAGCACACTAGACCGGCTCTAACCGGTTATGACCAGCTCAAACGGCACTCAAACCGGACCAGACTGTCTCAAATTGTTGTTGTCCAGCTCAAACTGGACTCCAACCGGACCAGATTGGCTCAAACAGGTTTTGACCGGCTCAAAACGGACTCAAACCGGACAAGACCGTCTCAACCCCGTTTTGACCGGAACAAACCCGAACAGACCAGCTAAAACAGGAACAGAGCTGTCCAAACCTGTTTTGAGCGGCTCAAACCAGACGAGACCAGCACAAACTGGATCAAAACGGACCAGACCGGCACTTAGACCAGCTCAAACCGGTTTTGACCGGCTCAATACGAACCAGACCGGCTCAAACTGGAGTTGACCTGCTCAAACCGGACTAAAACCGGACCAGAGTGGCTCAAACCGGTTTTGTCTGGCTCAAATCAGACCATACCGGCTCAACCAGATCAAACTGGACCAGACCTGCTTGAACCGGATCAAACCAGACCAGACCGGCTGAAACCAGACCACATAGGCTCAAACTGGTTTTGACCAGCTCAAACTCGTCCAGAACGGCTAAAACCGGACTAGACCGGTTCAAACCGGACTCAAACAGGACCAGACCAGCTCAAACGGGTTTTCACCGGCTCAAAGCAGTACATACCAGCTCAACCAGATCAAATCAGACCAGACCGGCTTAAACCGGATCAAACCTGACCAGATTGGCTGAAACCGGACCAGACAGGTTCATACCGGTTGTGACCAGCTGAAACCCGACCAGACCGGCTAAAACCGGACTCAAACCAGAGTAGACCGGCTCAAACCGGTTTTGACCGGCTCAAATTGGACCGGAGCAGCACAAACCGATTTTGACCGTCTCAAACCAGACTCAAACAGGACCAGATCGGCTCAAACTGGTTTTGACCAGCTCAAACCCAATCAGACCGGGTGAAACCGTAAGAGACCGGCTGAAACCGGTTTTGACCTGCTCAAACCCAACCAGACCGGCTAAAACCAGACCAGAATGGTTCACATCAGTTTTGACCAACTCAAACCGAACCAGACCGGCTCAACCAGATCAAACTGGACCAGACCGGCTTAAAGCGGATCAAACCGGCCCAGATTGGCTTTAGACCGTCTCAAACCGGTTTTGATTCGCTCAATATGGACCAGAACGGCTCAAACCCGTTTTGACCAGCGAAAACCGGACCAGACCGTCTCAAACCGGACTCAAACTGGACAAGACCGGCTCCAACCGGTGTTGACCAGCCCCAAACGGACTCAAACCGGAGCAGACCGGCTCAAACCGTGTTTGACAAGCTCAAACCATACCATACCGGTTCAACCAGATCAAACTGGACCAGTCCGGCATAAACCAGATCAAATTGGACCAGACCGGCTCAAACTGGTTTCTACCGGCTCTAACCGGACTCAAACCAGACCAGACCGGCTCCAACGAGACCATACCGACTGAAACTAATCAAACCAGAGCAGACCAGATTAAACCGGATCAAACCGGAAGAGCCCGGCTCAAACCGGTTTTGACCGGCTCAAACCAGACCAGACCGGCTCAACTGGATGAAACCGGACCAGACTGGAGTAATCTGGAACAAATCGGACCAGACCAGCTCAAATCGGTTTCGAACAGCTCAAACCGGTGAGATCGGCTCAAACCAAACGAGGGCACACTCAGGGGAGCCTCACTCAGGCAAGTTCACACTCAGGGGAGTGCACACTCAGGGGAGCGCTCACTCAGGGGAGTGAACACTAAAGGGAGAGCATATTCAGGGGAGTGTACACTCAGGGAAGTGCTCATTCAGTGGAGTGCACACTCAGGGGAATCCTCACTCAGGCGAGTTCACACTCAGGGGAGTGCACACTCAGGGGTGTCCTCACCCAGGGGAGAGCACACTCAGGGGAGTTTGCACTCAGGGAAGTGCTCCCTCAGGGGAGCGCACACTCAGGGGAGCGCAAACTCAGGGGAGTGCACACTCAGGAGAGGGCTCACTCAGGGGAGTCCTGACTCAGGAGACTGCGAACTCAGTGGAGTGCACACACAGGGTAGTCCTCACTCAGGAGAGTGCGAACTCAGGGGAGTGCACACTCAAGGGAGTGCTCACTCAGGGGAGTGCACACACAGGGGAAACCTCACTCAGGTGAGTGCACACACAGGGGAGTCCTCACTCAGGCGAGTGCACATTCAGGAGAGTTCTCACTCAAGGTAGTGCTCACTCAAGGAGTGCACACTCATGGGAGCACACACTCAAGGGAGCGCACAATCAGGGAAGTGCTCACTCAGGGGAGTCCTCACTCAGGAGAGTGCGAAATCAGAGGAGTGCACACTCAGCGGAGTGCTCATTCAGGGGACTGCACACTCAGGGGAGTCTTCACTCAGGCAAATGCACATTCAGGGGAGTGCACACTCAGGGGAACGCTCACTCAGGGGAGTTTCCAGTAAAGTGAGCGCACACTCAGGGGAGTGCACACTCAGGTTAGTCCTCACATAGAGGAGTGCACACTCAGGAGAGCGCTCACTCAGGGGAGTGCACACTCAGGATAGTGTGCACTCAGTGGAGTCCTCACTCAGGGGAGTGCACACTCAGGGGAGTGCACACTCAGGGGAGGGCACATTCAGGGGAGTCCTCACACAGGAGAGTGCAAACTCAGAGGTGTGCACACTCAGGGGAGCGCTCACTCAGGGGAGCGCACACCCTGTGGAGCGAACACTCAGGGGAGTGCACACTCAGGGGAGTGCACACTCAGGGGTCTCTTCACCCAGGCAAGTCCACACTCAGGGGAGTGTGCACTCAGGGGTGGGCTCACTCAGCGGAGTGCACACTCAGGGGAGCGCACACTCAGTGGAGTGCACACCCTGGGGAGGGAACACTCAGGGGAGTGCACACTCAGAGGAGTGCACACTCAGGGGTGTCTTCACCCAAGCGAGTGCACACTCAGGGGAGTGCGCACTCAGGGGAGCGCACACTCAGGGGAGTGCACACCATGAAGAGTGAACACTAAGGGGAGTGCACAGTCAGAGGAGAGCACACTCAGGGGAGTGTACACTCAGGGGAGTGCTCATTCAGTGGAGTGCACACTCAGGGGAGTCCTCACTCAGGTGAGTTCACACTCAGGGGATTGCACAGTCAGGGGTGTACTCACTCAGGCGAGTGCACACTCAGGGGAGTGCGCACTCAGGGGAGTGCACACTCAGGTGAGCATGCACTCAGGGGAGTGCACACTAAGGGAGTCCTCACTCAGGTGAATTCACACTCAGGGGTGTGCACGCTCATTAGTCCTCACTCAGGCGAGTGCACACTCAGTGGAGTGCTCACTCAGGGAAGTGCACACTCAGGGGAGCGCACACTGAGGTGCGTGCACAACCTGTGGAAGGAACACTCAGGGGAGTGCGCACTCAAGAGAGTGCACACTCAGGGGTGTCTTCACCCAGGGGAGTGCACACTCAGGGTAGTGCGCACTCAGGGAAGTCCTCACTCAGGAGAGTGCGAACTCAGAGCAGTGCACACACAGGGGAGGGCTCACCCAAAGGAGTCATCACTCAAGCAAGTGCCCCCTCAGGAGAGCGCTCACTCAGGGGAGTTCACACTCAGGGGAGCCTCACTCAGGTGAGTTCACACTCAGGGGAATGCACACACAGGGGTGTCTTCACAAAGGCGAGTGCACACTCAGGGGAGAGCTCATTCAGTGGAGTGCACACTCAGGGGAGTCCTCAGTCAGGCGAGTTCACACTCAGGGGAGTGCACACTCAGGGGTGTCCTCACCCAGGGGAGTGCACACACAAGGGTGATCGCACTCAGGGAAGTGCTCACTCAGGGGAGCGCACACTCAGGGGAGTGCAATCTCACGGGAGAGCACACTCAGGGGAGTCCTCACTGAGATGAGTGCACTCTCAGGTGAGAGCACACTCAGGGGAGCGCTCACTCAGGGGAGTGCACACTCAGTGGCGTCCTGACTCAGGAGAGTGTGAACTAGCAGGAGTGCACACTCAGGGTAGTGCTCACACAGGGGAGTGCACTATCAGGGGTGTCCTAACTCAGGTGAGTGCACACTCAGTGGCATCCTCACTCAGGAGAGTGTGAACTAGCAGGAGTGCACACTCAGGGTAGTGCTCACACAGGGGAGTGCACTATCAGGGGTGTCCTAACTCAGGTGAGTGTACACTCAGGGGAGTTCACACTCAGGGGAGCGCACACTTAGGGGAGTTCACACCAGGAAAGTCCATGCTCAGGGGAGTGCGAACTCAGAGGAGTGCACATTCAGAGGAGTGCTAACTCAGGGGAGTGCACACACAGGGGTGTCCTCACTCAGGCGAGTGCACCCTCAGGGGAGTGCGCACTCAGGGGCGTGCACACTCAAGTGAGCATACACTCAGGGGAGTGCACACTCAAGGGAGTCCTCACTCAGGTGAGTTCACACTCATGGGTGTGCACACACAGTAGTCCTCACTCAGGTGAGTGCACACTTAGGGGAGTGCCCAATCAGGGGAGCGCTCACTCAGGGGAGTGCACACCAGGAGAGTCCTCACTCAGGGGAGTGCGATCTCAGAGGAGTGCACATCCAGAGGAGTGCTAACTCAGGGGAGTGCACACTCAGGGGTGTCCTCACTCAGGCGAGTGCACACTCAGGGGAGTGCGCACTCAGGGGCGTGCACACTCAAGTGAGCATACACTCAGGGGAGTGCACACTCAAGGGAGTCCTCACTCAGGCGAGTTCACACTCATGGGTGTGCACACTCAGTAGTCCTCACTCAGGCGAGTGCACACTCAGGGGAGTGCCCACTCAGGGGAGGGCTCACTCAGGGCAGTGCACACTCAGGGGAGCTCACAATCTGGGGAGCGCACTCTCAGGGGAGTTCACACTCAGCCGGGTCCTCACATAGAAGACTGCGAACTCAGAGGAGTGCACACTCAGGGGAGTGCTCATTCAGTGGATTACACACTCAGGGGAGTCCTCAGTCAGACAACGGCACACTCAGGGGAGTGCATGCTCTGGGAGGCGCTCACGAAGCAGAGTGCCCCTCAGATGAGCACTTAATCAGAGGAGTGCACACTCAGGGGATCAAACCGGACCAGACCGGCTCAAACAGGATTTGACAAGCTCAATCCGGCCGTTTGCTAAGACTGTTTTTGTGGAGTTTGCAAAGGGATATTTGGAAGCCCATAGTGGCCTATGGTGAAAAAGAAAATATCCTCACATGAAAACTGGAAAATAGTTTTTGAGAAACTGCTTTGTGATGTGTGACTTCCACTCACTGACTTACAGCTGTATTTCGTGGAGCTGTGTGCTAGCCTTATTTCTGTGGAATCTGAGAACTGATATTTCAGATCCCTTTGAAGACTATAGGCCAAAGGAAATATCTTCCTATAAAAATGAGAAGGAAGCTTTCTGAGAAACTTCTTTGTGATCTGTGAATTCATCTCAGAGAGTTACAGCTTTCCTCTCAAGAAGCCTTTCGCAAAGACTGTTCTTGTGGAATTAGCAAAGTGATATTTGTAAGCCCATGGAGGTCAATGGTGAAAAGGGAAATATCCTCAGATAAAAACTGCAAAGAAGCTTTCTGAGAAACTTCTTTGTGTTCTGTGAATTCATCTCCCAGAGTTACACCTTTCACCTCCAGTACCATTCTCTAAGACTGTTCTTGTGGAATTTGCAAAGAGATATTTGGAAGCCCTTAGAGGCCTATGATGAAAAAGAATATATCCTCAGATAAAAACTAGAAAGAAGCTTTCTGAGAAACTGCTTTGTGATGTGTGACTTCCATTCACTTAGTTACAGCTGTATTTCATGGAGATGTTTGCTAGCCTTATTTCTGTGGAATCTGAAAACTGATATTTCAGATCCCTTCGAAGACTAACCCTGACCCTAACCCTAACCCTAAACCTAACCCAAACCCTGGGTCAAACCGTACCAGTACCAAGCCGTCTCAAACCGGACTCAAACCGGACCAGAACGGCTCAAACCAGTTTGGACCGCCTCATACCCAACCAGACTGGCTCAACCAGATCAAAGCAGACCAGACCAGCTCAAACCGGATGAAACCGGACCAGAATCGCTCAAACCGGATCAAACTGGACCAGACCGGCTCAAGCCGGTTTTGACCAGCTCAAACCAGACCAGAAGCAGACCGTCTCAATCCGGACTCAAACCGGACCAGACCGGATCAAACCGATGTTAACTGGCTCATACCGGACTCAAACTGGCCCAGATCGTCTCAAACCGGTTTTGACCAGCTGAAAACGGACCAGAACAGCTCAACCGGATCAAACCAAACCTGACCGGCTCATACCGGATCAAACCGGACCAGACCGGCTCATACCGGATCAAACCAGACCAGATCGGCTCAACCGGATGAAATCTGAGCAGACCGGCTCAAACTGCTCAAACCGGACGAGATCGGCTAAAACCGGACTCAAACCGGTTTTGGCTGGCTCAAACCAGACCAGACCGCCTCAAACCGGTTTTGACCAGCTAAAACCGGACCCAAACCGGACCAGACCGGCTCAAAGCTGTTTTCACCGGCTCAAACCACCAGGATCAGGCCCACTCAAACCGTACTCAAACCGGAAAAAACCAGCTCTTAGACCAGTTCTAACGAGACTCAAACCAGACCACACAGGCTCAAACCGGTTTTGATCGGCTCAAATCAGACCAGACCGGCTCATGCGGAACTAACCGGACCAGACTGGCTCAAAACTGTTTTGACTGGCTCAAACCGGACTCAAATCGGACCAGAATGGGTCAAACCGCACCAGAGAGGCTCAAACCTGATCAAACTGGACCAGACAGGCTCAGTCCCGTTTTGACGAGCTCAAACCGGAGCAGACCTGCTCAAAGCAGGACAGAACGTCTCAAATCGGATCAAACCAGACCAGACAGGATCAAACAGGCTCAAACCGGACCAGACCGGCTCAAACCTGACTCAAACTGGACCAGACCGGCTGAAAATGGTTTTGACCGGCTCAAATCGGACCCGACCATATCAAAACGGATCAAACCGGACCAGACCAGCTCAAACTGGTTTTGAACGGCTCAAACCAGAACATACAGGCTCAAACGAATAAAACCGGACCAGACCGGCTTAAACCGGATCAAACCGGAGCAGACAGGCTAAAACCGGTTTTGACCGGCTCAAATCGAACGAGAACAGCACAAACCGAATTTGACCAGCTCAAACCAGACTCAAACAGGACCACACCGGCTCAAACTGGTTTTGACTGGCTCAAACCCGACCAGACCGGCTGAAACTGGACAAGACCGCCTCAAAGTGGTTTTGACCGACTCAAACCCATCCAGACCCGCTAAAACAGGACCAGACCGGCTCGAACCTGTTTGGACCGGTACAAACCAGACCACACTGGCTCAACCAGATCAAAGCGGACGAGACTGGCTCAAACCGGATCAAACCGGACCAGAACCGCTCAAACCAGATGAAACCAGACCAGACCGGCTCAAACCGGTGTTGATCGGCTCAAACCTGACTCAAACTGGACCAGACCGGCTCACACCGGTGTTGACCAGCTCAAACCGGACACAAACCGGACCAGACAGGCTCAAACCGGTTGAACGGCTCAAACCAGACCATACAGGCTCAAACGAATGACACTGGACCAGACCGGCTTAAACCGGATCAAACCGGACCAGACAGGCTCAAACCGGTTTTTACCGACTTAAATCAGACGAGAGCTGCACAAACCGAATTTGACCAGCTCAAACCAGACTCAAACAGGACCACAGCGGCTCAAACCGGTTTTCACTGGCTCAAACCCGACCAGACCGGCTGAAACTGGACGAGACCGCCTCAAACTGGTTTTGACCAATTGAAACCCGTCCAGACTGGCTAAAACCGGACCAGACCGTCTCAAACCGGTTTTGACTGGCTCAAAGCGGACTAGACCGGCTCTAACCGGTTATGACCGGCTCAAGCTGCACTCAAACCGGACCAGATCGTCTCAAATTGGTGTTGTCCAGCTCAAACCGGACTCAAACCGGACCAGACCAGCTAAAAACGGTTTTGACCGGCTCATACCAGACTCTAACCGGACCAGACCGTCTCAAACACGTTTTGACCAGCTCAAACCCAACCAGACCGGCTGAAACCAGATGAGACCGGCTCAAACTGGTTTGGACCGGCTCACACCAGACCAGACTGGCTCAAACAGATCAAGGCGGACCATACCGGCTCAAACCAGATCAAATCGTCCAGAACCGCTGAAACCGGATCAAACCTGACCAGACCGGCTCTTAGACTGTCTCAAACCGGTTTTGATCCGCTCAAAACGGACCAGACTGGCTCAAACCGGTTTTGACCAGCTAAAACCCGACCAGACCGACTGAAACCAGACGAGACTGGCTGAAACCGGTTTTGAACGGGTCAACCCCGACCAGACCAACTAAAACCGGACGAGACTAGCTCAGACCACTTTTGACCGGCTCAAACCGAACCAGACCGGCTCAACCGGATCAAACCGGACCAAACCGGCTTATACTGGATCAAACCGGACCAGACTGGCTCTTAGACTGTCTCAAACTGGTTTTGATCCGCTCAAAACGTACCAGAATGGCTCAAACCGGTTTTGACCGGCTCAAACCGGACCAGACCATCTCAAACCGGACTCAAACCGGACCAGACAGCCTCAAACCCATTTTGACTGTCTCAAACCCGACCAGACCAGCTGAAACCGCACGAGACCGGCTCAAACCAGTTTGGACCGACTCCAACCAGAGGAGACTGGCTCAATTAGATCAAAGCCGACCAGACTGGCTCAAACTGGATCAAACCGGGCCAGAAACGCTGAAACCGGATCAAACCGGACCAGACCGGCTCAAAGCAGTTTTAACCGGCTCAAACCCGACCAGACCAGCTGAAATGGGACGAGACCGCCTCAAACCGGTTTTGACCGGGTCAAATCGGACCAGACCGGCACAAACCGGCTTTGACTGGCTCTAACCTGACCAGACCGTCTGAAACTGCACCAGACAGGCTCAAACCGGTTTTGACCGGCTCAAACCCTACCAGACCGGCTACAACCGGACCAGACCCGTTCTCACAGGACTCAAACCGGAATAGCCTGGCTCGAACCGGTTGTGATGGGCTCAAATCGGACCAGAGCAGCACAAAGCGAATTTGACCAGCTCAAACGTGACTCAAACTTGACCAGACCGGCTCAAAACGGTGTTGACCAGCTCAAACCGGACTCAAACCGGACCAGACTGGCTCAAACCGGTTTTGAATGGCTCAAATCAGACCATACCGGCTCAAACAAATCACACCGGACCAGACTGGATTAAACTGGATCAAACCGGACCAGACCGGCTCAAACCGGTTTTGACTGGCTCAAATCAGAGGAGAGCAGCACAAATCGAATTTGACCAGCTCAAACCAGACTCAAAGAGGAACCCACCGGCTCAAACCGGTTTTGACCGACTCAAACCCGACCAGACCGGTTAAAACTGGACGAGACCGCCTCAAACTGGTTTTGACCGACTCAAACCCTACCAGACCGGCTGAAACTGGATGAGACCGCCCCAAACCGGTTTTACCGACACAAACCCGTCCAGACTGGCTAAAACCGGACCAGACCGGCTCAAACCGGTGTTGACCAGCTCAAACAGGACTCAAACCGGACCAGACCGGCTCAAACCGGTTTTGACCGGCTCAAACCGGTCTCAAACCGGACCAGATCATCTCAAACCCGTTTTGACCAGCTCAAACCCGACCAGACCGGCTGAAACCGGACGAGACCGGTTCAAACCATTTTGGACCGGCTCAAACCAGACCAGACAGGCTCAACCAGATCACAGCGGACCAGACCGGCTGAAACCGGAACAAACCGGACCAGAACCATGGAAACTGGTTCAAACCAGACCAGACCGGCTCAAACCAGTTTGGTCTGGTTCAAACCAGACCAGACAGGCTCAACCAGATAAAAGCGGACCAGACAGAATCAAACCGGATCAAACCGGACCAGATCGGCTCTTAGACAGTCTCAAACTGGTTTTGATCGGTTCAATACGGACCAGAACGGCTCAAACCGGTTTTGACTGGCTCAATCCGGACCAAACCATCTCAAACCCGTTTTGACTGGGTCAAACCAGAGCAGACCAGCTCAACTGCATCAAACCGGACCAGACCGGCTTTAACCGGATCAAACCAGACCAGACCGGCTCAAACCAGGGTTGACCGGCTCAAACCCGACCAGACTGGCTTAAACCGAACCAGACTGGCTCAAACAGGGTTTTTACCGGCTCAAACCTGACTCAAACCGGACCAGAACTGCTCAAACCGGGTTAGACTGGCTCAAACCGGACCAGACCAGCTCAAACCGAATCAAACCGGACCACACCGGCTCTTAGACCGGATGAAACCAGAGCACACCGGCTCCAGCCAGTTTTGACCGGCTCAAATCGGACTCAAACCGGACCAGACCGGCTCAAACCGGTGTTGACCGGCTCAAATCGGACTCAAACCGGAACAGACCGGCTCAAACCGGTATTGACCGGCTCGATCCACACTCAAACTGGACCAGAACGGCTCAAACCAGACCAGACAGTCTCAAAGCGGATCAAAACGGACGAGACCAGCTCAAACCGGTTTTGACCAGCTGAAACTGGACCAGACCAGCTCTAACCGGACTCAAATCGTACCAGACCGGTTGAAAACGGTTTTGACCAGCTGAAACCGGACCAGACCGCATCAAACCGGATCAAACCGGACCAGACCAGCTCAAACGGGTTTTGACCAGCTCACAAAAGCCCAGACCGGCTCTACCGCATCAAACCGGACCAGACCAGCTCAAACCAGCTCAAACCGCACCAGATCGGCTCAAACAGGATTTGACCAGCTCACACCGGACCAGACCGGCTCAAACCGGTTTTGACCCGCTCAAAATTGGACTCAAACCGGAACAGACCGTCTCAAACCGGTTTTGACCAGCTCAAACCGGACCAGACAGACTCAAACCAGATCACACTGGACCAGACTGGCCCTTACAAACCGGACCAGACTGGCCCTTAGACAGTCTTAAACCAGTTTTTATTGGCTCAATATGGACCAGAACGGCTCAAACCGGTTTTGACTGGCTCAAATAGGACCCTAACCGGACCAGACCGGCTTTAACCGGATCTAACCGGACCAGACTGGCTCAAACCAGGGTTGACCGGCTCAAACCCAACCAGACTGGCTTAAACCGGACTAGACTTGCTCAAACAGGGTTTGACCGGCGCAAACTGGACTCAAACGTGTCCAGAACGGCTCAAACCGGGTTAGACTGGCTCAAACCGGACCAGACGAGCTCAAACCGAATCAAACCACACCAGACCGGCTCTTAGACCGGCTCAAACCAGACAGACCAGCTCAATCCGGGTTTGACCGGCTCAAATCGGACTCAAACTGGACCAGACCAGCTTTAACCGGATCTAACCAGACCGGCTCAAACCAGGGTTGACCGTCTCAAACCCGACCAGACTGGCTTAAACCGGACCAGACTGGCTCAAACAGTGTTTGTCCGTCTCAAACTGGATTCAAACGGTTCCAGAACGGCTCAAACCGGGTTAGACTGGCTCAAACTGGACCAGACCGGCTCAAACCGAATCATACCGTACCAGACCGGCTCTTAGACCGGCTCAAACCGGACCAGACTGGCTCAATCCGGTTTTGACTGGCTCAAATCGGACTCAAACCAGACCAGACCGGCTCAAACTGGTATTGACCGGCTCAAATCTGACTCAAACCGGACCAGACTGGCTCAAACCGGTGTTGATTCACTTGAACCAGACTCAAACCGGACCAGAACGGCTCAAACCGGACGAGACAGGCTGAAACCGGATCAAAAGGGACCAGACCGGCTCAAACAGGTTTTGACCAGCTGATACCGGATCAGACCAGCTCAAACCGGACTCAAACCGGACCAGACCGGCTGAAAACGGTTTTGACAGGCTCAATCGGACCAGACCGGCTCATACCGGTTTTTACCAGCTCACAAAACTCAGACCGGCTCTACCGGATCAAACTGGACCAGACCGGCTCAAACCGGCTCAAACTGCACCAGACCGGCTCAAACAGGATTTGACCAGCTCACACAGGACCAGACTGGCTCAAACCGGATTTGACTGGCTCAAATTGGACTCAAACCGGAACAGACCGGCTCAAACCGGTTTTGACCAGCTCAAACCGGACCAGACAGACTCAAACCGGATCAAACCAGACCAGACCGGCACTTAGACAGTCTGAAACTGGTTTTGATCGGCTCAATACGGACCAGAACGGACCAAACCGGTTTTGTCCGGCTCAAACCGTACCAGACCATCTCAAACCGGACTCAAACCGGACCAGACCAGCTCAAACCGGTTTTGACCGGGTCAAACCAGAACAGACCTGCTCAACTGGATCAAACCGGACCAGACCGGCTTTAACCAGATCAAACTGGACCAGAACGGCTCAAACCAGGGTTGACCAGCTCAAACCCGACGAGACTGTCTTAATGCGAACCAGACTGGCTCAAACAGGGTTTGACCGGTTCAAACCTGAGTCAAACCGGACCAGAACGGCTAAAACCGTGTTAGACTGGCTCAAACCGGACCAGACCGTCTCAAACCGGACTCAAACCGGCCCAGACCAGCTCAAACCGGTTTTGACTGGGTCAAACCGGACCAGACCGGCTCAAACCGGTTTTGACCAGCTCAAATCGTACTCATACAGGACCAGACCGGCTCAAACTGGTGTTGACCGGCTCAAACCTGATTCAAACCGGACCAGACCGGCTCAAACCGGTGTTGACCGGCTCGAACCAGACTCAAACCCGAACAGAATGGCTCAAACCGGACCAGACAGGCTCAAACCAGATCAAAACGGACCAGACCGCCTAAAACCGGTTTTGACCAGCTGAAACCGGACCAGACCGGCTGAAATCGGATTAAACCGTACCAGACCGGCTCAACGAGATAAAACCGGTCCAGACCGGCTTAAACCGGAACAAACCAGACCAGACCGGCTCTTAGACCGCCTCAAACCGGTTTTGATCCTCTCAATACGGACCAGAACGGCTCAAACCGGTTTTGACTGGCTCAAACCGGACCGAACATGACAAACCGGACTCAAACTGGACCAGATCAGCTCAAACCGGTTTTGACCAGCTCAAATCGGACTCAAACCGGACCAGACTGGCTCAAACTGGTGTTCACCGGCACAAAACTGATTCAAACCGGACCAGACCAGCTCACGCCGGTGTTGACCGGTTCGAACCAGACTCAAACCCGACCAGAACAGCTCAAAACGGACCAGACAGGCTCAAACTGGATCAAAACGTACCAGACCAGCTCAAACCGGTTTTAACCAGCTGAAACCGGACCAGACAGGCTCAAATCGGATCAAACCGAACAAGACCAGCTCAACCAGATCAAACCGAACCAGACCGGCTTAAACCAGATCAAACCAGACCAGACCGGCTCTTAGACCGTCTCAAACCGGTTTTGATCCGCACAATACGGAACAAAACGGCTCAAACCGGTTTTGACCGGCTCAAATTGGACTCAAACCAGAACAGACCGGCTCAAACCTGTTTTGACCAGCTCAAACTGGACCAGACAGAATCAAACCGGATCAAACTGGACCAGACTGGCTTAAACCGAACCAGACTGGCTCAAACAGGGTTTGACCAGCTCAAAGCGGACTCAAACAGGACCAGAACGGCTCAAGCCAGGTTAGACTGGCTCAAACCAGAGCAGACCGGCTCAAACCGAATCAAACCGGAACAGACCGGCTCTTAGACCGGCTCAAACTGGACCAGACCGGCTCAAAACGGTTTTGACTGGCTCAAATCGGACTCAAACCGGAGCAGACCGGCTCAAACCGGTGTTGACCGGCTCAAACCGGACTCAAACCAGACCAGACCGGCTCAAACCGGATCAAAACGGACCAGACCGGCTCAAACCGGTTTTGATCACCTGAAACCGGACCAGACCAGCTCAAATCGGATCAAACCGGACCAGACAGGCTGAAACAGGCTCAAACAGGACCAGACCAGTTCAAACCGGACTCAAACCGGACCAGACCGGCTGAAAACGGTTTTCACCGGCTCAAATCGGACCAGACAGCATCAAACCAGATGAAACAGGACCAGACCTGCTCAAGCCGGTTTGGACCAGCTCAAAAAAGCCCAGACTGGATCTACCGAATCAAACCGGACAAGACCGGCTCAAACCGGATCAAACCGAACCAGAACCACTGAAACAGGATCAAACCAGACCAGACCGCCTCAAACCGGTTTTAACCCGCTCAAACCCGACCAGACCGGCTGAATTGGGACGAGACCGCCTCAAACCGGTTTTGACAAGGTCAAATCAGACCAGACCGGCACAAACCGGTTTTGACGGGCTCAAACCGGACCAGACCGGCTGAAACCGGACAAGACCAGCTGAAACCGGTTTTGACCAGGTCAACCCCAACCAGACCAACTAAAACCAGACCACACTGGCTCAGAACTCTTTTGACTGGCTGAAACCAAACCAGACCAGCTGAACCAGATCAAACTGGACCAGACCAGCTTATACCGGTTTAAACCGGACCAGACTGGCTCTTAGACCGTATCAAACCGGCTTTGATCCGCTCAAAACGGAACAGAACGGCTCAAACCGGTTTTGACCTGCTCAAACCGGACCAGACCAATTCATACCGGACTCAAACCGGACCAGAACGGATCAAACTGGTGTTGACCGTATCAAACCTGACTCAAACTGGACCAGACGGGCTCAAACCGGTGTTGACCAGCTCAAACCCGATTTGAACGGCTCAAACCAGATCATACCGGCTCAAACGAATCAAATTGGACCAGACCGGCTTAAACCAGATCAAACCGTTCCAGACCGTCTCAAACTGGTGTTGTCCGGCTCAAACCGCACTCAAACGGGACCACAACGGCTCAGACCGGTTTTGACCAGCTCAAATCGGACCAGAGCAGCGCAAACCGAATTTGACCAGCTCAAACCAGACTCAAACAGGACCACAGAGGCTCAAACCGGTATTGACTGCCTCAAACCCGACCAGACCGGATGAAACTGGATGAGACCGCCTCAAACCGGTTTTGACTGACTCAAACCCGTCCAGACCGGCTAAAACCAGACCACACCGACTCAAACCAGTTTCGACCGGCTCAAAGCAGACTAAACCGGCTCTAACCGGTTATGACCAGCTCAAACCGCACTGAAACCACACCAGACCCTCTCAAACTGGTGTTGTCCGGCTCAAACCGAACTCAAACCGCACCAGACCGGCTCAAACCAGTTTTGACCGGCTCATACCGGACTCAAACCGGACCAGACCGTCTCAAACCCGTTTTGACCGGCTCAAACCCGACCAGACCGGCTGAAATCGGACCAGACCAGCTCAAACCAGTTTTGAACGGCTCAAAACAAACCATACCGTCTAAAACGAATCAAACTGGACCAGACCGGCTTAAACCACACTCAAACCGGAGCAGACCCTCTCAAACTGGTGTTGTCTGGCTCAAACCGCACTCAAACTGGACCAGACCGGCTCAGACCGGTTTTAACCGGCTCAAATCGGACCAGAGCAGCACAAAACGAATTTGACCAGCTCAAACCAGACTCAAACAGGACCACACCGGCTCAAACCGGTTTTGACCGGCTCAAACCCAAAGAGACGGGCTGAAACTGGACGAGACCGCCTCAAACCAGGTTTGACCGACTCAAACCCGTCCAGACCGGCTAAAACCGGACCAGACCAGCTCAAACCGGTTTTGACCGGCTCAAAGCGGACTAGACCGGCTCTAACCAGTTATGACCGGCTCAAACCGCACTGAAACCGGACCAGAACGTCTCAAACTGGTGTTGACTGGCTCAAACCGGACTCAAACAGGACCAGACCGGCTCAAACCGGTTTTGACTGGCTCATTCCGAACTCAAACCGGACCAGACCGTCTCAAACCCGACCAGACCGGCTGAAATCGGACGAGACTGGCTCAAACCGGTTTGGAACAGCTCAAACCACACCAGACTGGCTCAACCAGATCAAAGCAGAGCAGACCGGCTCAAACCGGATCAAACAGAACCAGAATCGCTCAAATCGGATCAAACCGGACCAGACGGGCTCAAACCGGTTTTGACTGGCTCAAACTGAACTCAATCCTGACCCGACCAGATCAAACCGGTTTTAACCGGCTCAAACCGGACCAGACCGGCTCAAACCGGTCGCAAACCAATTTTGACCAGCTCAAACCGGTCCAGACAGCTTCCAACAGGTTTTGACGGGCTCAAAACGGACTCAAACAGGACCAGACCAGGTCAAACCGGTTTTAAACGGCTCAAAACGGACTCAAACAGGAACAGACCGGCTCAAAAAGGGTTTGACCGCCTCAAACCAGACCAGACCGGCTCAACCGGATGAAACCGGACCAGACCGGCTTAAACCGGATCAAACCAGTTTTGACCATCACAAACCAGACCAGACCGGTTTAAACCCGATCAAACCGGACAAGACTGGCTCTAACCTGTTTTGACCGTATTAGACTGGCTCAAACTGGTTTTTTTGACCGGCTCAAACCCGTCTAGACCGGATAAAACCGGACCAAACTCGCTCAAACCGGTTTTGACCAGCTCAAAGCAGACTAGACCGGCTGTAACCAGTTATGACCGGCTCAAACCGCACTCAAACCGGACCAGACCGTCTCAAACTGGTGTGGTCTGGCTGAAAAGGACTCAAACCGGACCAGACCTGCTCAAACCGGTTTTGACCGGCTCAAATCGGAGCAGAGCAGCACTATCCGAATTTGTCCATTCTCAAACCAGACTGAAACAGGACCACACCGGCTCAAACCGGTTTTGACCGGCTCATACCGGACTCAAACCGGACCAGACCGTCTCAAACCCGTTTTGACTGGCTCACATCCGACCAGACCAGCTGAAACCGGATGAGACCGGCTCAAACCGGTTTGGACCGGCTCAAACCAGACCAGACTGCTTCAACCAGATCAAAGCGGACCAGACAGGCTCAAAGCGGATCCAAAAGGACCAGAACCTCTCAAACCGGATCAAACCGGGCCAGACCGGCTCAAACCAGACCAGACCGGCTCAAACCGGTTTTGACCGGCTCAAATAGGACGAGAGCAGCACAAACCGAATTTCACCAGCTGAAACCAGACTCAAACAGGACCACACCACCTCAAACCGGTTTTGACCGGCTCAATCCCGACCAGACTGGCTGAAACATGACGAGACCACCTCAAACCGGTTTTGACCAATTCAAACCCGTCCAGACCGGCTAAAACCGGACCAGACCGGCTCAAACCGGTTTTCACCAGCTCAAAGCGGACTAGACCGGCTCTAAGCAGTTATGACTGGCTCAAACCGCACTCAAACCATACCAGACAGTCTCAAACTGGTGATGTCCGGCTCCAACCGGACTCAAACTGGACCAGACCGGCTCAAACTGGTTTTGACCGGCTCAATCCAGACTCAAAAACTGGACCAGAATGTCTCAAACCCGTTTTGACTGGCTCAAACCCGACCAGACCAGCTGAAACCGGACGAGACCGGCTCAAACCGATTTGGACCGGCTCAAACCAGACCAGACTGCCTCAACCAGATCAAAGCGGACCAGATCAGCTCAAACCGGATCAAACCGGACCAGAACCGCTGAAACTGGATCAAAGCGGACCAGACCGGCTCCAACCGGTTTTAACCTTCTCAAACCCGACCAGACCGGCTGAAACGGGACGAGACCGCCTCAAACCGGTTTTGACAGAATCAAACCCGTCCAGACCAGCTAAAACCGGACCAGACCTGCTCGAACCAATGTTGAACAGCTCAAACCAGACTCAAACCAGACCAGAATGGCTCCAACCGGTTTTGAATGGCTCAAACCAGATCATACCGGCTCAAACGAATCAAACCGGACCAGCCCGGCTTACACCGGATCAAACCGGACCAGACCGGCTCAAACCGGTCGCAAACCGCTTTTGACCAGCTCATACCGGTCCAGACAGCCTCAAACCGGGTTTGACTGGCTCAAACCGGACTCAAACAGGACCAGACCGGGTCAAACCGGTTTTAAACAGCTCAAATTGGACTCCAACAGGAGCAGACCGGCTCAAACAGGGTTTGACCGTCTCAAACCAGACCAGACTGGCTCAACGGGATCAAACCTGTCCAGACCGGCTTAAACCGGATCAAACCAGTTTTGACCATCACAAACCGGACCAGACCGGTTCAAACCCGATCAAACCGGACCAGACCGGCTCAAACCTGTTTTGACCGTACTAGACTGGGTCAAACCAGTTTTTAGCGGCTCAAATCACATCAGAACGGCTCAAACCGGTTTTGACCAGCTCCAAACGGACTCAAACCGCTTTTGACTGGCACAAACCAGACCAGACCGACTCAAACCTCTTTTGACCGGATCACACCGGACGCAAAACGTACCAGACCAGCTCAAACCGGACTGAAACCGGACTAGACCGGCTCAAATCGGTTTTGATCGGCTGAAAACAGACAAGGACCAAACCGGCTCAAACCGGACTCAAACCGGACCAGACAGGCTCAAATCGGTTTTGAACGGCTCAAACCAGACCATACCGGCTCAACCGAATCAAACCGGACCATAACGGCTTAAACCGGATCAAACCGGAGCAGTCCGGCTGAAACCGGTTTTGACCGGCTCAAATCAGACGAGAGCAGCACAAACCGAATTTGACCAGCTCTAACCAGAATCAAACAGGACCACACCGGCTCAAACCGGTTCTGACCAACTCAAACCCGACCAGACCGGTTAAAACCAGACGAGACTGCCTCAAACCGGTTTTGACCGACTTAAACCCGTCCAGACCGGCTAAAACCGGACCAGACCGGCTCAAACCGGTTTTGACCGGCTCAAACCGAACTAGACCGGCTCTAACCAGTTATGACCGGCTCAAACCGCACTCAATCCGGACCAGACCGTCTCAAACTGGTGTTGTCCGGCTCAAACCGCACTCAAACTGGACCAGAACGGCTCAGACCGGTTTTGACCGGATCAAACCCGACCAGACCAGCTGAAACCAGACGAGACTGGCTGAAATCGGTTTTGACCGGGTCAACCCCAACCAGACCAACTAAAACCGGAACAGACTGGCTCAGAACACTTTTGACCGGGTGAAACCGAACAAGACCAGCTGAACCGGATCAGACCGGACCAGACTGGCTTATACCAGTTTAAACCAGACCAGACCGGCTCTTAGACCGTCTCAAACCGGTTTTGTTCCGCTCAAAACGGACCAGAATACCTCAAACCGGTTTTGACCTGCTCAAACCGGACCAGACCGGCAAAAAACCCGTTTTGAATGGCTCAAACCAGACCATACTGGCTCAAACGAATGAAATTGGACCAGAGCGGCTTAAACCGGATCAATCCATTCCAGACCGTCTCAAACTGGTGTTGTCTGGCTCAAACCGCACTCAAACCGGACCAGAACGGCTCAGACCGGTTTTGACCGACTCACATTGGACCAGAGCTGCACAAACCGAATTTGACCAGCTCAAACCAGACTCAAACTGCACCACACCGGCTCAAACCGGTTTTGACCGGCTCAAACCCGACCAGACCGGCTGAAACTGGACGAGACCACCTCAAACCGGTTTTGACGGACTCATGCCCGTCCAGACCGGCTAAAACCGGACCAGACCAGCTCAAACCGGTTTTCACCGGCTCAAAGAGGACTAGACCGGCCCTAACCGGTTATGACCAGCTCAAACCGCACTGAAACCGGACAAGACCCTCTCAAACTGGTGTTGTCCGGCTCAAACCGGACTCAAACCGGACCAGACCGGCTCAAACCAGTTTTGACCGGCTCATACCGGACTCAAACCGGACCAGACCGTCTCAAACCCGTTTTGACTGGCTCACATCCGACCAGACCAGCTGAAACCGGATGAGACCGGCTCAAACCGGTTTGGACCGGCTCAAACCAGAACAGACTGCCGCAACCAGATCAAAGTGGACCAGACAGGCTCAAAGCGGATCCAACAGGACCAGAACCGCTCAAACCGGATCAAACCGGACCAGACTGGCTCAAACCGGACCAGACCGGCTCAAACCGGTTTTCACCAGCTCAAAGCGGGCTAGACCGGCTCTAAACAGTTATGACCAGCTCAAACCTCACTCAAACCGGACCAGACGGTCTCAAACTGGTGATGTCCGGCTCCAACCGGACTCAAACTGAACCAGACCGGCTGAAACTGCTTTTGACCGGCTCAATCCGGACTCAAAAACTGGACCAGAACGTCTCAAACCCGTTTTGACTGGCTCAAACCCGACCAGACCAGCTGAAACCGGGCGAGACCGGCTCAAACCGATTTGGACCGGCTCAAACCAGACCAGACTGCCTCAACCAGATCAAAGCGGACCAGACCGGCTCAAACCGGATCAAACCGGACCAGAACCACTGAAACCGGATCAAAGCGGACCAGACCGGCTCCAACCAGTTTTAACCTGCTCAAACCCGACCAGACCGGCTGAAACGGGATGAGAACGCCTCAAACCGGTTTTGACCGAATCAAACCCGTCCAGACCAGCTAAAACTGGACCAGACCGGCTCGAACCGATGTTGAACAGCTCAAACCGGACTCAAACCAGAGCAGAATGGCTCAAACCGGTTTTGAATGGCTCAAACCAGATCATACCGGCTCAAACGAATCAAACCGGACCAGCCCGGCTTACACCGGATCAAACCGGACCAGACCGGCTCAAACCGGTCACAAACCGCTTTTGACCAGCTCATACCGGTCCAGACAGCCTCAAACCGGGTTTGACTGGCTCAAACCGGACTCAAACAGGACCAGACCGTGTCAAACCAGTTTTAAACAGCTCAAATTGGACTCCAACAGGAGCAGACCGGCTCAAACAGGGTTTGACCGTCTCAAACCCGACCAGACCGGCTCAACGGGATCAAACCTGTCCAGACCGGCTTAAACCGGATCAAACCAGTTTTGACCATCACAAACCGGACCACACCGGTTCAAACCCGATCAAACCAGACCAGACCGGCTCAAACCTGTTTTGACCATACTAGACTGGGTCAAACCAGGTTTAGCGGCTCAAATCACACCAGAACGGCTCAAACTGGTTTTGACCGGCTCCAAACGGACTCAAACCGCTTTTGACTGGCACAATCCAGACCAGACCGACTCAAACCAGTTTTGACCGGCTCAAACCGAACTAGACCGGCTCTAACCAGTTATGACCGGCTCAAACCGCACTCAATCCGGACCAGACCGTCTCAAACTGGTGTTGTCCGGCTCAAACCGCACTCAAACTGGACCAGAACGGCTCAGACCGGTTTTGACCGGATCAAACCCGACCAGACCAGCTGAAACCAGACGAGACCGGCTGAAATCGGTTTTGACCGGGTCAACCCCAACCAGACCAACTAAAACCGGAACAGACTGGCTCAGAACACTTTTGACCGGGTGAAACCGAACAAGACCAGCTGAACCGGATCAGACCGGACCAGACTGGCTTATACCAGTTTAAACCAGACCAGACCGGCTCTTAGACCGTCTCAAACCGGTTTTGTTTCCCTCAAAACGGACCAGAACACCTCAAACCGGTTTTGACCTGCTCAAACCGGACCAGACCGGCAAAAAACCCGTTTTGAATGGCTCAAACCAGACCATACTGGCTCAAACGAATGAAATTGGACCAGAGCGGCTTAAACCGCATCAAACCATTCCAGACCGTCTCAAACTGGTGTTGTCCGGCTCAAACCGCACTCAAACCGGACCAGAACGGCTCAGACCGGTTTTGACCGACTCACATTGGACCAGAGCTGCACAAACCGAATTTGACCAGCTCAAACCAGACTCAACCTGCACCACACCGGCTCAAACCGGTTTTGACCGGCTCAAACCCGACCTGACTGGCTGAAACTGGACGAGACCACCTCAAACCGGTTTTGACGGACTCAAACCCGTCCAGACCGGCTAAAACTGGACCAGACCAGCTCAAACCGGTTTTGACTGGCTCAAAGAGGACTAGACCGGCCCTAACCGGTTATGACCAGCTCAAACCGCACTGAAACCGGACAAGACCCTCTCAAACTGGTGTTGTCCGGCTCAAACCAGACTCAAACCGGACCAGACCGGCTCAAACCGGTTTTGACCGGCTCATACCGGACTCAAACTGGACCAGACCGTCTCAAACCCGTTTTGACTGGCTCACATCCGACCAGACCAGCTGAAACTGGACGAGACCGGCTCAAACCAGACCAGACTGGCTCAACCAGATCAAAGCGGGCCAGACAGGCTCAAAGCAGATCCAACAGGACCAGAACCGCTCAAACCGGATCAATCCGGACCAGACCGGCTCAAATCGGAACAGACCGGCTCGAACCGGTTTTGACTAGCTCAAATCGGACTCAAACCGGACCAGACTGGCTCAAACCGTATTAGAATAGCTGAAACCAGACCATACCAGCTCAAATGAATCAAACCGGACCAGACCGGCTTAAACCGGATCAAACCGGACCAGACTGGCTAAAACTGGACCAGACCGGCTGAAACCGGTCGCAAACCGCTTTTGACCAACTCATACCGGTCCAGACAGCCGCAAACCGGTTTTGACTGGCTCAAACCAGACCCAAACAGGACCAGACCGGGTCAAACCGGTTTTAAACGGCTCAAATCGGACTCAAACAGGAACACACCGGCTCAAACAGGGTTTGACCATCTCAAACCACACCAGACTGGCTCAACCGGATCAAACGGGACCAGACGGGCTTAAACCGGATCAAACCGGTTTTGACTGTCACAAACCGGACCAGACCAGTTCAAACCTGATCAAACCGGAGCAGACTGGCTCAAACCTGTTTTGACCGTATTAGACTGTCTCAAACCGGTTTTTAGCGGCTCAAATCACACCAGACCGGCTCAAACCAGTTTTGACCGGCTCCAAACGGTCTCAAACCGGTTTTGACCGGAACAAACCGGACCACACCGCCTCAAACCGGTTTTGACCGGCTCAAACCGGACTCAAACCGGACCAGACCGTCTCAAACCCGTTTTGACTGGCTGAAACCCGACCAGACTGTCTGAAACCGGACGAGACTGCCTCAAACCGGTTTGGACGGTCTCAAACCAGATGAGAATGGCTGAACTAGATCAAAGCCGACCAGACCGGCTCAAACCGGATCAACCCGAACCAGAACCGCTGAAACCGAATCAAACCGGACCAGATCGGCTCAAAGCGGTTTTAACCGGCTCAAACCCGACCAGACCGGCTGATATGGGACGAGACCGCCTCAAACCAGTTTTGACCGGGTCAAATCAGACCAGACCGGCACAAACCGGCTTTGACTGGCTCAAACCCGACCAGACCATCTGAAACCGGACCAGAGAGGCTCAAACCGGATTTGAACGGCACAAACCCAAACAGACCGGCTAAAACTGGACCAGACCCTTTCAAACAGGAATCAAACTGGAATAGACCGGCTCAAACCGGTTTTGACGGTCTCAAATCAGACCAGAGCAGCACAAACCGATTTTGACTGGCTCAAACCTGACTCAAACTACACCAGACCGGCTGAAACCGGTGTTGACCAGCTCAAACCGGACTCAAACCTGACCAGACCGGCTTAAACCGGTTTTGAACTGCTCAAACCAGACCATACCGGCTCAAACAAATCAAACCGGACCAGACAGGCATAAACCGGGTCAAACCAGACCAGACAGGCTCAAACCGGTTTTGACCAGCTCAAATCGGACGAGAGCTGCACAAACCGAATTAGACCAGCTCAAACTAGACTCAAACAGGACCACACCGGCTCAAACCGGTTTTGACTGGCTCAAACCCGACCAGACCGGCTGAAACTGGACGAGACCATCTCAAACCAGTTTTGACCGACTCAAACCCGTCCAGACCGGCTGAAACTGGACCTGACCGGCTCAAACCGGTTTTGACCGGCTCAAAGCAGACTAGACGGGCTCTATCTGGTTATTACCATCTCAAACCACACTCAAACCGGACCAGACCATCTCAAACTGGTGTTGTCCGGCTCAAACGAGACTCAAACCAGACCAGACCGGCTCAAACCGGTTTTGACCGGCTCAAACCGGACTCAAACCGGACCAGACCATGTCAAACCCGTTTTGAGCGGCTCAAACCTGACCAGACCATCTGAAACCCGACAAGATCGTCTCAAACCGGTTTGGATCGGCTCAAACCAGACCAGACAGGCTCAACCAGATCAAAGCGGACCAGACCGGCTCAAACCGGATCAAACAGGACCAGAACCGCTCAAACCGGATCAAACCAGACCAGACCGACTCAAACCAGTTTTGACTGGCTCAAACTGGACTCAAACCGGACCCAACCGGGTCAAACCGGTTTTAACCAGCTCAAACCAGACCATACCGGCTCAACCGGATCAAACCGGACCAGACCGGCTCAAACTGGACCAGACCGGCTCAAACCAGTTGCAAACTGCATTTGACCAACTCAAACGAGTCCAGACAGCCTCAAACCGGTTTTGAGTGGCTCAAACCGGACTCCAACAGGACCAGACCGGGTTAACCGGTTTTAAATGGCTCAAATCGGACTCAAACAGGAACAGACCAGCTCAAACACGGTTTGACCATCTCACACCAGACCGGACTGGCTCAACTGGATCAAACCGGACCAGACCGGCTTAAACCGGATCAAACCGGTTTTGACCGTGTCAAACCGGATGAGACCGGTTCAAACCCGATCAAACCGGACCAGACCGGCTTAAACCTGTTTTGACCGTATTAGACTGGCTCAAACCGGTTTTTAGCGGCTCAAATCACACCAGAGCACCTGAAACCGGTTTTGACCTTCCCCAAACGGACTCAAAACTGTTTTGACAGGAAAAAACCGGACTAGACTGCCTCAAACCTGGCTTGACCGGCTCAAAACGGACCCAAAACGTACCAGACCGGCTCAAACCGAACTCAAACCACACTAGACTGGCTCAAATCGGTTTTGATCGGCTCAAACCGGACAAGGACCAAACCGGCTCAAACTGGACTCAAACTGGACCAAACCGGCTCAAACCGGTTTTGAATGGCTCAAGCCAGACCATACCGGCTCAACCGAATCAAACCGGACCAGACTGGCTTAAACCGGATCAAACCGGAACAGAACGGCTGAAACCGGTTTTGACTGGCTCAAATCGGAGGAGAGCAGCACAAACCGAATTTGACGAGCTCAAACTAGACTCAAACAGGACCACAATGGCTCAAACCGATATTGACCAGCTCAAACTGGACTCAAACCGGACCAGACCGTCTCAAACCCGTTTTGACTGGCTCAAACCCGACCACACCAGCTGAAACCGGAAGAGACCGCCTCAAACCGGTTTGAACCGACTCAAACCAGACGAGAATGGCTCAACTAGATCAAAGCCGACCAGACTGGCTCAAACCAGATCAAACCGGACGGAACCGCTGAAACTGGATTAAACCGGACCAGACGGGCTCAAAGCGGTTTTAACCGGCTCAAACCCGACCAGACCGGCTGAAATGGGACGAGATAGCCTCAAACCGGTTTTGACCGGGTCAAACCGGACCAGACCAGCACAAACCGGCTTTTACCGGCTCACACCCTACCAGACTGGCTAAAACCGGACCAGACCCATTCAAACAGGACTCAAACTGGAATAGACTGGCTGAAACCGGTTTTGATGGGCTCAAATCGGACCAGAGCAGCACAAACCGATTTTGACCGGCTCAAATCTGACTCAAACTGGACCAGACCGGCTCAAACTGGTGTTGACCAGCTCAAACCGGACACAAACCAGACCAGACAGGCTCAAACCGGTTTTGAACGGCTCAAACCAGACCATACCGGCTCAAACGAATGAAACCGGACCAGACCGGCTTAAACTGGATGAAACCGGAACAGACAGGCCCAAACCGGTTTTGACCGACTCAAACCCAACCAGACCGGTGGAAACTGGACGAGACTGCCTCAAACCGGTTTTGACCGACTCAAACCTGTCCAGACCGGCTAAAACCGGACCAGACTGGCTCAAACCGGTTATGACCGGCTCAAAGCGGACTGTAACCGATTTTGTCCGGATCAAACTGCACTCAAACCGGACCAGATCATCTCAAACTGGTGTTGTCTGTCTCCAACCGGATTCAAACCGGACCAGACCAGCTCAAACCCGTTTTGACCAGCTCAAACCCGACCAGACCGGCTGAAACCGGACGAGACCGGCTCAAACGGGTTTGGACCAGCTCAAACCAGACCAGACTGGCTCAACCAGGTCAAAGCGGACCAGACAGGCTCAAACCGGATCCAACAGGACCAGAACTGCTCAAACCGGATCAAACTGGACCAGACCGGCTCAAACTGGTTTTGACTGGCTCAAACTGGACTCAATCCGGACCCGACCAGCTCAAACGGGTTTTAATCGGCTCAAACCAAACCATAACTGTTCAACCGGATCAAACCGGACCAGACCAGCTCAAACCGGACCAGACCGGCTCAAACTGGTTGCAAATCACTTTTGACCAGTTGAAACCGGTCCAGACAGCCTCAAACAGGTTTTGACGGGCTCAAAACGGACTCAAACAGGACCAGACCGAGTCAAAACGGTATTAAACGGCTCAAATCGAACTCAAACAGGAACAGACCGGCTCAAACAGGGTTTGACCGTCTCAAACCAGACAAGACCAGCTCAACCGGATCAAACTGGACCAGACCGGCTTAAACCAGATCAAACCGGTTTTGACCGTCACAAAATGGACCGGACCGGTTCAAACCCGATCAAACCGGACCAGACCGGTTTAAACCTGTTTTGACTGTATAAGACTGGCTCAAACCGGTTTTTAGTGGCTCAAATCGCACCAGACCGGCTCAAACTGGTTTTGACCTTCTCCAAACGGACTCAAACCAGTTTTGACCGGCACAAACCGGACCAGACCGCCTCACACCTGTTTTGAACGGCTCAAACCGAGGAAAAACGTACCAGACCGGCTCAAACTGGACTCAAACCGGACTAGACCGGCTCAAATCGGTTTTGATCGGCTCAAACCGGACAAGGACCAAACTGGCTCAAACCGGACTCAAACCGGACTGAAACCGGACCAGAGCGGCTCAAAAAGCTTTTGAACGGCTCAAACCAGACCAAACCGGCTCAAACGGATCAAACCGGACTAGACTGGCTCAACCCGGAACAAACCGGACCAGACCGGCTCAAACAGGATTTGACCAGCTCAAACCGGACCAGACTGGTTTCTAGACTAGCTCAAACCGGTTTGGAATGGCTCAAATCAGACCAGACCGGCACAAACCAGTTTTGACCGTCTCAAACTGTACCGAAATCCGAGCAGACCAGCTCAAACCATTGTTGACCGGCTCAAACCAGAATCAAACCGGGTCAGACCGGCTCAAAGCGGTGCACACTCAGGGGAGCGCTCACTCAGGGGAGTGCACAATCAGGATAGTGCGCACTCAGTGGAGTCCTCACACAGGCGAGCACACACTCAGGGGAGTTCACACACTGGGGAGCGCTCACTCAGTGGAGTACACACTCAGGGGAGGACACACTCAGGAGAGTGCACACTCAGGGGATCCTCTCTCAGGCGAGTTCACACTCAGGGGAGTGCACACTCAGGGGTGTCTTCACCCAGGCGAGTTCACACTCAGGGGAGTGCGCACCCAGGGGAGCGCTCACTCAGGGAGTGCACACTCAGGGGAGAGCACACTCAGGGGAGTGTACACTCACGGGAGTCCTCACTCAGGAGAGTGCGAACTCAGAGGATTGCACACACAGGGTAGTCCTCACTCAGGAGAGTGCAAACGCAGGGGAGTGCACACTCAGGGGCGTGCTCACTCAGGGGAGTGCAAACGCAGGAGAGTCCTCACTCAGGCGAGTGCACATTCAGGAGAGTCCTCACTCAGGGCAGTGCTCACTCAGGGTACTGCTCACTCAGGGGAGAGCTCACTCAGGGGAGTGCACACTCAGGGGAGCCTCACTCTGGCGAGTTCACACTCAGGGGAGTGCACACTCAGGGGTGTTCTCACTCAGGCAAGTGCACATTCAGGGGAGTGTGCACTCAGGGGAGAGCACACTCAGGGGAGTGTACACTCAGGGGAGTGCTCATTCAGTGGAGTGCACATTCAGGGGAGTCCTCACTCAGGCGAGTTCACTCTCAGGGGAGTGCACACTCAGGGGTGTCCTCACTCAGGCGAGTGCACACTCAGGGGAGTGCGCACTCAGGGGGTTGCACGCTCAGGTGAGCAGTCACTCAGGGGAGTGCACACTTAGGGGAGTACTCACTCAGGCGAGATCACACTCAGTAGGCCTCACTAGGGCGAGTGCACACTCAGGGGAGCGCTCACTCAGGAAAGTGCACACTCAGGGGAGTGCACACTCAGGGGAGTGCACACTCAGGGGAGTCCTCACACAGGTGAGTGCACATTCAGGAGTGCGCTCACTCATGGGAGTGCACACTCAGTATAGTGTGCACTCAGTGGAGTCCTCACTCAGGGGAGTGCACACTCAGGGGAGTGCACACTCAGGGGAGCGCACACTCAGGGGAGGGCACACTCAGGGGAGTCCTCAGGAGAGTGCAAACTCAGAGGAGTGCACACTCAGGGGAGCGCTAACTCAGGGGGAGCACACCCTGGGAAACGAACAATCAGGGGCCTGCACTCTCAGGGGAGTGCACACTCAGGGGTGTCTACACCCAGGCGAGTGCACACTCAGGGGTGTGTGCACTCAGGGGAGTGCTCACTCAGGGGAGTGCACACTCAGGGGAGAGCACACTCAGGGGAGTGTACACTCAGGGGAGTGCTCATTCAGTGGAGTGCACACTCAGGGGAGTCCTCACACAGGCGAGTTCACACTCAGGGGGGTTCGCACTCAGGGGAGTGCACACTCCGGTGAGCATGCACTCAGGGGAGTGCACACTTAGGGGAGTCCTCACTCAGGCGATTTCACACTCAGTAGTCCTCTCTCAGGCGAGTGCACACTCAGGGAAGTGCACACTCAGGGGAGTGCATACTCAGGGGAGTGCACACTCAGGGGACTGCTCACTCAGGGGAGTTTTCAGTAAAGTGAGCGCACACTCAGGGGAGTGCACACTCAGGGGAGTCCTCACACTGGCGAGGGCACACTTAGGAGAGCGCTCACTCATGGGATTGCACACTCAGGATAGTGTGCACTCAGTGGAGTCATCACTCAGGGGAGTGCACATGCAGGGGAGCACACACTCAGGGGAGGGCACACTCAGGGGAGTCCACACTCAGGAGAGTGCAAACTCAGAGGAGTGCACACTCAGGGGAGTGCTCACACAGGGGAGTGCACACCCCGGGAAGCGAACACTCAGGGGAGTGCACACTCAGGGGAATGCACACTCAGGGGAGTGCACACTCAGGGGTCTCTTCACCCAGGCGAGTCCACACTCAGGGGAGTGTGCACACAGAGGAGTACTCACTCAGCGGAGTGCACACTCAGGGGAGCGCACACTCAGGGGAGTGCACACCCTGGCGCGGGAACACTCACGGGAGTGCACACTCTGGGGAGTGCACACTCAGGGGTGCTTCACCAAGGCGAGTGCACACTCAGGGGAGTGTTCACTCAGGGGAGCGCACACTCAGGGGAGTGCACATCCTGAAGAGTGAACACTCAGGAGAGTTCACACTCAGGGGAGTGCACACTCAGGGGTGTCTACATCCAGGCGAGTGTACACTCAGGGAAGTGCGTCTCAGGGGAGTACTCACTCAGCGGAGTGCACACTCAGGGGAGCGCACACTCAGGGGAGTGCACACCCTGGGGAAGGAACACTCAGGGGAGTGCGCACTCAGGAGAGTGCACACTCAGGGGTGTTTTCACACAGGGGAGTGCACACTCAAGGGAGTGCGCACTCTGGGGAGCGCACACTCAAGGGAGTGCACACTCAGGGGAGTGCACACTCAGGGTAGTGCACACACAGGGGTGTGCACACTCAGGGAACTCCTCACTCAGGAGAGTGCGAACTCAGAGCAGTGCACACACAGGGGAGGGCTCACCCAAAGGAGTCATCACTCAAGCAAATGCCCCCACAGTAGAGTGCACACTCAGGGGAGTTCACACTCACGGTAGCCTCACTCAGGCGAGTTCACACTCAGGGGAGTGCACACTCTGGGATGTCCTCACTCAGGCGAGTTCATACTCAGGGGAGTGCACACTCAGGGGTGTCCTCACCCAGTGGAGTGCACACACAGGGAAGTTCGCACTCAGGGACATGCTCACTCAGCGGAGCGCACACTCAGGGGAGCGCAATCTCAGGGGAGATTACACTCAGGGGAGTCCTCACTCAGGCGAGTGCATTCTCAGGTGAGAGCACACTCAGGGGAGAGCTCACTCAGGGGAGTGCACACTCAGGGGAGCGCACACTCAAGTGAGTGCACACTCAGTGGCATCCTCACTCAGGAGAGTGTGAATTAACAGTAGTGCACACTCAGGGGAGTGCTCACACAGGGGAGTGCACTCTCAGGGGTGTCCTCACTCAGGTGAGTGTACAGTCAGGGGAGTTCACACTCAGGGGAGCTCTCACTCAGGGGAGTGCACACTCAGGGGATCGCACACTCAGGGGAGCGCACACTCAGGGGAGTGCACACCAGGAGAGTCCTCACTCAGGGGAGTGCAAACTCAGAGGATTGCGTATTCTGAGCAGTGCTAACTCAGGGGAGTACACACTCAGGGGTGTCCTCACTCAGGCGAGTGCACACTCAGGGGAGTGCGCACTCAGGGGCATGCACACTCAAGTGAGCATACACTCAGGGGAGTGCACACTCAAGGGAGTCCTCTCTCAGGCGAGTTCACACTCATGGGTGTGCACACTCAGTAGTCCTCAGTCAGGCGAGTGCACACTCAGGGGAGTGCCCACTCAGGGGAGCGCTCACTCAGGGGTGTGCACACTCCGGCTAGCGCACACTCTGGGGAGCACACACTCATGGGACTTCACACTCAGCCGGTTCCTCACTTAAGAGAGTGCGAACTCAGAGGATTGCACACTCAGGGGAGTGCTCATTTAGACGACGGCACACTCAGGGGAGTGCACACTCAGGGGATCAAACCGTACCAGACCGGCTCAACTGGTTTTGACCGGCTCAAACTGGAGCAGACCGGCTGACACTGGTTAGGATCGGTCAAACCAGACCAGACCAGCTCAACCGGTTCAAACCGGACCAGACCAGCTTAAACCGTTGTTGACAGGCTCAAACCGGACCAGACCGGCTCAAAACGGATCAGACCGGCTCAAACCGGTTCAAACCGGACCAGACCGGCTTAAACCGGATTAATCCGTACCAGACCGGCTCATACCGGTTTTGACCACCTCAAATCGGACCAGACAGGCACTAACCGGTTTTGACTGTTTCAAACCGCACTCAAACTGGACCAGACTTGCTCAAACCGGTTTTGACCAGCCCAAACCCGACCAGACCGGCTGAAACCGGATCAGACCGACTCAAACCAGTTTTGACCAGCTCAAAGCAGACTAGACCGGCTCTAACTGGTTATGACCAGCTCAAAGCGCACTCAAACCGGAGGAGACCGTCTCAAACTGGTGTTGTCCGGCTCAAACCGGACTCATACCGGACCATACCGGCTCAAACCGGTTTTGACCGGCTCAAACCGGACTCAAACCGGACCAGACTGTCTCAAACCCGCTTTGACCAGCTCAAACCAGACCAGACCAGCTGAAACCGGACGAGAACGGCTCAAACCGGTTTGGACCAGCTCAAACCAGACCAGACTGGCTCAACCAGATCAAAGCGGACCAGACCGGCTCAAACCGGATCAAACCGGACCAGAACCACTGAAAGCAGATCAAACCGGACCAGACCAGCTCAAACCGGTTTTAACTGGCTCAAACCCGACCAGACCGGCTGAATTGGGATGAGACCGCCTCAAACCAGTTTTGACAGGGTCAAATCAGACCAGATCGGCATAAACCGGTTTTGACTGGCTCAAACCCGACCAGACCGTCTGAAACCGGACCAGACAGGCTCAAACCGGTTTTGACCGGCTAAAACCCTAAGAGACCGACTAAAACGAGACCAGAACCATTCAAAGCGGACTCAAACAGGAATAGATCGGCTCAAACCGGTTTTGTCCGGCTCAAATCGGACCAGGGGAGCACAAACCGGGTTAACCCGGACCAGACCGGCTAAAACAGGACCAGACTGGCTCAGACCAGTTTTGAATGGCTAAAATCGGACCAGACCGGCTCAAACCAATTTCCACCGGCTCAAAGCGGAATAGACTGGCTCTAACCGCTTATGACAGGCTCAAACCGCACTCAAACTGGACCAGACCGTCTCATACCCGTTTTGACTGGCTCAAACCCGAACAGACCGGCTGAAACCGGACAAGACGTGGTTAAGCCGGTTTGGACTGGCTCAAACAAGACCAGACACGCTCAACCAGATCAAAGCGGACCAGACCGGCTCAAACCGGATCAAACCGGACCAGAACCGCTGAAACCGGATCAAACCGGACCAGACCGGCTCAAACCGGTTTTAACCAGCTCAAACCTGACCAGACCGGCTGAAATAGGACGAGACTGCCTCAAACCGGTTTTGACCGGGTCAAATCAGACCAGACCGGCACAAACCGGTTTTGACCGGCTCAAACCCGACCAGACCGTCTGAAACCCGACCAGACAGGCTCAAACTTGTTTTGACTGGCTCAAACCCTGCCTGACTGGCTAAAACTTGACCAGACCCGTTCAAACAGTACTCAAACCAGAATAGAAAGGCTCAAACCAGTTTTGACCAACTCAAATCGGACCAGAGCAGCACAAACCGATTTTGACTGGCTCAAACCACACTCAAACAGGACCAGACCGGCTCAAACCTGTTTTCACCGGCTCAAACTCGACCAGACCGGCTGAAACCGGACGAGACTGGCTGAAACCGGCTTTGAACGGGTCAACCCCGACCAGACCAACTAAAACCGGACCAGACTGGCTCAGACTACTTTTGACCGGCTCAAACCGAACCAGACCGCCTGTACCGGATCAAACCGGACCAGACCGGCTCTTAGACCGTCTCAAACTGGTTTTGATAAGCTCAAAACGGACCAGAACGGCTCAAACCGGTTTTGACCGGCTCAAACCGGAGCAGACTGTCGCAAACGGGACTCAAACCCGACCAGACCAGCTGAAACTGGACGAGACCGCCTCAAACCGGTTTTGAATGACTGAAACCCGTCCAGACCGGCTAAAACCGGACCAGACCGGCTCAAACTGGTTTTGACCGGCTCAAAACGGACTAGACCGTCTCTAAACGGATATGACCGGCTCAAACCGCACTCAAACCGGACCAGACCGTCTCAAACTGGTGTTGTCCGGCTCAAACCGGACTCAAACCGGGCCAGTCCATCTCAAACTGGTTTTGACCGGCTAAAACCGGTCTCAAACCAGAACAGACCGTCTCAAACCCGTT
This sequence comes from Chlorocebus sabaeus, assembly GCF_047675955.1. Taxonomy (NCBI): domain Eukaryota; kingdom Metazoa; phylum Chordata; class Mammalia; order Primates; family Cercopithecidae; genus Chlorocebus; species Chlorocebus sabaeus. The sequence goes on from NW_027327603.1 coordinate 283,757, forward strand.
TTGACCGGATAAACCCGACCAGACCAGCTGAAACCGGACGAGACCGGCTCAAACCGGTTTGGACCGGCTCAAACCAGACCAGACTGGCCTAACCAGATCAAAGCGGACCAGACAGACTCCAACCGGATCCAACAGGACCAGAACCGCTCAAACCAGATCAAACCGGACCAGACCGGCTCAAACCGGTTTTGACTGGCTCAAACTAGGCTCAATCCGGACCCGACCCGCTCAAACCGGTTTTAACCGGCTGAAACAAAACCATACCAGCTCAACCGGATCAAACCGGACCTGTCTGGCTCAAACTGGACCAGACCGGCTCAAACCGGTTGCAAACAGTTTTTGACCAGCTGAAACCGGTCCAGACCGCCTCAAACCGGTTTTGACTGGCTCAAAACGGACTCAAACAGGACCAGACCGGGTCAAACCGGTTTTAAACGGCTCAAATCAAACTCAAACAGGAACAGACCGGATCAAACAGGTTTTGACCGTCACAAACCGGACCAGACCGGTTCAAACCCAATCAAACCGGACCCGACCGGCCCAAACCTGTTTTGACCGTGTTAGACTGGCTCAAACCGGTTTTTAGCGGCTCAAATCGCACCAGACCAGCTCAAACCGGTTTTGACCGGCTCCAAACGGACTCAAACCAGTTTTGACAGGCACAAACCGGACCAGCCGGCCTCAAACCTGTTTTGATCAGCTCAAAACGGACGCAAAACGTACCAGACCGGCTCAAACCGGACTCAAACCGGACTAGACCGGCTCAAATCGGTTTTGATCGGCTCAAACCGGACAAGGACCAAACCGGCACAAACCGGAGTCAAACCGGACCAGACCGGCTCAAACCGGTTTTGAACGGCTCAAACCAGACCATACCGGCTAATACTGGACGAGACCACCTCAAACCGGTTTTGACCGACTCAAACCCGTCCAGACCGGCTAAAACCGGACCAGACCGGCTCAAACCGGTTTTGAGCAGCTCAAAGCGGACTACACCGGCTCTAACTGGTTATGACCGGCTCAAACCGCACGCAAACCGGACCAGACCATCTCAAACTGGTGTTGTCCGGCTCAAACCGCACTCAAACCGGACCAGAAGGGCTCAGACCGATTTTGACCGGCTCAAATCGCTCCAGAGCAGCACAAACCGAATTTGACCAGCTCAAACCAGACTCAAACAGGACCACACCAGCTCAAACGGATTTTGACCAGCTCATACCGGACTCAAACCGGAGCAGACCGTCTCAAACGCGTTTTGACCGGCTCAAACCCTACCAGACCGGCTAAAACCGGACCAGACCCGTTCAAACCGGACTCAAACAGGAAGAGAACGGCTCAAACCGGTTTTGACCGGCTCAAATCGGACCAGAGCAGCACAAACCAATTTTGACCGGCTCAAACCAGATTAAATCAGGACCAGACCGGCTCAAACCGGTTTACACTGGCTCAAACCCGACCAGACCAGCTGAAACCAGACGAGACCGGCTGAAACCGGCTTTGACCGGGTCAACCCCGACCAGAACAACTAAAACCGGACCAGACTGGCTCAGAACACTTTTGACCAGCTCAAACTGAACCAGACTGGCTCAACCGGATCAAACTGGACCAGAGCGGCTTATACCGGATCAAACTGGACCAGACCGGCTCTTAGACCATCTCAAACCGGTTTTGATAAGCTGAAAACGGACGAGAACGTCTCAAACCGGTTTTGACCGGCTCAAACCGGACCAAACCATCTCAAACCGGACTCAAACCGGACCAGACCGTCTCCAACACCTTTTGACAGGCTCAAACCCAACCAGACCGGGTGAATCCGGACGAGACCGGCTCAAACCGGTTTGGACCGACTCAAACCAGATGAGACTGGCTCAACTAGATCAAAGCGGACCAGACCGGCTCAAACCGGATCAAACTGGACCAGAAACGCTGAAACCAAATCAAACAGGACCACACCGGCTGAAACCGGTTTTAACCGGCTCAAACCCGACCTGACCAGCTGAAATGGGAGAAGACCGCCTCAAACCGGTTTTAACCAGGTCAAATCGGACCAGACCGTAACAAACCGGCTTTGACCAGCTCAAACCCGACCAGACCGTCTGAAACCGGACCAGACAGGCTCAAATCGGTTTTGACCGGCTCTAACCCTACCAGACCGGCTAAAAGCGGACCAGACCCGTTCATACAGGACTCAAATGGGAATGAACCGGCTCAAACCGGTTTTGACGGCCTCAAATCGGACCAGAGCAGCACAAACCGATTTTAACGGCTCACATCTGACTCAAACTGAACCAGACTGGCTCAAACCGGTGTTGACCAGCTCAAACCGGACTCAAACCGGACAAGACAGACTCAAACCGGTTTTGAACGGCTCAAACCAGACCATACCGGCTGAAACGAATCAAACCGGACCAGAACGACTTAAACCGGATCAAACCGGACCAGACAGGCTCAAACCTGTTTTGACCGGCTCAAATCGGGCGAGAGCCTCACAAACCGAATTTGACCAGCTAAAACCAGACTCAAACAGGACCACACCGGCTGAAACCGGTTTTGACCGGCTGAAACCCGACTAGACCGGCTGAAACTGGACGAGACCGCCTCAAACCGGTTTTGACCGACTCAAACCCGTCCAGACCAGGTAAAACCGGACCAGACTGGCTCAAACCGGTTTTGACCGGATCAAAGCGGACTAGACCGGCTGTAACCGATTTTGACCGGATCAAACTGCACTCAAACCGGACCAGATCGTCTCAAACTGCTGTTGTCCGGCTCAAACCGGACTCAAACCGAACCAGACCGGCTCAAACCGGTTGTGAGCGGCTCAAACCGGACTCAAAGCGGACCAGACCGTCTCAAACCCGTTTTGACGGGCTCAAACCCTACCAGACCGGCTGAAATCGGACGAGACCAGCTCAAACCGGTTTGGACCGGCTCAAACCAGACCAGAATGGCTAAACCAGTTCAAAGCCGACCAGACAGGCTCAAACCGGATCAAACAGGACCAGAACCACTCAAACCGGATAAAACCGAACCAGACCAGCTCAAACCGGATTTGACTGGCTCAAACTGGCCCCAATCCGGACCCGACCGGCTCAAACCGGTTTTAACCGGCTCAAACCAGTCCATACCGGCTCAACCGGAACAAACCGGACCACACTGGCTCAAACCGGACCAGACCAACTTAAACCAGATCAAACCGGACCAGTCCGGCTAAAACCGGTTTTGACCGGCTCAAATCGGACGAGAGCAGCACAAACTGAAATTGACCAGCTCAAACCAGACTCTAACAGGACCACACCGGCTCAAACAAGTTTTGATCGGCTCAAACCCGACCAGACCGGCTGAAACTGGACGAGACCGCCTCAAACCGGTTTTGACCGACTCCAATCCGTCCAGACCAGCTAAAACCGGACCAGACCAGCTCAAACCGCTTTTGACCGGCTCAAAGCGGACTAGACTGGCTCTAACCGGTTATGACCAGCTCAAGCTGCCCTCAAACCAGACCAGATCGTGTCAAATTGCCCTTGTCCGGGTTAAACCAGACTCAAACCAGACCAGACCGGCTCAAACCCGTTTTGACTGGCTGAAACCCGACCTGACCAGCTGAAACCGGATGAGACGGGCTCAAACCGGTTTGGACCAGCTCAAACCAGACCAGACTGGCTCAACCAGATCCAAGCAGACCAGACCGGCTCAAACCGGATCAAACCAAACCAGAAACACTGAAACCGGATCAAACCGGACCAGACTGGCTCAAATTGGTCGCAAATCGCTTTTGACCAGTTGAAACTGGTCCAGACAGCCTCAAACCGGTTTTGACTGGCTCAAAACGGACTCAAACAGGACCAGACCGAGTCAAACCGGTTTTAAACGGCTGAAATCGGACTCAAACAGGAACAGACCGGCTCAAACAAGGTTTGACCATCTCAAACCAGACCAGACCGGCTCAACCGGATCAAACCGGACCAGACCGGCTTAAACCGGATCAAACCAGTTTTGACCTTCACAAAACGGACCAGACCGGTTCAAACCCGATCAAACCGGACCAGACCGGCTCAAACGTGTTTTGACCGTATTAGACTGGCTCAAACCGGTTTTTAGCGGCTCAAATCGCACTAGACCAGTTCAAACCGGTTTTGACCTGCTCCAAACGGACTCCAACTTGTTTTGATTGGAACAAACCGGACCACACCGCCTCAAACCTGTTTTGACCGGCTCAAACCGGATGCAAAACGTACCAGACCGGCTCAAACCAGACTCAAACCGGACTAGACCGGCTCAATTCGGTTTTGATTGGCTCAAACCGGACAAGGACCAAACCGGCTCAAACCGGACTCAAACCGGACCAGACCGGCTCAAACCGGTTTTGAACGGCTCAAACCAGACCATACCGGCTCAACCGAATCAAACCTGACCAGAACAGCTTAAACCGGATCAAACCGGACCAGACCGGCTCAAACCGGTTTTGACCGACTCAAATCGGAGGAGAGCAGCACAAACCGAATTTGATCAGCTCAAACCAGACTGAAACAGGACCACACCGGTTCAAACCGGTTTTGACCGACTCAAACCCGACCAGATCGGTTAAAACTGGAAGAGACTGCCTCAAAACGATTTTGACCAACTTAAACCCGTCCAGACTGGCTAAAACCGGACAAGACCGGATCAAACCAGTTTTGACTGGCTCAAAGCGGACTAGACCGGCTCTAATCGGTTATGACTGGCTCAAACCGTCCTCAAACCAGACCAGACTGTCTCAAACTGGTGTTGTCTGGCTCAAACCGCACTCAAACCGGACGACAACGGCTCAGACCGGTTTTCACCGGCTCAAATGGGACCAGAGCCGCACAAACCGAATTTGACCAGCTCAAAACAGACTCAAACAGGAACACAACACCTCAAACCGGTTTTGACCAGCTCAAACCCGGACAGACAGGCTGAAACTGAACGAGACCACCTCAAACCGGTTTTGACTGAATCAAACCCGTCCAGACCGGCTAAAATCAGAGCACGCTCAGGGAAGCGCACACTCAGGGGAGTGCACACCCTGGGGAGGGATCACTCAGGGGAGTGCACACTCAGGGGAGTGCACACTCAGGGGTGTCTTAACTCAGGCGAGCGCACAGTCAGGGGACTGCACACTCAGGGGTGTGCCCCTTCAGGGGAGTGCACACTCAGGCGAGTGCACATTCAGGAGAGTGCACACTCAAGGGAGTGCTCACTCAGGGGAGATTGCAGTAAAGTGAGTGCACACTCAGGGGAGTGCACACTCAGGGGAGTCCTCACACAGGCGAGTGAACACTCAGGAGAGCGCTCACTCATGGGAGTGCACACTCAGGATAGTGTGCACTCAGTGGAGTCCTCACTCAGGGGACTGCACACTCAGGGGAGTGCACACACAGGGGAGCACACACTCAGGGTAGGGCACACTCAGGGGTGCCTTCACCCAGGCGATTGCACACTCAGGGGAGTACGCACTCAGGGGAGCGCACACTCAGGGGAGTGCACACCCTGAAGAGTGAACACTCAGGGGAGTGCACACTCAGGGGAGTGCACACTCAGGGGTGTCTACACCCAGGCGAGTGCACACTCAGAGGTGTGTGCACTCAGGGGAGTGCTCACTCAGGGGAGTGCACACTCTAGGGAGAGCACACTCAGGGGTGTGTACACCCAGGGGAGTGCCCATCCAGTGGAGTGCACACTCAGGGGAGTCCTCACTCAGGCGAGTTCACACTCAGGGGAGTGCACACTCAGGGGTGTCCTAACTCAGACGAGTGCACACTCAGGGGAGTGCGCACACAGGGGAGTGCACACACAGTGAAGTGCGCACTCAGGGGAGTGCACACTCAGTGGAGTGCGCACTCAGGGGAGTGCACACTCAGGGAAGTCCTCACTCAGGCGAGTTCTCACTCAGTAGTCCTCACTCAGGCGAGTGGACACTCAGGGGAGAGCACACTCAGGGGAGTGTACACTCAGGGGAGTGCTCACTCAGGGGAGTGCACACTCAGGGGAGTCCACACTCAGGCGAGTTCACACTCAGGGGAGTGCACACTCAGGGGTGTCCTCACTCAGGCGAGTGCACACTCAGGGGAGTGCACACTCAGGTGAGCATGCACTCAGGGGTGTGCACACTAAGGGGAGTCCTCACTCAGGCGAGTTCACACTCAGTAGTCCTCACTCAGGCGAGTGCACACTCAGGGGAGTGCACACTCAGGGGAGCGCTCACTCAGGGAAGTGCACACTCAGGGGAACGCACACTCAGGGGAGTGCACACTCAGGGGAGCGCTCACTCAGGGGAGTTTTCAGTAATGTGAGCGCACACTCAGGTGAGTGCACACTCAGGGCAGTACTCACACAGGCGAGTGCACACTCAGGAGAGTGCTCACTCATGGGAGTGCACACACAGATTAGTGTACACTCAGTGGAGTCATCACTCAGGGGAGTGCACACTCAGCGGAGTGAACACTCAGGGGAGCACACACTCAGGCGTGTCCTCACTCAGGAGAGTGCAAACTCAGAGGAGTGCACACTCAGGGAACGCTCACTCAGGGGAGTGCACACCCTGGGGAGCAAACACTCAGGGGAGTGCACACTCAGGGGAGTGCACACTCAGGGGTCTCTTCACCCAGGGGGTCCACACTCAGGGGAGTGTGCACTCAGGGGAGCGCTCACTCAGCGGAGTGCACACTCAGGGGAGCACACACTCTGGGAGTGCACACCCTGGGGAGGGAACACTCAGGGGAGTGCACACACAGGGAAGTGCACACTCAGGGGTGCCTTCACCCAGGCGAGTGCACACTCAGGGGAGTGCACATCCTGAAGAGTGAACACTCAGGGGAGTGCACATCCTGAACAGTGAACACTCAGGGTAGTGCACACTCAGGGGTGTCTACACCCAGGCGAGTGAACACTCAGGGGAGTGCACACTCAGGGGAGCCCACACTCAGGGGAGTGCACACCCTGAAGAGTGAATGCTCAGGGGAGTGCTCACTCAGGGAAGTGCACACTCAGGGGAGAGCACACTCAGGGGAGTGTACACTCAGGCGAGTGCTCATTCAGTGGAGTGCACACTCAGGGGAGTCCTCACTCAGGCGAGTTCACACTCAGGGGAGTGCACACTCCAGGGTGTCCTCACTCAGGTGAGTGCACGCTCAGGGGAGTGCGCACTCATGGGAGTGCACACTGAGGTGAGCATGCACTCAGGGGAGTGCACACTCAGGGGAGTCCTCACTCAGGCGAGTTCACACTTAGTAGTCCTCACTCAGGCGTGTGCACACTCAGGCGAGTGCACACTCAGGGGAGCGCTCACTCAGGAAAGTGCACACACAGGGGAGCGCACACTCAGGGGAGTGCACACACTGGGGAAGGAACACTCAGGGCAGTGCACAGTCAGGGGAGGTGCACACTCAGGGGTGTCTTCACCCAGGGGAGTGCACACTCAGGGGAGTGCACACTCAGGGGAGCGCTCACTCAGGGGAGTGCACACTCAGGGTAGTGCACACTCAGGGATGTCCTCACTCTGGAGAGTGCGAACTCAGAGGGGTGCACACACAGGGGAGGGCTCACCCAAAGGAGTCATCACTCAAGCGAGTGCCCCCTCGGGAAAGCGCTCACTCAGGGGAGTTCACACTCAGGGGAGCCACACTCAGGCATGTTCACTCTCAGGGAAGTGCACACTCAGGGGTGTCTTCACACAGGCGAGTGCACACTCAGGGGAGTGTGCACTCAGGGGAGACCACACTCAGGGGAGTGTACACTCAGGGCAGTGCTCATTCAGTGGAGTGTACACTCAGGTGAGTCCTCACTCAGGCGAGTTCACACTCAGGGGAGTTCACACTCAGGGTGTTCTCACCCAGTGGAGTGCACATGCAGGGGAGATCGCACTCAGGGAAGTGCTCACTCAGGGGAGCGCACTCTCAGGGGGAGCGCAATCTCAGGGGAGAGCACACTCAGGGGAGAGCACACTCAGGGGAGTCCTCACTCAGGCGAGTGCACTCTCAGGTAAGAGCACACTCATGGGAGCGCTCACTCAGGGGAGTGCACACTCAGGGGAGCACACATTCAGGTGACTGCACTCTCAGTGGCGTCCTCACTCAGGAGAGTGTGAACTACCTGGAGTGCACACTCAGGGGAGTGCTCACATAGGGGAGTGCACACTCAAGGGTGTCCTCACTCAGGTGAGTGTACACACAGGGGAGTGCACACTTAGGGGAGCACTCACTCAGGGGAGGTGCACACTCAGGGGAGTGCACACTCAGGGGAGCGCTCACTCAGGGGAGTTCACACCAGGAGAGTCCTCACTCAGGAGATTGTGAACTCAGAGGAGTGCACCTTCAGCAGAGTGCTAACTCAGGGGAGTGCACACTCAGGGGTGTCCTCACTCAGGCGAGTGCACACTCAGGGGAGTGCGCACTCAGGGGTGTGCACACTCAAGTGAGCATATACTCAGGGGAGTGCACACTCAAGGGAGTCCTCACTCAGGTGAGTTCACACTCATGGGTGTGCACACTCAGTAGTCCTCACTCAGGCGAGTGCACAGTCAGGGGAGTGCCCACTCAGAGAAGTGCTCACTCAGGGCAGTGCACACTCAGGGGAGCGCACAATCTGGGGAGCGCACCCTCAGGGGAGTTCACACTCAGCCTGGTCCTCACGTAGGAGAGTGCGAACTCAGAGGAGTGCACACTCAGGGGAGTGCTCATTCAGGGGATTACACACTCATTGGAGTCCTCACTCAGACGACGGCACACTCAGGGGAGTGCACACTCAGGGAGGCGCTCACGAAGCGGAGTGCCCCTCAGGTGAGCGCTTACTCTGGGGAGTGCACACTCAGGGGACCAAACCGGACCAGACCGGCTCAAATAGGATTTGACCAGGTCAATCCGGACCAGACCGACTCAACCGGTTTTGACCAGCTCAAACTGGAGCAGACCGGCTGAAACGCGTTAGGATCGGCTCAAACCAGACCAGACCAGCTGAATAGGATCAAACAGGACCAGACCAGCTTAAACCGGTGTTGACAGGCTGAAACCGGGCCAGACCGGCTCAAACCGGATCAGACCGGCTCAAACCTGTTCAAACAGGAACCAGACCGGCTTAAACCATGTTAATCCGTACCAGACCGTCTCAAACCGGTTTTGACCACCTCAAATCGGACCAGACAGGCACTAACCGGTTTTGACTGGCTCAAACCGCACTCAAACCGGACCAGACTGGCTCAAACCGGTTTTGACCGGCCCAAACCCGACCAGACCAGCTGAAACCTGACCAGACCGACTCAAACCGGTTTTGAACGGCTCAAATACGACCGGATCGGCTAAAACCGCACCAGACCGGGTAGACCGGCTCAAACTGGACCAGACAGACTCAAACCGGCTAAAACCGGACCAGACCGGGTCGAACCTGGTTTGTCTGGCTCAAACTGGACTCAAAGCCTAACAGACCGCCTCATACCGGGTTTGACCGGCTGAATTCGGACTCATACCGGACCAGATCGGCTCAAATCGGTTTTGACCGGCTCAAACCCGACCAGAATGGCACAAACCCGATCAAACCGGATCAGTCTGGTTCAAACCGGTTTGGACTGGCTCAAACCGGACCAGACCGGCAAAAACCGGTCCAGACCCGCTTAAAACCGGATAAAACCAGACCAGACCGGCTCTTAGACCATCTCAAACTGGTTTTGATCGGCTCAATACGGACAGAACCTGCTCAAACTGGACCAGACCGGCTAAAACCGGTGTTGACCGTCTGAAACCAAACCAGACTGCCTTAAACCGGACCAGATTGGCTCAAAACGGGTTTGACCTGTTCAAACAGGATTCAAACCATACCAGACCTTCTCCAAACCGGTTTGACAACCTCAAACCGGTCCACACCCGCTCAAAACGGATCAAACCGGACAAGACCGGCCCTTAGACCGGCTCAAACCGGTTTTGACCGGCTCAAACTGTACTCAAACCCGACCAGACCGGCTCAAACCGGTGTTGACCAGTTCAAACCAGACCAGACTGGCTCAAACTGGTGTTGACCGGCTCAAACCGGAACAGACCCGCTCAAACAGGTTTTCACTGGCTGAAACCAGATCATACCGGCTCAACAGGATCAAACCGGACCAGACCGGCTTAAACCGGATCAAACCGGACCAGATCGGCTGAAACCGGACCAGACAGGCTCAAACCGGTTTTGACCGGCTCAAACCTGACCAGACCAGCTAAAACCAGACCAGACCGGTTCAAAACGGACTCAAACCGGAGTAGACCGGCTCAAACCGGTTTTGACCGGCTCAAATCGGACCAGAGCAGCACAAACCGATTTTGACCAGCTCAAACCAGACTCAAACAGGACCAGATCGGCTCAAACCGGTTTTGACCAGCAAAACCCAACCACACCGGGTGAAACCAGAACAGACTGGCTGAAACCGGTTTTGATCCCTCATACCAAACCAGACCGGCAAAAACCGGACCAGACTGGCTCACATCAGTTTTGACCAGCTCAAACCGAACCACACTGGCTCAACTGGATCAAACCAGACCAGACCGGCTTAAACCGGATCAAACTGGCCCAGATTGGCTCTTAGACCATCTCAAACCTGTTTTGATCCGCTCAATATGGACCAGAACGCCTCAAACCGGTTATGACTGGCTAAAACCGGACCAGACCGTCTCAAGCCAGATTCAAAACGGACCAGACCGGCTCAAACCGGTGTTGACCACCTCAAACCAGACTCAAACTGTACAAGACCGGCTCCAACCATTGCTGACCAGCTCAAACTGGACTCAAACCGGACCAGACCTGCTCAAACCGTGTTTGACCGGCTTAAACCAGACCATACCGGCTCAACCAGATCAAACCAGACCAGACCGGCTTAAACCAGATCAAACCGGACCACACCGACTCAAACTGGTTTTGACCGGCTCAAATGGGACCAGATCGCATCAAACCGGATCAAACCGGACCAGACTGGCTCAAACCGGTTTTGACCAGCTCAAAAAAGCCCACACCAGCTCTACCGGATCAAACCGGACCAGACCGGCTCAAACCGGCTCAAACCGCACCAGACCAGCTTAAACAGGATTTGACCAGCTCACACCGGACCAGAGCGGCTCAAACCGGTTTTGACCTGCTCAAATTGGACTCAAACCGGAACAGACCGTCTCAAACCTGTTTTGACCAGCTCAAACCGGAGCAGACAGAATCTAACCGGATCAAACCAGACCAGAGCAGCCCTTAGACAGTCTCAAACGGGTTTTGATCGGCTCAATACGGACCACAACGTCTCAAACCCGTTTTGACCGGCTGAAACCGAACCAGACCATCTCAAACCGGACTCAAACCGGACCAGACCAGCTCAAACCGGTTTTGACCAGTTCAAATTGGACTCAAACCGTAACAGACCAGCTCAAACCTGATTTGACCGGCTCAAATTGGACTCACACCGGACCAGACCGGCTCAAACTCGTGTTCACCGGCTCAAACCTGATTCAAACCGGACCAGACCCGGTCACACCGGTGTTGACCAGCTCGAACCAGACTCAAACTGCACCAGAACGGCTCAAACCGGACCAGACAAGCTCAAACCGGATCAAAACGGACCACACCGGCTCAAACCGCTTTTGAGAAGCTGAAACCGGACCAGACCAGCTCAAACCGGACTCATACCGGACCAGACCGGCTGAAAACGATTTTGACCGGCTCAAATCGGACCAGACCGGCTCAAACCGGTTTTGACCAGCTCAGAAAAGCCCAGACCGGCTCTACCAGATCAAACCGGACCAAACTGGCTCACACTGGCTCAAACTGAATCAAACCGTACCAGACCGGCTCTTAGACCAGCTGAAACCTGACCAGACCAGCTCACACCGGTTTTGACCGGGGCAAACCAGAACAGACCGTCTCAACCGGATCAAACCGGACAGACCGGCTTTAACCGGATCAAACCGGACGAGAACGGCTCAAACCAGAGTTGACTGGCTCAAACCCAACCAGACTGGCTTAAACCGAACCAACTGGCTCAAAAAGTGTTTGACCGGCTCAAACCAGACTCAAACCGGACCAGAACAGCTCAAACCAGGTTAGACTGGCTCAAACGGGACCAGACCCTCTCAACCGGATCAAACCGGACCAGACCAGCTTTAACCGGATCAAACCGGACCAGAACGGCTCAAAGCAGAGTTGACTGGCTCAAACCCGACCAGACTGGCTTAAACCGGACCAGACCGGATCCAACAGCTTTTGACCAGCTCAAATCGGGCTCAAACCCGACCAGACTGGCTGAAATGGGACGAGACCGGCTCAAACCGCTTTTGACTGGGTCAAATCGGACCAGACTGGCACAAACCGGTTTTGACCGACTCAAACGCGACCAGACCGTCTGAAACCGGAACAGACAGGCTCTAACCGGTTTTGACTGGCTCAAACCCTACCAGACCAGCTAAAACCGGACCAGACCCGTTCAAACCGGACTTAAACTGGAATAGACCGGCTCAAACCGGTTTTGACGGGCTCACACCAGACTCAATCCGGACCAGACCGTCTCAAACCCGTTTTGACCGGCTCAAACCCGACCAGACCGGCTGAAATCGGACGAGACCGGCTCAAACCAGTTTGGACCGGCTCAAACCAGACCACACTGGCTCAACCAGATCAAAGTGGACCAGACCGTCTCAAACCGGATCAAACTGGACCAGAGCTGCTCAAACCGGATCAAACCGGACCAGACCAGCTCACACTGGTTTTGACAGAATCAAAGCGGACTAGACCGGCTCTAACCAGTTATGACCAGCTCAAACCACACTCAAACCAGAACAGACCATCTCTAACTGGTGTTGTCCGGCTCAAACTGGACTCCAACCGGACCAGATCGGCTCAAACAGGTTTTGACCGGCTCAAAACGGACTCAAACCGGACAAGACCGTCTCAAACCCGTTTTGACCAGAACAAACCCGACCAGACCGGCTAAAACCAGACCAGACCGACTCAAACCGGTTTTGACCGGCTCAATGCAGACTAGACCGACTCTAAATGGTTATGACCGGCTCAAACCGCACTCAACCGGACCAGACCGTCTCAAACTGGTGTTGTCCAGCTCAAACCGGACTGAAACCGGACCAGACCGGCTCAAACAGGTTTTGACCGGCTCAAACCAGACTCAAACCGGACCAGACCGTCTCAAATCCGTTTTGACCGGCTCAAACCCGACCAGACCGGCTGAAACCGGACGAGACTGGCTCAAACCGGTTTGGACCAGCTCTAACCAGACCAGACTGGCTCAACCAGATCAAAGCGGACCAGATTGGCTCAAACCGGATCAAACCGGACCAGAACCGCTGAAACCGGATCAAATCGGTCCAGACTGGCTCCAACCGATTTTAACCGGCACAAACCCGATCAGACCAGCTGAAACGGGATGAGACCACCTCAAACCAGTTTTGACCGAATCAAACCCGACCAGACCAGCTCAAACCAGACCAGACCGGCTCAAACCGGATCAAACCGGACCAGAACCGCTCAAACCGGATCAAACCGGACCAGACCGGCTCAAACCGGTTTTAACCGGCTGAAACTCGACCAGACCGGCTGAAATGGGACGAGACCCGCCTCAAACCGGTTTTGACCGGGACAAATTGGACCAGACCGGCACATCGGCTTTGACCGGCTCAAACCCAACCAGACCGTCTGAAACCGGACCAGAGAGGCTCAAACCGGTTTTGACCAGCTCTAACCCTACCAGACCAGCTAAAACCGGACCAGACCCATTCAAACAGGACTCAAACCGGAATAGACCATCTCAAAACCGTTTTTGACGGGCTCAAATCGAACCAGAGCAGCACAAACCGAATTTGACCGGCTCAAACCTGACTCAAACTGGACCAGACCGGCTCAAACCGGTGTTGACCAGCTCAAACCGGACTCAATCTGGACCAGACAGGCTCAAAGTGGTATTGGCCGGCTCAAATCGGAGGAGGCAGGCCAAACCGAATTTGACCAGCTCAAACCAGACTCAAACAGGACCACACCGGCTCAAACCGGTTTTGACCGACTCAAGCCCAACCAGACCGGCTAAAACCGGACCAGACCGGCACAAACCGGTTTTGACCGGTACAAACAAGACCAGACCGCCTCAAACCTGTTTTGACCGTCTCAAACCGGACGCAAAACGTACCAGACAGGCTCAAAACGGTCTCAAACCGGACTAGACCGACTCAAATCGGTTTTGATCGGCTCAAACCGGACAAGGAACAAACCAGCTCAAACCGGACTCAAACTGGACCAGACCGGCTGAAACGGATTTTGAACGGCTCAAACCAGACCATACGGGTTCAAACGAATCAAACCGGACCAGACCGCCTTAAACCGGATCAAACCATACCAGACCGGCTCAAACCACTTTTGACCGGCTCAAATCGGAGGAGAGCAGCACAAACCGAATTTGACCAGCTCTAACCAGACTCAAACAGGACCACACCGGCTCAAACCGGTTTTGACTGACTCAAACACGACCAGACCGGCTAAAATCGGACCAGACCGGCTCAAACCGGTTTTGACCGGCTCAAAGTGGACTAGACCGGCTCTAACCAGTTATGATCGGCTCAAACCGGACTCAAACCGGAAATGACCAGATCAAACCGGGTTTGACCGGCTCAAACTGGACCAGACCCGATCAAACCGGATCACACCGTACCAGACCTGCCCTTAGACGGGAACAAACTGGTTTTGACTGGCTCAATCACGACCAGATCGGCTAAAACCGGACCACACAGGCTAAAACCGGTGTTGACTGACTCAAACTGGACCAGAACAGCTCAAACCGGTTTTAACCAGCTCAAGCCAGACTGGACCGGCTCAAACCGGCTAAAACCGGACCAGACCAGGTTAAACCAGTTTTGTCCGGCTGAAACCGGACTCAAACCTGACCAGAACGTCTCAAACCAATTTTGACCGGCTCAAACCATACTGGACCGCATCAAACCGGTTTTCACCGGCTCAAATCGGACTCAAACCGGACTATACCGGCTCAAACCGGTTTTGACTGGCTCAAACCGGACCAGACTGGCTCAACCGGAACATACCGGACCAGACCGACTTAAACTGGCTCAAACCAGACCAGACTGGCTCAAACCGGTTTTGACCAGCTCAAACAGGTCTCAAACCGGACCAGACCGGCTCAAAGCGGTGTTGACTGGCTCAAACCTGACTCAAACTGGACCAGACGGGCTCAAAGCGGTGTTGACCGGCTCAAACCCGACCAGACCGGCTCTAATCGGATCAAAACGGACCAGACCGGCTCAAACTGGTTTTGACCGGTTCAAACCGGACTCAAACCGCACCAGACCGTCTCAAACCGGTTTTGACCAACTCAAACTGGAGCAGACCAGCTGAAATCGGTTTTGAGCGGCTCAAATCAGACACAAACCGGACCAGACCGGCTCAAACTGTCTCAAACTGGACCACACGGACTAAAACCGGATCAAACCGGACGAGACAGGCTCAGAACGGATCAATCCGGACCAGATCGGCTAGACCCGCTAAATCCGGTTTTGTCGGGCTCAAACCGGACTCAAACCGATATTGAAGGGCTCAAACCAGATCAAACCGGATCAGACCAGCTCAAACCGGTTTTGACCGGCTCAAACCGGACCCAACTGGCTCAACCGGAACATACCGGACCAGACCGGCTTAAACCTGCTCAAACCGGACCAGACTGGCTCAAACCGGTTTTGACCAGCTCAAACAGGTCTCAAACCGGACCAGACCAGCTCAAAGCGGTGTAGACCGGCTCAAAACTGACTCAAACCGGACCAGACCGGCTCAAAGCGGTGTTGACCGGCTCAAACTGGAATCAAACTGGACGAGACCACCTCAAACCAGAGGAGATCGGCTCAACCGGATGAAACTGGACCAGACCGGCTTAAACCGGATCAAACAGGAACAGACCGGCCCAAACCAGTTTCGACCGGATGAAACCAGAGCACACTGGCTCAAACCGGTTTTGACTGGCTTAAATCAGACCAGACCGGCACAAACAGGTTTTGACCGGATTAAACCGAACTCAAACCAGACCAACTCAAACCGGTTTTGACCGGCTGAAATCCGAACAGACTGGCTGAAACTGGACCAAAACAACCCAAACCGGTTTTAACCGGCCGAAACTGGACCCAAACTGGACCAGACCGGCTCAAACCTGTGTTGACCGGCTCATACCAGACTCAAAACGGACCAGAACGGCTCAAACCGGTTTTGAACTGATACTTTGGATCCCTTTGAAGACTATAGGGCCAAAGGAAATATCCTCCAATCAAAATGAGAAAGAAGCTTTTTGAGAAACTACTTTGTGATCTGTGAATTCATCTCACAGAGTTACAGCTTTCCCCTCAAGAAGCCTTTCACTAAGACTGTAGTTGTGGAATTTGCAAAGTGATATTTGGAAGCCCATGGAGGGCTATTGGTGAAAAGGGAAATATCTTCAGATAAAAACTGGAAAGAAGCTTTCTGAGAAACTGCTTTGTGTTCTGGGAATTCATCTCAGAGAGTTACAGCTTTCCCCTCCAGCAGCCGTTCACTAAGACTGTTCTTGTGGAATTTGCAAAGAGATATTTGGAAGCCCATAGAGGCCTATGGTGAAAAAGAAAATATCCTGAGATGAAAACTGGAAAGAAGCTTTCTGAGAAACTGCTTTGTGATGTATGACTTCCACTCACTGAGTTACAGCTGTATTTTGTGGAGCTGTTTGCTAGCCTTATTTCTGTGGAATCTGAGAACTGATATTTTGGATCCCTTTGAAGACTATAAGGCCAAGGAAATATCCTCTGATCAAAATGAGCAAGAATCTATCTGAGAAACTTCGTGGTGATCTGTGAATTCATCTCACAGACTTACACCTTTTCCCGCCAGAAGCCTTTCGCTAAGACTGCTCTTGAGGAATTTGGAAAGTGATATTTAGAAGCCCATGGAGGGCTACCATGATGAGGGAAATATCCTCAGATATAAACTGGGAAGGAGCTTTCTGAGAAACGGCTTTGTGATGTGTGACTTCCACTCACTGAGTTAAAGCTGTATGTCGTAGAGCTGTTTGCTAGCCTTATTTCTGTGGAATCTGAGAACTGATATTTCGGATCCCTTTGAAGACTATAATGCTAAAGGAAATATCCTCCAATCAAAATGAGAAAGAAGCTCTCTGAGAAACTTCTTTGTGACCTGTGAATTCATCTCACAGAGTTATAATTTTCCCCTCAAGAAGCTTTTCTCTATGACTGTTCTTGTGAAATTTGCAAAGTGATATTCGGAAGCCCATGGAGGGCTATGGTGAAAAGGGAACTATCCTCTGATAAACACTGGAAAGAAGCTTTCTGAGAAACTGCTTTGTGTTCTCTGAATACATCTCCCAGAGTTACAGGTTTCCCCTCCAGAAGTCGTTCGCTAAGACTGTTTTTGTGGAATTTGCAAAGGGATATTTGGCCTACGGTGAAAAAGAAAATATCGTCAGATGAAAACTTGAAAGAAGCTTTCTGAGAAACTGCTTTGTGATGTGTGACTTCCCCTCAATGAGTTACAGCTGTATGTCGTGGAGCTGTGTGCTAGCCTTATTTCTGTGGAACCTGAGAACTGATATTTTGGATCCCTTTGAAGACTATAGGGCCAAAGGAAATATCCTCTGATCAAAAGGAGAAAGAAGCTTTCTGAGAAACTTCTTTGTGATCTGTGAACTCATCTCACAGAGTTACAGCTTTCCCCTCAAGAAACCATTCGCTAAGACTGTTTTTGTGGTATATGCAAAGTGATATTTGGAAGCCCATGGAGGGCTATTGTAAAAAGGAAAATATCCCCAGATAAAAACTGGAAAGAAGCCTTCTGAGAAACAGCTTTGTGTTCTGTGAATTCATGTCACCGAATTACAGCTTTCCCCTCCAGAGGTCGTTTGCTAAGACCGTTCTTGTGGAATTTGCAAAGGGATATTTGGAAGCCAATAGAGGCCTCTGGTGAAAATGAAAATATCCTCAGATGAAAACTGGAAATAAGCTTTCTGAAATACTGCTTTGTGATGTGAGACTTCCACTCACTGAGTTACATCTGTATATTGTGGAGCTGTTTTCTCCCCTTATTTCTGTGGAATATGAGAACTGATATTTCGGATCCCTTTGAAGACTATAGGGCTAAAGGAAATATCCTCTGATCAAAATGAGAAAGAAACTTTCTGAGAAACTTCTTTGTGATCTGTGAATTCATCTCACAGAGTTACAGCTTTCCCCTCAAGAAGCCTTTCGCTAAGACTGTTCTTGTGGAATTTCCAAAGTGATATTTGGAAGCCCATGGAGGGCTATGGTGAAAAAGGAAATATCCTCAGATAAAAACTTTAAAGAAGCTTTCTGAGAAACTGCTTTGTGTTCTGGGAATTCATCTTCCAGACTTACAGCTTTCCCCTCCAGAAGCCGTTCACTAAGACTGTTCTTGTGGAATTTACAAAGAGATATTTGGAAACCCATAGAGGCCTATGGTGAAAAAGAGAATATCCTCAGATGAAAACTGGAAAGAAGCTTTCTGAGAAACTGCTTTGTGATGTATGACTTCCACTCACTGAGTTACAGCTGTATTTCATGGAGCTGTTTGCTAGCCTTATTTCTGTGGAATCTGAGAACTGATATTTCGGATCCCTTGAAGACTAAAAGGCCAAGGAAATATCCTCTGATCAAAATGAGAAAGAAGCTATCTGAGAAACTTCGTGGTGATCTGTGAATTCATCTCACAGAGTTACAGCTTTTCCCGCAAGAAGCCTTTCGCTAAGACTGTTCTTGAGGAATTTGCAGAGTGATATTTAGAAGCCCATGGAGGGCTACGGTGAAAAGGGAAATATCCTCAGATAAAAACTGGAAAGAAGCTTTCTGAGAATCTGCTCTGTAATGTGTTACTTCCACTCACTGAGTTAAAGCTGTATGTCATAGAGCTGTTTGTTAGCCTTATTACTGTGGAATCTGAGAACTGATATTTTGGGTCCTTTTGAAGACTATAATGCTAAAGGAAATATCCTCCAATCAAAATGAGAAAGAAGCTTTCTGAGAAACTTCGTGGTGACCTATGAATTCATCTCACAGAGTTATAGCTTTTCCCTCAAGAAGCTTTTCGCTAAGACTTCTTCTGAAATTTCCAACGTGATATTTGGAAGCCCATAGAGGTCTACGGTGAAAAGGGAAATATCCTCAGATCAAAACTGGAAAGAAGCTTTCTGAGAAACTGCTTTGTGTTCTGTGAATTCATCTCCCAGAGTTACAGCTTTCCCCTCCAGAAGCCGTTCGTTAAGACTGTTCTTGTGGAATTTACAAAGGGATATATGGAAGCGCATAGAGGCCTATGGTGAAAAAGAAATTATCCTCAGATGAAAACTGGAAAGAAGCTTTCTGAGAAACTGCTTTTTGATGTGTGAATTAAACTCACTGAGATACAGCTGTATTTCGTGGAGCTGTGTGCTAGGCTTATTTCTGTCTAATCTGAGAATTGATATTTCGAATCCCTTTGAAGACTATAGGGCCAAAGGAAATATCCTCCGATCAAAATGAGAAAGAAGCTTTCTGAGAAACTTCTTTGTGATCTGTGAACTCATCTCACAGAGTTACACCTTTCCCCTCAAGAAGCCTTTCACTAAGACTGTTCTTGTGGAATTTGCAAAGTGATATTTGGATGTCCATGGAGGGCTATGGTGAAAAAGAAAATATCCTCAGATGAAAACTGGAAAGAAGCTTTCTGAGAAACTGCTTTGTGATGTGTGACTTCCACTCACTGAGTTACAGCTGTATTTCGTGGAGCTGTTTGCTAGCCTTATTTCTGTGGAATCTGAGAACTGATAATTCAGATCCCTTTGAAGACCATAGGGCCAAAGAAAATATTCTCCGATCAAAAGGGGAAAAAAGCTTTCTGAGAAACTTCTCTGTGATCTGTGAATTCATCTCACAGAATTACAGCTTTCCCCTCAAGAAGCCTTTCGCTAAGACTCTTCTTGTGGAATATTCAAAGTGATATTTGGAAGCCCATGAAGGGCTATTGTGAAAAGGGAAACATCCTCAGATAAAAACAGGAAAGAAGCTTTCTGAGAAACTGCTTTGGGTTCTGTGAATTCACCTCCCAGAGTTAGAGCTTTCCCCTCCAGAAGCCACTCGCTAAGACTGTTCTTGTGGAATTTGCAAAGGGATATTTGGAAGCCCACAGAGGCCTATGGTGAAAAAGAAAATATCCTCCAATAAAAACTGGAAAGAAGCTTTCTGAGACACTGCTTTGTTTTCTGTGAATTCATCTAACAGAGTAACAGATTCGCCCTCCTGAATCCGTTCGCTAAGACTGTTCTTGTGGAATTTAAAGGGATATTTGGAAGCCCATAGAGGCCTATGGTGAAAAAGAAAATATCCTCAGATGAAAACAGGAAAGAAGCTTTCTGAGAAACTGCTTTGTGATGTGTGACTTCCACTCACTGACTTACAGTTGTATTTCGTGGAGCTGTTTGCTAGCCTTATTTCTGTGGAATCTGAGAACTGATATTTCGGATCCCTTTGAAGGCTATAGGGCCAAAGGAAATATCCTCTGATCAAAATAAGAAAGGAGCTTTCTGAGAAACTACTTTGTGATCTGTGAATTCATCTCACAGAGTTACAGCTTTCCCCTCCAGAAGCCTTTCGCTAAGACTGTTCTTGTGGAATTTGCAAAGTGATATTTGGAAGCCCTTGGAGAGCTATGGTTAAAAGGGAAATATCCTCAGATAAACCAGGAAAGAAGCTTTCTGAAAAACTGCTTCATGTTCTGTGAATTCATCTCAGAGAGTTACAGCTTTCCCCTCCAGCATCGATCCGCAAAGACTGTTCTTGTGGAATTTGCAAGGGGATATTTGGAAGGCCATAGAGGCCTATGGTGGAAAAAACAGTATCCTCAGATGAAAACTGGAAAGAAGATTTCTGAAATACTGCTTTGTGATGTGTGACTTCCAGTCACCGAGTTACAGCTGTATTTTATGGAGCTGTGTGGCAGCCTTATTTCTGTGAAATCTGAGAACTGATATTTCGGATCCCTTTGAAGGCCTCAGGGCCAAAGGAAATATCCTCCGATCAAAATGAGAAAGAAGCTTTCTGAGAAATTTCTTTGGGATCTCTGAATTCATCTCACAGAGTTACAGATTTCCCCTCAAGAAGCCGTTCACTAAGACTGTTCTTGTGGAATTTGCAAAGTAATGTTTGGAAGCCCATGGAGGGCTATGGTGAAAATGAAAATATCGTGAGATGAAAACTGGAAAGAAGCTTTCGGAGAAACTGCTTTGTGATGTGTGACTTCCACTCACTAAGTTACAGCTGTGTTTCGTGCAGCTGTTTGCTAGCCTTATTTCTGTGGAATCTGAGAACTGATATTTCGGATCCCTTGGAGGACAATAGGGCGAAAGGAAATATCCTCCGATCAAAATGAGAAAGAAGATTTCCGAGAAACTTCTTTGCCATCTGTGAATTCATCTCACAGAGTTACAGATTTCCCCTCAAAAGCTTTTCGCTAAGACTGTTCTTGTGGAATTTAAAAGTGATATTTGGAAGCCCATGGAGGGCTATGGTGAAAAGGGAAATATCCTCAGATTAAAACTGGAAAGAAGCTTTCTGAGAAACTATTGGTGTTCTGTTAATTCATCTCCCAGAGTTACAGCTTTCCCCTCAAGAAGACTTTGGCTAAGACAGGTCTTGTGGAATTTGCAAAGTGATATTTCGAAGCCCATGGATGGCTATGGTGAAAAGGGAAATATCCTCAGATAAAAACTGGAAAGAAGCTTTCTGAGAAACTGTTTTGTGTTCTGTGAATTCATCTCGCAGAGTTACAACTTTCCCCGGCAGAAGACGTTCGCTAAGACTCTTCTTATGGAATTTGCAATGGGATATTTGAAATCCCATAGAGGCCTATGGTGAAAAAGAAAATATCCTGAGATGAAAACTGGAAAGAAACTTTCTGAGAAACTGCTTTGTGATGTGTGACTTCCACTTCTAGCATTATTTCTGTGGAATCTGAAAACTGATATTTCGGATCCCCTTTAAGATTATAGGGCCAAAGGAAACATCCTCCGGTCAAAATGAGAAAGAAGCTTTCTGAGAAACTTCTTTGTGATCTGCGAGTTCATCTCAAAGAGTTACAGCTTTCCCCTGAAAGCCTTTCACGAAGACTGTTCCTGTGGAATTTGAAAGTGATATTTGGAAGCACATGGAGGGCTATGGTGAAAAGGGAAATATCCTCAGATAAAAACTGGAAAGAAGCTTTCTGAGAAACTGCTTTGAGTTCTGTGAATTCATCGTTGAGAGTTACAGCTTTCCCCTCCAGAAGCCGTTCGCTAAGACTGTTCTTGTGGAAATTGCAAAGGGATATTTGGAAGCCAATAGAGGCCTCTGGTGAAAATGAAAATATCCTCAGATGAAAACTGGAAAGAAGCTTTCTGAAATACTGCTTTGTGATGTGAGACTTCCACTCACTGAGTTACATCTGTATATTGTGGAGCTGTTTTCTCCCCTTATTTCTGTGGAATATGAGAACTGATATTTTGGATCCCTTTGAAGATTATAGGGCTAAAGAAAATATCCTCCGATCAAAATGAGAAAGAAACTTTCTGAGAAACTTCTTTGTGATCTGTGAATTCATCTCACAGAGTTACAGCTTTCCCCTCAAGAAGCCTTTCGTTAAGACTGTTCTTGTGGAATTTCCAAAGTGATATTTGAAAGCCCATGGAGGGCTATGGTGAAAAAGGAAATATCCTCAGATAAAAACTTTAAAGAAGCTTTCTGAGAAACTGCTTTGTGTTCTGGGAATTCATCTTCCAGACTTACAGCTTTCCCCTCCAGAAGCCGTTCACTAAGACTGTTCTTGTGGAATTTACAAAGAGATATTTGGAAACCCATAGAGGCCTATGGTGAAAAAGAGAATATCCTCAGATGAAAACTGGAAAGAAGCTTTCTGAGAAACTGCTTTGTGATGTATGACTTCCACTCACTGAGTTACAGCTGTATTTCACGGAGCTGTTTGCTAGCCTTATTTCTGTGGAATGTGAGAACTGATATTTCGGATCCCTTGAAGACTAAAAGGCCAAGGAAATATCCTCTGATCAAAATGAGAAAGAAGCTATCTGAGAAACTTCGTGGTGATCTGTGAATTCATCTCACAGAGTTACAGCTTTTCCCGCAAGAAGCCTTTCGCTAAGACTGTTCTTGAGGAATTTGCAGAGTGATATTTAGAAGCCCATGGAGGGCTACGGTGAAAAGGGAAATATCCTCAGATAAAAACTGGAAAGAAGCTTTCTGAGAATCTGCTCTGTAATGTGTTACTTCTACTCACTGAGTTTAAGCTGTATGTCATAGAGCTGTTTGTTAGCCTTATTACTGTGGTATCTGAGAACTGATATTTTGGGTCCTTTTGAAGACTATAATGCTAAAGGAAATATCCTCCAATCAAAATGAGAAAGAAGCCTTCTGAGAAACATCGTGGTGACCTATGAATACATCTCACAGTGTTATAGCTTTTCCCTCAAGAAGCTTTTCGCTAAGACTTCTTCTGAAATTTCCAACGTGATATTTGGAAGCCCATAGAGGTCTACGGTGAAAAGGGATATATCCTCAGATCAAAACTGGAAAGAAGCTTTCTGAGAAACTGCTTTGTGTTCTGTGAATTCATCTCCCAGAGTTACAGCTTTCCCCTCCAGAAGCCGTTCGTTAAGACTGTTCTTGTGGAATTTACAAAGGGATATATGGAAGCGCATAGAGGCCTATGGTGAAAAAGAAATTATCCTCAGATGAAAACTGGAAAGAAGCTTTCTGAGAAACTGCTTTGTGATGTGTGAATTAAACTCACTGAGATACAGCTGTATTTCGTGGAGCTGTGTGCTAGGCTTATTTCTGTCTAATCTGAGAACTGATATTTCGAATCCCTTTGAAGACTATAGGGCCAAAGGAAATATCCTCCGATCAAAATGAGAAAGAAGCTTTCTGAGAAACTTCTTTGTGATCTGTGAACTCATCTCACAGAGTTACACCTTTCCCCTCAAGAAGCCTTTCACTAAGACTGTTCTTGTGGAATTTGCAAAGTGATATTTGGATGTCCATGGAGGGCTATGGTGAAAAGGGAAATATCTTCAGATAAAAACTGGAAAGAAGCTTTCTGAGAGTTTGTTTTGTGTTGTGTGAATTCATCTCACAGAGTTACAGCATTCCCCTCCAGAAGCCGTTCACTAAGACTGTTCTTGTGGAATTTGCAAAAGGATATTTGGAAGCCCATAGAGGCCTATGGTGAAAAAGAAAATATCCTCAGATGAAAACTGGAAAGAAGCTTTCTGAGAAACTGCTTTGTGATGTGTGACTTCCACTCACTGAGTTACAGCTGTATTTCGTGGAGCTGTTTGCTAGCCTTATTTCTGTGGAATCTGAGAACTGATAATTCAGATCCCTTTGAAGACCACAGGGCCAAAGAAAATATTCTCCGATCAAAAGGAGAAAAAAGCTTTCTGAGAAACTTCTCTGTGATCTGTGAATTCATCTCACAGAATTACAGCTTTCCCCTCAAGAAGCCTTTCGCTAAGACTCTTCTTGTGGAATATTCAAATTGATATTTGGAAGCCCATGAAGGGCTATTGTGAAAAGGGAAACATCCTCAGATAAAAACAGGAAAGAAGCTTTCTGAGAAACTGCTTTGGGTTCTGTGAATTCACCTCCCAGAGTTAGAGCTTTCCCCTCCAGAAGCCACTCGCTAAGACTGTTCATGTGGAATTTGCAAAGGGATATTTGGAAGCCCACAGAGGCCTATGGTGAAAAAGAAAATATCCTCCAATAAAAACTGGAAAGAAGCTTTCTGAGACACTGCTTTGTTTTCTGTGAATTCATCTAACAGAGTTACAGATTTGCCCTCCTGAAGCCGTTCGCTAAGACTGTTCTTGTGGAATTTAAAGGGATATTTGGAAGCCCATAGAGGCCTATGGTGAAAAAGAAAATATCCTCAGATGAAAACAGGAAAGAAGCTTTCTGAGAAACTGCTTTGTGATGTGTGACTTCCACTCACTGACTTACAGTTGTATTTCGTGGAGCTGTTTGCTAGCCTTATTTCTGTGGAATCTGAGAACTGATATTTCGGATCCCTTTGAAGGCTATAGGGCCAAAGGAAATATCCTCTGATCAAAATAAGAAAGGAGCTTTCTGAGAAACTACTTTGTGACATGTGAATTCAACTCACAGAGTTACAGCTTTCCCCTCAAGAAGCCTTTCGCTAAGACTGTTCTTGTGGAATTTGCAAAGTGATATTTGGAAGCCCTTGGAGAGCTATGGTTAAAAGGGAAATATCCTCAGATAAACCAGGAAAGAAGCTTTCTGAAAAACTGCTTCATGTTCTGTGAATTCATCTCAGAGAGTTACAGCTTTCCCCTCCAGAATCGATCCGCAAAGACTGTTCTTGTGGAATTCGCAAGGGGATATTTGGAAGGCCATAGAGGCCTATGGTGGAAAAAACAGTATCCTCAGATGAAAACTGGAAAGAAGATTTCTGAAATACTGCTTTGTGATGTGTGACTTCCAGTCACTGAGTTACAGCTGTATTTTTTGGAGCTGTGTGGCAGCCTTATTTCTGTGAAATCTGAGAACTGATATTTCGGATCCCTTTGAAGGCCTCAGGGCCAAAGGAAATATCCTCCGGTCAAAATGAGAAAGAAGCTTTCTGAGAAATTTCTTTGGGATCTCTGAATTCATCTCACAGAGTTACAGATTTCCCCTCAAACGCTTTTCGCTAAGACTGTTCTTGTGGAATTTAAAAGTGATATTTGGAAGCCCATGGAGGGCTATGGTGAAAAGGGAAATATCCTCAGATTAAAACGGAAAGAAGCTTTCTGAGAAACTATTGGTGTTCTGTTAATTCATCTCCCAGAGTTACAGCTTTCCCCTCAAGAAGACTTTGGCTAAGACAGGTCTTGTGGAATTTGCAAAGTGATATTTCGAAGCCCATGGATGGCTATGGTGAAAAGGGAAATATCCTCAGATAAAAACTGGAAAGAAGCTTTCTGAGAAACTGTTTTGTGTTCTGTGAATTCATCTCGCAGAGTTACAACTTTCCCCGGCAGAAGCCGTTCGCTAAGACTCTTCTTATGGAATTTGCAATGGGATATTTGAAATCCCATAGAGGCCTATGGTGAAAAAGAAAATATCCTGAGATGAAAACTGGAAAGAAACTTTCTGAGAAACTGCTTTGTGATGTGTGACTTCCACTTCTAGCATTATTTCTGTGGAATCTGAAAACTGATATTTCGGATCCCCTTTAAGATGATAGGGCCAAAGGAAACATCCTCCGGTCAAAATGAGAAAGAAGCTTTCTGAGAAATTTCTTTGTGATCTGCGAGTTCATCTCAAAGAGTTACAGCTTGCCCCTGAAAGCCTTTCGCGAAGACTGTTCCTGTGGAATTTGAAAGTGATATTTGGAAGCACATGGAGGGCTATGGTGAAAAGGGAAATATCCTCAGATAAAAACTGGAAAGAAGCTTTCTGAGAAACTGCTTTGAGTTCTGTGAATTCATCGCTGAGAGTTACAGCTTTCCCCTCCAGAAGCCGTTCGCTAAGACTGTTCTTGTGGAAATTGCAAAGGGATATTTGGAAGCCAATAGAGGCCTCTGGTGAAAATGAAAATATCCTCAGATGAAAACTGGAAAGAAGCTTTCTGAAATACTGCTTTGTGATGTGAGACTTCCACTCACTGAGTTACATCTGTATATTGTGGAGCTGTTTTCTCCCCTTGTTTCTGTGGAATATGAGAACTGATATTTTGGATCCCTTTGAAGACTATAGGGCTAAAGAAAATATCCTCCGATCAAAATGAGAAAGAAACTTTCTGAGAAACTTCTTTGTGATCTGTGAATTCATCTCACAGAGTTACAGCTTTCCCCTCAAGAAGCCTTTCGTTAAGACTGTTCTTGTGGAATTTCCAAAGTGATATTTGAAAGCCCATGGAGGGCTATGGTGAAAAAGGAAATATCCTCAGATAAAAACTTTAAAGAAGCTTTCTGAGAAACTGCTTTGTGTTCTGGGAATTCATCTTCCAGACTTACAGCTTTCCCCTCCAGAAGCCGTTCACTAAGACTGTTCTTGTGGAATTTACAAAGAGATATTTGGAAACCCATAGAGGCCTATGGTGAAAAAGAGAATATCCTCAGATGAAAACTGGAAAGAAGCTTTCTGAGAAACTGCTTTGTGATGTATGACTTCCACTCACTGAGTTACAGCTGTATTTCACGGAGCTGTTTGCTAGCCTTATTTCTGTGGAATCTGAGAACTGATATTTCGGATCCCTTGAAGACTAAAAGGCCAAGGAAATATCCTCTGATCAAAATGAGAAAGAAGCTATCTGAGAAACTTCGTGGTGATCTGTGAATTCATCTCACAGAGTTACAGCTTTTCCCGCAAGAAGCCTTTCGCTAAGACTGTTCTTGAGGAATTTGCAGAGTGATATTTAGAAGCCCATGGAGGGCTACGGTGAAAAGGGAAATATCCTCAGATAAAAACTGGAAAGAAGCTTTCTGAGAATCTGCTCTGTAATGTGTTACTTCCACTCACTGAGTTAAAGCTGTATGTCATAGAGCTGTTTGTTAGCCTTATTACTGTGGAATCTGAGAACTGATATTTTGGGTCCTTTTGAAGACTATAATGCTAAAGGAAATATCCTCCAATCAAAATGAGAAAGAAGCTTTCTGAGAAACTTCGTGGTGACCTATGAATTCATCTCACAGAGTTATAGCTTTTCCCTCAAGAAGCTTTTCGCTAAGACTGTTCTTCTGAAATTTCCAACGTGATATTTGGAAGCCCATAGAGGTCTACGGTGAAAAGGGAAATATCCTCAGATCAAAACTGGAAAGAAGCTTTCTGAGAAACTGCTTTGTGCTCTGTGAATTCATCTCCCAGAGTTACAGCTTTCCCCTCCAGAAGCCGTTCGTTAAGACTGTTCTTGTGGAATTTACAAAGGGATATATGGAAGCGCATAGAGGCCTATGGTGAAAAAGAAATTATCCTCAGATGAAAACTGGAAAGAAGCTTTCTGAGAAACTGCTTTGTGATGTGTGAATTAAACTCACTGAGATACAGCTGTATTTCGTGGAGCTGTGTGCTAGGCTTATTTCTGTCTAATCTGAGAACTGATATTTCGAATCCCTTTGAAGACTATAGGGCCAAAGGAAATATCCTCCGATCAAAATGAGAAAGAAGCTTTCTGAGAAACTTCTTTGTGATCTGTGAACTCATCTCACAGAGTTACACCTTTCCCCTCAAGAAGCCTTTCACTAAGACTGTTCTTGTGGAATTTGCAAAGTGATATTTGGATGTCCATGGAGGGCTATGGTGAAAAGGGAAATATCTTCAGATAAAAACTGGAAAGAAGCTTTCTGAGAAACTGCTTTGTGATGTGTGAATTAAACTCACTGAGATACAGCTGTATTTCGTGGAGCTGTGTGCTAGGCTTATTTCTGTCTAATCTGAGAACTGATATTTCGAATCCCTTTGAAGACTATAGGGCCAAAGGAAATATCCTCCGATCAAAATGAGAAAGAAGCTTTCTGAGAAACTTCTTTGTGATCTGTGAACTCATCTCACAGAGTTACACCTTTCCCCTCAAGAAGCCTTTCACTAAGACTGTTCTTGTGGAATTTGCAAAGTGATATTTGGATGTCCATGGAGGGCTATGGTGAAAAGGGAAATATCTTCAGATAAAAACTGGAAAGAAGCTTTCTGAGAAACTGCTTTGTGATGTGTGACTTCCACTCACTGAGTTACAGCTGTATTTCGTGGAGCTGTTTGCTAGCCTTATTTTTGTGGAATCTGAGAACTGATAATTCAGATCCCTTTGAAGACCATAGGGCCAAAGAAAATATTCTCCGATCAAAAGGAGAAAAAAGCTTTCTGAGAAACTTCTCTCTGATCTGTGAATTCATCTCACAGAATTACAGCTTTCCCCTCAAGAAGCCTTTCGCTAAGACTCTTCTTGTGGAATATTCAAAGTGATATTTGGAAGCCCATGAAGGGCTATTGTGAAAAGGGAAACATCCTCAGATAAAAACAGGAAAGAAGCTATCTGAGAAAGTGCTTTGGGTTCTGTGAATTCACCTCCAGAGTTAGAGCTTTCCCCTCCAGAAGCCACTCGCTAAGACTGTTCTTGTGGAATTTGCAAAGGGATATTTGGAAGCCCACAGAGGCCTATGGTGAAAAAGAAAATATCCTCCAATAAAAACTGGAAAGAAGCTTTCTGAGACACTGCTTTGTTTTCTGTGAATTCATCTAACAGAGTTACAGATTCGCCCTCCAGAAGCCGTTCGCTAAGACTGTTCTTGTGGAATTTAAAGGGATATTTGGAAGCCCATAGAGGCCTATGGTGAAAAAGAAAATATCCTCAGATGAAAACAGGAAAGAAGCTTTCTGAGAAACTGCTTTGTGATGTGTGACTTCCACTCACTGACTTACAGTTGTATATCATGAAGCTGTTTGCTAGCCTTATTTCTGTGGAATCTGAGAACTGATATTTCGGATCCCTTTGAAGGCTATAGGGCCAAAGGAAATATACTCTGATCAAAATAAGAAAGGAGCTTTCTGAGAAACTACTTTGTGACATGTGAATTCATCTCACAGAGTTACAGCTTTCCCCTCAAGAAGCCTTTCGCTAAGACTGTTCTTGTGGAATTTGCAAAGTGATATTTGGAAGCCCTTGGAGAGCTATGGTTAAAAGGGAAATATCCTCAGATAAACCAGGAAAGAAGCTTTCTGAAAAACTGCTTCATGTTCTGTGAATTCATCTCAGAGAGTTACAGCTTTCCCCTCCAGCATCGATCCGCAAAGACTGTTCTTGTGGAATTTGCAAGGGGATATTTGGAAGGCCATAGAGGCCTATGGTGGAAAATACAGTATCCTCAGATGAAAACTGGAAAGAAGATTTCTGAAATACTGCTTTGTGATGTGTGACTTCCAGTCACTGAGTTACAGCTGTATTTTATGGAGCTGTGTGGCAGCCTTATTTCTGTGAAATCTGAGAACTGATATTTCGGATCCCTTTGAAGGCCTCAGGGCCAAAGCAAATATCCTCTGATCAAAATGAGAAAGAAGCTTTCTGAGAAACTACTTTGTGATCTGTGAATTCATCTCACAGAGTTACAGCTTTCCCCTCAGGAAGCCTTTCGCTAAGACTGTTCTTGTGGAATTTGCAAAGTGATATTTGGAAGCCCATGTAGAGCTATGGTTAAAAGGGAAATATCCTCAGATAAACCGGGAAATAAGCTTTCTGAAAAACTGTTTCATGTTCTGTGAATTCATCTCAGAGTGTTACAGCTTTCCCCTCCTGAATCCGTCCGCTAAGACTGTTCTTGTGGAATTTGCAAGGTGATATTCGGAAGGCCATAGAGGTCTACGGTGAAAAGGGAAATATCCTCAGATCAAAACTAGAAAGAAGCTTTCTGAGAAACTGCTTTGTGTTCTGTGAATTCATCTCCCAGAGTTACAGCTTTCCCCTCCAGAAGCCGTTCGTTAAGACTGTTCTTGTGGAATTTACAAAGGGATATATGGAAGCGCATAGAGGCCTATGGTGAAAAAGAAATTATCCTCAGATGAAAACTGGAAAGAAGCTTTCTGAGAAACTGCTTTGTGATGTGTGAATTAAACTCACTGAGATACAGCTGTATTTCGTGGAGCTGTGTGCTAGGCTTATTTCTGTCTAATCTGAGAACTGATATTTCGAATCCCTTTGAAGACTATAGGGCCAAAGGAAATATCCTCCGATCAAAATGAGAAAGAAGCTTTCTGAGAAACTTCTTTGTGATCTGTGAACTCATCTCACAGAGTTACACCTTTCCCCTCAAGAAGCCTTTCACTAAGACTGTTCTTGTGGAATTTGCAAAGTGATATTTGGATGTCCATGGAGGGCTATGGTGAAAAGGGAAATATCTTCAGATAAAAACTGGAAAGAAGCTTTCTGAGAGTTTGTTTTGTGTTGTGTGAATTCATCTCACAGAGTTACAGCATTCCCCTCCAGAAGCCGTTCACTAAGACTGTTCTTGTGGAATTTGCAAAAGGATATTTGGAAGCCCATAGAGGCCTATGGTGAAAAAGAAAATATCCTCAGATGAAAACTGGAAAGAAGCTTTCTGAGAAACTGCTTTGTGATGTGTGACTTCCACTCACTGAGTTACAGCTGTATTTCGTGGAGCTGTTTGCTAGCCTTATTTCTGTGGAATCTGAGAACTGATAATTCAGATCCCTTTGAAGACCACAGGGCCAAAGAAAATATTCTCCGATCAAAAGGAGAAAAAAGCTTTCTGAGAAACTTCTCTGTGATCTGTGAATTCATCTCACAGAATTACAGCTTTCCCCTCAAGAAGCCTTTCGCTAAGACTCTTCTTGTGGAATATTCAAATTGATATTTGGAAGCCCATGAAGGGCTATTGTGAAAAGGGAAACATCCTCAGATAAAAACAGGAAAGAAGCTTTCTGAGAAACTGCTTTGGGTTCTGTGAATTCACCTCCCAGAGTTAGAGCTTTCCCCTCCAGAAGCCACTCGCTAAGACTGTTCATGTGGAATTTGCAAAGGGATATTTGGAAGCCCACAGAGGCCTATGGTGAAAAAGAAAATATCCTCCAATAGAAACTGGAAAGAAGCTTTCTGAGACACTGCTTTGTTTTCTGTGAATTCATCTAACAGAGTTACAGATTTGCCCTCCTGAAGCCGTTCGCTAAGACTGTTCTTGTGGAATTTAAAGGGATATTTGGAAGCCCATAGAGGCCTATGGTGAAAAAGAAAATATCCTCAGATGAAAACAGGAAAGAAGCTTTCTGAGAAACTGCTTTGTGATGTGTGACTTCCACTCACTGACTTACAGTTGTATTTCGTGGAGCTGTTTGCTAGCCTTATTTCTGTGGAATCTGAGAACTGATATTTTGGATCCCTTTGAAGGCTATAGGGCCAAAGGAAATATCCTCTGATCAAAATAAGAAAGGAGCTTTCTGAGAAACTACTTTGTGACATGTGAATTCAACTCACAGAGTTACAGCTTTCCCCTCAAGAAGCCTTTCGCTAAGACTGTTCTTGTGGAATTTGCAAAGTGATATTTGGAAGCCCTTGGAGAGCTATGGTTAAAAGGGAAATATCCTCAGATAAACCAGGAAAGAAGCTTTCTGAAAAACTGCTTCATGTTCTGTGAATTCATCTCAGAGAGTTACAGCTTTCCCCTCCAGCATCGATCCGCAAAGACTGTTCTTGTGGAATTTGCAAGGGGATATTTGGAAGGCCATAGAGGCCTATGGTGGAAAAAACAGTATCCTCAGATGAAAACTGGAAAGAAGATTTCTGAAATACTGCTTTGTGATGTGTGACTTCCAGTCACTGAGTTACATCTGTATATTGTGGAGCTGTTTTCTCCCCTTGTTTCTGTGGAATATGAGAACTGATATTTCGGATCCCTTGGAAGACTATAGGGCCAAAGGAAATATCCTCCGATCAAAATGAGAAAGAAGCTTTCTGCGAAATTTCTTTGGGATCTCTGAATTCATCTCACAGAGTTACAGCTTTCCCCTCAAGAAGCCGTTCGCTAAGAATGTTCTTGTGGAATTTGCAAAGTAATGTTTGGAAGCCCATGGAGGGCTATGGTGAAAATGAAAATATCGTGAGATGAAAACTGGAAAGAAGCTTTCGGAGAAACTGCTTTGTGATGTGTGACTTCCACTCACTGAGTTACAGCTGTGTTTCGTGCAGCTGTTTGCTAGCCTTATTTCTGTGGAATCTGAGAACTGATATTTCGGATCCCTTGGAGGACAATAGGGCGAAAGGAAATATCCTCCGATCAAAATGAGAAAGAAGATTTCCGAGAAACTTCTTTGTGATCTGTGAATTCATCTCACAGAGTTACAGATTTCCCCTCAAGAAGCTTTTCGCTAAGACTGTTCTTGTGGAATTTAAAAGTGATATTTGGAAGCCCATGGAGGGCTATGGTGAAAAGGGAAATATCCTCAGATTAAAACTGGAAAGAAGCTTTCTGAGAAACTATTGGTGTTCTGTTAATTCATCTCCCAGAGTTACAGCTTTCCCCTCAAGAAGACTTTGGCTAAGACAGGTCTTGTGGAATTTGCAAAGTGATATTTCGAAGCCCATGGATGGCTATGGTGAAAAGGGAAATATCCTCAGATAAAAACTGGAAAGAAGCTTTCTGAGAAACTGTTTTGTGTTCTGTGAATTCATCTCGCAGAGTTACAACTTTCCCCTGCAGAAGCCGTTCGCTAAGACTCTTCTTATGGAATTTGCAATGGGATATTTGAAATCCCATAGAGGCCTATGGTGAAAAAGAAAATATCCTGAGATGAAAACTGGAAAGAAACTTTCTGAGAAACTGCTTTGTGATATGTGACTTCCACTTCTAGCATTATTTCTGTGGAATCTGAAAACTGATATTTCGGATCCCCTTTAAGATTATAGGGCCAAAGGAAACATCCTCCGGTCAAAATGAGAAAGAAGCTTTCTGAGAAACTTCTTTGTGATCTGCGAGTTCATCTCACAGAGTTACAGCTTTCCCCTGAAAGCCTTTCACGAAGACTGTTCCTGTGGAATTTGAAAGTGATATTTGGAAGCACATGGAGGGTTATGGTGAAAAGGGAAATATCCTCAGATAAAAACTGGAAAGAAGCTTTCTAAGAAACTGCTTTGAGTTCTGTGAATTCATCGCTGAGAGTTACAGCTTTCCCCTCCAGAAGCCGTTCACTAAGACTGTTCTTGTGGAAATTGCAAAGGGATATTTGGAAGCCAATAGAGGCCTCTGGTGAAAATGAAAATATCCTCAGATGAAAACTGGAAAGAAGCTTTCTGAAATACTGCTTTGTGATGTGAGACTTCCACTCACTGAGTTACATCTGTATATTGTGGAGCTGTTTTCTCCCCTTGTTTCTGTGGAATATGAGAACTGATATTTCGGATCCCTTTGAAGACTATAGGGCTAAAGAAAATATCCTCCGATCAAAATGAGAAAGAAACTTTCTGAGAAACTTCTTTGTGATCTGTGAATTCATCTCACAGAGTTACAGCTTTCCCCTCAAGAAGCCTTTCGTTAAGACTGTTCTTGTGGAATTTCCAAAGTGATATTTGAAAGCCCATGGAGGGCTATGGTGAAAAAGGAAATATCCTCAGATAAAAACTTTAAAGAAGCTTTCTGAGAAACTGCTTTGTGTTCTGGGAATTCATCTTCCAGACTTACAGCTTTCCCCTCCAGAAGCCGTTCACTAAGACTGTTCTTGTGGAATTTACAAAGAGATATTTGGAAACCCATAGAGGCCTATGGTGAAAAAGAGAATATCCTCAGATGAAAACTGGAAAGAAGCTTTCTGAGAAACTGCTTTGTGATGTATGACTTCCACTCACTGAGTTACAGCTGTATTTCACGGAGCTGTTTGCTAGCCTTATTTCTGTGGAATCTGAGAACTGATATTTCGGATCCCTTGAAGACTAAAAGGCCAAGGAAATATCCTCTGATCAAAATGAGAAAGAAGCTATCTGAGAAACTTCGTGGTGATCTGTGAATTCATCTCACAGAGTTACAGCTTTTCCCGCAAGAAGCCTTTCGCTAAGACTGTTCTTGAGGAATTTGCAGAGTGATATTTAGAAGCCCATGGAGGGCTACGGTGAAAAGGGAAATATCCTCAGATAAAAACTGGAAAGAAGCTTTCTGAGAATCTGCTCTGTAATGTGTTACTTCCACTCACTGAGTTAAAGCTGTATGTCATAGAGCTGTTTGCTAGCCTTATTTCTGTGGAATCTGAGAACTGATATTTCGGATCCCTTGAAGACTAAAAGGCCAAGGAAATATCCTCTGATCAAAATGAGAAAGAAGCTATCTGAGAAACTTCGTGGTGATCTGTGAATTCATCTCACAGAGTTACAGCTTTTCCCGCAAGAAGCCTTTCGCTAAGACTGTTCTTGAGGAATTTGCAGAGTGATATTTAGAAGCCCATGGAGGGCTACGGTGAAAAGGGAAATATCCTCAGATAAAAACTGGAAAGAAGCTTTCTGAGAATCTGCTCTGTAATGTGTTACTTCTACTCACTGAGTTTAAGCTGTATGTCATAGAGCTGTTTGTTAGCCTTATTACTGTGGTATCTGAGAACTGATATTTTGGGTCCTTTTGAAGACTATAATGCTAAAGGAAATATCCTCCAATCAAAATGAGAAAGAAGCCTTCTGAGAAACATCGTGGTGACCTATGAATACATCTCACAGTGTTATAGCTTTTCCCTCAAGAAGCTTTTCGCTAAGACTTCTTCTGAAATTTCCAACGTGATATTTGGAAGCCCATAGAGGTCTACGGTGAAAAGGGAAATATCCTCAGATCAAAACTGGAAAGAAGCTTTCTGAGAAACTGCTTTGTGTTCTGTGAATTCATCTCCCAGAGTTACAGCTTTCCCCTCCAGAAGCCGTTCGTTAAGACTGTTCTTGTGGAATTTACAAAGGGATATATGGAAGCGCATAGAGGCCTATGGTGAAAAAGAAATTATCCTCAGATGAAAACTGGAAAGAAGCTTTCTGAGAAACTGCTTTGTGATGTGTGAATTAAACTCACTGAGATACAGCTGTATTTCGTGGAGCTGTGTGCTAGGCTTATTTCTGTCTAATCTGAGAACTGATATTTCGAATCCCTTTGAAGACTATAGGGCCAAAGGAAATATCCTCCGATCAAAATGAGAAAGAAGCTTTCTGAGAAACTTCTTTGTGATCTGTGAACTCATCTCACAGAGTTACACCTTTCCCCTCAAGAAGCCTTTCACTAAGACTGTTCTTGTGGAATTTGCAAAGTGATATTTGGATGTCCATGGAGGGCTATGGTGAAAAGGGAAATATCTTCAGATAAAAACTGGAAAGAAGCTTTCTGAGAAACTGCTTTGTGATGTGTGAATTAAACTCACTGAGATA
This sequence comes from Chlorocebus sabaeus, assembly GCF_047675955.1. Taxonomy (NCBI): domain Eukaryota; kingdom Metazoa; phylum Chordata; class Mammalia; order Primates; family Cercopithecidae; genus Chlorocebus; species Chlorocebus sabaeus. Next base: position 319,694 of record NW_027327603.1, read on the forward strand.
CAGCTGTATTTCGTGGAGCTGTGTGCTAGGCTTATTTCTGTCTAATCTGAGAACTGATATTTCGAATCCCTTTGAAGACTATAGGGCCAAAGGAAATATCCTCCGATCAAAATGAGAAAGAAGCTTTCTGAGAAACTTCTTTGTGATCTGTGAACTCATCTCACAGAGTTACACCTTTCCCCTCAAGAAGCCTTTCACTAAGACTGTTCTTGTGGAATTTGCAAAGTGATATTTGGATGTCCATGGAGGGCTATGGTGAAAAGGGAAATATCTTCAGATAAAAACTGGAAAGAAGCTTTCTGAGAAACTGCTTTGTGATGTGTGACTTCCACTCACTGAGTTACAGCTGTATTTCGTGGAGCTGTTTGCTAGCCTTATTTTTGTGGAATCTGAGAACTGATAATTCAGATCCCTTTGAAGACCATAGGGCCAAAGAAAATATTCTCCGATCAAAAGGAGAAAAAAGCTTTCTGAGAAACTTCTCTGTGATCTGTGAATTCATCTCACAGAATTACAGCTTTCCCCTCAAGAAGCCTTTCGCTAAGACTCTTCTTGTGGAATATTCAAAGTGATATTTGGAAGCCCATGAAGGGCTATTGTGAAAAGGGAAACATCCTCAGATAAAAACAGGAAAGAAGCTTTCTGAGAAACTGCTTTGGGTTCTGTGAATTCACCTCCAGAGTTAGAGCTTTCCCCTCCAGAAGCCACTCGCTAAGACTGTTCTTGTGGAATTTGCAAAGGGATATTTGGAAGCCCACAGAGGCCTATGGTGAAAAAGAAAATATCCTCCAATAAAAACTGGAAAGAAGCTTTCTGAGACACTGCTTTGTTTTCTGTGAATTCATCTAACAGAGTTACAGATTCGCCCTCCTGAAGCCGTTCGCTAAGACTGTTCTTGTGGAATTTAAAGGGATATTTGGAAGCCCATAGAGGCCTATGGTGAAAAAGAAAATATCCTCAGATGAAAACAGGAAAGAAGCTTTCTGAGAAACTGCTTTGTGATGTGTGACTTCCACTCACTGACTTACAGTTGTATTTCATGGAGCTGTTTGCTAGCCTTATTTCTGTGGAATCTGAGAACTGATATTTCGGATCCCTTTGAAGGCTATAGGGCCAAAGGAAATATACTCTGATCAAAATAAGAAAGGAGCTTTCTGAGAAACTACTTTGTGATATGTGAATTCATCTCACAGAGTTACAGCTTTCCCCTCAAGAAGCCTTTCGCTAAGACTGTTCTTGTGGAATTTGCAAAGTGATATTTGGAAGCCCTTGGAGAGCTATGGTTAAAAGGGAAATATCCTCAGATAAACCAGGAAAGAAGCTTTCTGAATTACTGCTTCATGTTCTGTGAATTCATCTCAGAGAGTTACAGCTTTCCCCTCCAGCATCGATCCGCAAAGACTGTTCTTGTGGAATTTGCAAGGGGATATTTGGAAGGCCATAGAGGCCTATGGTGGAAAATACAGTATCCTCAGATGAAAACTGGAAAGAAGATTTCTGAAATACTGCTTTGTGATGTGTGACTTCCAGTCACTGAGTTACAGCTGTATTTTATGGAGCTGTGTGGCAGCCTTATTTCTGTGAAATCTGAGAACTGATATTTCGGATCCCTTTGAAGGCCTCAGGGCCAAAGCAAATATCCTCTGATCAAAATGAGAAAGAAGCTTTCTGAGAAACTACTTTGTGATCTGTGAATTCATCTCACAGAGTTACAGCTTTCCCCTCAGGAAGCCTTTCGCTAAGACTGTTCTTGTGGAATTTGCAAAGTGATATTTGGAAGCCCATGTAGAGCTATGGTTAAAAGGGAAATATCCTCAGATAAACCGGGAAAGAAGCTTTCTGAAAAACTGCTTCATGTTCTGTGAATTCATCTCAGAGTGTTACAGCTTTCCCCTCCTGAATCCGTCCGCTAAGACTGTTCTTGTGGAATTTGCAAGGTGATATTCGGAAGGCCATAGAGGTCTACGGTGAAAAGGGAAATATCCTCAGATCAAAACTAGAAAGAAGCTTTCTGAGAAACTGCTTTGTGTTCTGTGAATTCATCTCCCAGAGTTACAGCTTTCCCCTCCAGAAGCCGTTCGTTAAGACTGTTCTTGTGGAATTTACAAAGGGATATATGGAAGTGCATAGAGGCCTATGGTGAAAAAGAAATTATCCTCAGATGAAAACTGGAAAGAAGCTTTCTGAGAAACTGCTTTGTGATGTGTGAATTAAACTCACTGAGATACAGCTGTATTTCGTGGAGCTGTGTGCTAGGCTTATTTCTGTCTAATCTGAGAACTGATATTTCGAATCCCTTTGAAGACTATAGGGCCAAAGGAAATATCCTCCGATCAAAATGAGAAAGAAGCTTTCTGAGAAACTTCTTTGTGATCTGTGAACTCATCTCACAGAGTTACACCTTTCCCCTCAAGAAGCCTTTCACTAAGAGTGTTCTTGTGGAATTTGCAAAGTGATATTTGGATGTCCATGGAGGGCTATGGTGAAAAGGGAAATATCTTCAGATAAAAACTGGAAAGAAGCTTTCTGAGAGTTTGTTTTGTGTTGTGTGAATTCATCTCACAGAGTTACAGCATTCCCCTCCAGAAGCCGTTCACTAAGACTGTTCTTGTGGAATTTGCAAAAGGATATTTGGAAGCCCATAGAGGCCTATGGTGAAAAAGAAAATATCCTCAGATGAAAACTGGAAAGAAGCTTTCTGAGAAACTGCTTTGTGATGTGTGACTTCCACTCACTGAGTTACAGCTGTATTTCGTGGAGCTGTTTGCTAGCCTTATTTCTGTGGAATCTGAGAACTGATAATTCAGATCCCTTTGAAGACCATAGGGCCAAAGAAAATATTCTCCGATCAAAAGGAGAAAAAAGCTTTCTGAGAAACTTCTCTGTGATCTGTGAATTCATCTCACAGAATTACAGCTTTCCCCTCAAGAAGCCTTTCGCTAAGACTCTTCTTGTGGAATATTCAAATTGATATTTGGAAGCCCATGAAGGGCTATTGTGAAAAGGGAAACATCCTCAGATAAAAACAGGAAAGAAGCTTTCTGAGAAACTGCTTTGGGTTCTGTGAATTCACCTCCCAGAGTTAGAGCTTTCCCCTCCAGAAGCCACTCGCTAAGACTGTTCATGTGGAATTTGCAAAGGGATATTTGGAAGCCCACAGAGGCCTATGGTGAAAAAGAAAATATCCTCCAATAGAAACTGGAAAGAAGCTTTCTGAGACACTGCTTTGTTTTCTGTGAATTCATCTAACAGAGTTACAGATTTGCCCTCCTGAAGCCGTTCGCTAAGACTGTTCTTGTGGAATTTAAAGGGATATTTGGAAGCCCATAGAGGCCTATGGTGAAAAAGAAAATATCCTCAGATGAAAACAGGAAAGAAGCTTTCTGAGAAACTGCTTTGTGATGTGTGACTTCCACTCACTGACTTACAGTTGTATTTCGTGGAGCTGTTTGCTAGCCTTATTTCTGTGGAATCTGAGAACTGATATTTTGGATCCCTTTGAAGGCTATAGGGCCAAAGGAAATATCCTCTGATCAAAATAAGAAAGGAGCTTTCTGAGAAACTACTTTGTGACATGTGAATTCAACTCACAGAGTTACAGCTTTCCCCTCAAGAAGCCTTTCGCTAAGACTGTTCTTGTGGAATTTGCAAAGTGATATTTGGAAGCCCTTGGAGAGCTATGGTTAAAAGGGAAATATCCTCAGATAAACCAGGAAAGAAGCTTTCTGAAAAACTGCTTCAGGTTCTGTGAATTCATCTCAGAGAGTTACAGCTTTCCCCTCCAGAATCGATCCGCAAAGACTGTTCTTGTGGAATTCGCAAGGGGATATTTGGAAGGCCATAGAGGCCTATGGTGGAAAAAACAGTATCCTCAGATGAAAACTGGAAAGAAGATTTCTGAAATACTGCTTTGTGATGTGTGACTTCCAGTCACTGAGTTACAGCTGTATTTTTTGGAGCTGTGTGGCAGCCTTATTTCTGTGAAATCTGAGAACTGATATTTCGGATCCCTTTGAAGGCCTCAGGGCCAAAGGAAATATCCTCCGATCAAAATGAGAAAGAAGCTTTCTGAGAAATTTCTTTGGGATCTCTGAATTCATCTCACAGAGTTACAGATTTCCCCTCAAAAGCTTTTCGCTAAGACTGTTCTTGTGGAATTTAAAAGTGATATTTGGAAGCCCATGGAGGGCTATGGTGAAAAGGGAAATATCCTCAGATTAAAACGGAAAGAAGCTTTCTGAGAAACTATTGGTGTTCTGTTAATTCATCTCCCAGAGTTACAGCTTTCCCCTCAAGAAGACTTTGGCTAAGACAGGTCTTGTGGAATTTGCAAAGTGATATTTCGAAGCCCATGGAGGGCTATGGTGAAAAGGGAAATATCCTCAGATAAAAACTGGAAAGAAGCTTTCTGAGAAACTGTTTTGTGTTCTGTGAATTCATCTCGCAGAGTTACAACTTTCCCCTGCAGAAGCCGTTCGCTAAGACTCTTCTTATGGAATTTGCAATGGGATATTTGAAATCCCATAGAGGCCTATGGTGAAAAAGAAAATATCCTGAGATGAAAACTGGAAAGAAACTTTCTGAGAAACTGCTTTGTGATGTGTGACTTCCACTTCTAGCATTATTTCTGTGGAATCTGAAAACTGATATTTCGGATCCCCTTTAAGATGATAGGGCCAAAGGAAACATCCTCCGGTCAAAATGAGAAAGAAGCTTTCTGAGAAATTTCTTTGTGATCTGCGAGTTCATCTCAAAGAGTTACAGCTTGCCCCTGAAAGCCTTTCACGAAGACTGTTCCTGTGGAATTTGAAAGTGATATTTGGAAGCACATGGAGGGCTATGGTGAAAAGGGAAATATCCTCAGATAAAAACTGGAAAGAAGCTTTCTGAGAAACTGCTTTGAGTTCTGTGAATTCATCGCTGAGAGTTACAGCTTTCCCCTCCAGAAGCCGTTCGCTAAGACTGTTCTTGTGGAAATTGCAAAGGGATATTTGGAAGCCAATAGAGGCCTCTGGTGAAAATGAAAATATCCTCAGATGAAAACTGGAAAGAAGCTTTCTGAAATACTGCTTTGTGATGTGAGACTTCCACTCACTGAGTTACATCTGTATATTGTGGAGCTGTTTTCTCCCCTTGTTTCTGTGGAATATGAGAACTGATATTTTGGATCCCTTTGAAGACTATAGGGCTAAAGAAAATATCCTCCGATCAAAATGAGAAAGAAACTTTCTGAGAAACTTCTTTGTGATCTGTGAATTCATCTCACAGAGTTACAGCTTTCCCCTCAAGAAGCCTTTCGTTAAGACTGTTCTTGTGGAATTTCCAAAGTGATATTTGAAAGCCCATGGAGGGCTATGGTGAAAAAGGAAATATCCTCAGATAAAAACTTTAAAGAAGCTTTCTGAGAAACTGCTTTGTGTTCTGGGAATTCATCTTCCAGACTTACAGCTTTCCCCTCCAGAAGCCGTTCACTAAGACTGTTCTTGTGGAATTTACAAAGAGATATTTGGAAACCCATAGAGGCCTATGGTGAAAAAGAGAATAACCTCAGATGAAAACTGGAAAGAAGCTTTCTGAGAAACTGCTTTGTGATGTATGACTTCCACTCACTGAGTTACAGCTGTATTTCACGGAGCTGTTTGCTAGCCTTATTTCTGTGGAATCTGAGAACTGATATTTCGGATCCCTTGAAGACTAAAAGGCCAAGGAAATATCCTCTGATCAAAATGAGAAAGAAGCTATCTGAGAAACTTCGTGGTGATCTGTGAATTCATCTCACAGAGTTACAGCTTTTCCCGCAAGAAGCCTTTCGCTAAGACTGTTCTTGAGGAATTTGCAGAGTGATATTTAGAAGCCCATGGAGGGCTACGGTGAAAAGGGAAATATCCTCAGATAAAAACTGGAAAGAAGCTTTCTGAGAATCTGCTCTGTAATGTGTTACTTCCACTCACTGAGTTAAAGCTGTATGTCATAGAGCTGTTTGTTAGCCTTATTACTGTGGAATCTGAGAACTGATAATTTGGGTCCTTTTGAAGACTATAATGCTAAAGGAAATATCCTCCAATCAAAATGAGAAAGAAGCTTTCTGAGAAACTTCGTGGTGACCTATGAATTCATCTCACAGAGTTATAGCTTTTCCCTCAAGAAGCTTTTCGCTAAGACTGTTCTTCTGAAATTTCCAACGTGATATTTGGAAGCCCATAGAGGTCTACGGTGAAAAGGGAAATATCCTCAGATAAAAACTGGAAAGAAGCTTTCTGAGAAACTGCTTTGTGTTCTGGGAATTCATCTCAGAGAGTTACAGCATTCCCCTCCAGAAGCCGTTCACTAAGACTGTTCTTGTGGAATTTGCAAAAGGATATTTGGAAGCCCATAGAGGCCTAAGGTGAAAAAGAAAATATCCTCAGATGAAAACTGGAAAGAAGCTTTCTGAGAAACTGCTTTGTGATGTGTGACTTCCACTCAGTGAGTTACAGCTGTATTTCGTGGAGCTGTTTGCTAGCCTTATTTTTGTGGAATCTGAGAACTGATAATTCAGATCCCTTTGAAGACCATAGGGCCAAAGAAAATATTCTCCGATCAAAAGGAGAAAAAAGCTTTCTGAGAAACTTCTCTGTGATCTGTGAATTAATCTCATAGAATTACAGCTTTCCCCTCAAGAAGCCTTTCGCTAAGACTCTTCTTGTGGAATATTCAAAGTGATATTTGGAAGCCCATGAAGGGCTATTGTGAAAAGGGAAACATCCTCAGATAAAAACAGGAAAGAAGCTTTCTGAGAAACTGCTTTGGGTTCTGTGAATTCACCTCCCAGAGTTAGAGCTTTCCCCTCCAGAAGCCACTCGCTAAGACTGTTCTTGTGGAATTTGCAAAGGGATATTTGGAAGCCCACAGACGCCTATGGTGAAAAAGAAAATATCCTCCAATAAAAACTGGAAAGAAGCTTTCTGAGACACTGCTTTGTTTTCTGTGAATTCATCTAACAGAGTTACAGATTCGCCCTCCTGAAGCCGTTCGCTAAGACTGTTCTTGTGGAATTTAAAGGGATATTTGGAAGCCCATAGAGGCCTATGTTGAAAAAGAAAATATCCTCAGATGAAAACAGGAAAGAAGCTTTCTGAGAAACTGCTTTGTGATGTGTGATTTCCACTCACTGACTGACAGTTGTATTTCGTGGAGCTGTTTGCTAGCCTTATTTCTGTGGAATCTGAGAACTGATATTTCGGATCCCTTTGAAGGCTATAGGGCCAAAGGAAATATACTCTGATCAAAATAAGAAAGGAGCTTTCTGAGAAACTACTTTGTGACATGTGAATTCATCTCACAGAGTTACAGCTTTCCCCTCAAGAAGCCTTTCGCTAAGACTGTTCTTGTGGAATTTGCAAAGTGATATTTGGAAGCCCTTGGAGAGCTATGGTTAAAAGGGAAATATCCTCAGATAAACCAGGAAAGAAGCTTTCTGAAAAACTGCTTCATGTTCTGTGAATTCATCTCAGAGAGTTACAGCTTTCCCCTCCAGCATCGATCCGCAAAGACTGTTCTTGTGGAATTTGCAAGGGGATATTTGGAAGGCCATAGAGGCCTATGGTGGAAAAAACAGTATCCTCAGATGAAAACTGGAAAGAAGATTTCTGAAATACTGCTTTGTGATGTGTGACTTCCAGTCACTGAGTTACATCTGCATATTGTGGAGCTGTTTTCTCCCCTTGTTTCTGTGGAATATGAGAACTGATATTTCGGATCCCTTGGAAGACTATAGGGCCAAAGGAAATATCCTCCGATCAAAATGAGAAAGAAGCTTTCTGCGAAATTTCTTTGGGATCTCTGAATTCATCTCACAGAGTTACAGCTTTCCCCTCAAGAAGCCGTTCGCTAAGAATGTTCTTGTGGAATTTGCAAAGTAATGTTTGGAAGCCCATGGAGGGCTATGGTGAAAATGAAAATATCGTGAGATGAAAACTGGAAAGAAGCTTTCGGAGAAACTGCTTTGTGATGTGTGACTTCCACTCACTGAGTTACAGCTGTGTTTCGTGCAGCTGTTTGCTAGCCTTATTTCTGTGGAATCTGAGAACTGATATTTCGGATCCCTTGGAGGACAATAGGGCGAAAGGAAATATCCTCCGATCAAAATGAGAAAGAAGATTTCCGAGAAACTTCTTTGTGATCTGTGAATTCATCTCACAGAGTTACAGATTTCCCCTCAAGAAGCTTTTCGCTAAGACTGTTCTTGTGGAATTTAAAAGTGATATTTGGAAGCCCATGGAGGGCTATGGTGAAAAGGGAAATATCCTCAGATTAAAACTGGAAAGAAGCTTTCTGAGAAACTATTGGTGTTCTGTTAATTCATCTCCCAGAGTTACAGCTTTCCCCTCAAGAAGACTTTGGCTAAGACAGGTCTTGTGGAATTTGCAAAGTGATATTTCGAAGCCCATGGATGGCTATGGTGAAAAGGGAAATATCCTCAGATAAAAACTGGAAAGAAGCTTTCTGAGAAACTGTTTTGTGTTCTGTGAATTCATCTCGCAGAGTTACAACTTTCCCCTGCAGAAGCCGTTCGCTAAGACTCTTCTTATGGAATTTGCAATGGGATATTTGAAATCCCATAGAGGCCTATGGTGAAAAAGAAAATATCCTGAGATGAAAACTGGAAAGAAACTTTCTGAGAAACTGCTTTGTGATATGTGACTTCCACTTCTAGCATTATTTCTGTGGAATCTGAAAACTGATATTTCGGATCCCCTTTAAGATTATAGGGCCAAAGGAAACATCCTCCGGTCAAAATGAGAAAGAAGCTTTCTGAGAAACTTCTTTGTGATCTGCGAGTTCATCTCACAGAGTTACAGCTTTCCCCTGAAAGCCTTTCACGAAGACTGTTCCTGTGGAATTTGAAAGTGATATTTGGAAGCACATGGAGGGCTATGGTGAAAAGGGAAATATCCTCAGATAAAAACTGGAAAGAAGCTTTCTGAGAAACTGCTTTGAGTTCTGTGAATTCATCGCTGAGAGTTACAGCTTTCCCCTCCAGAAGCCGTTCACTAAGACTGTTCTTGTGGAAATTGCAAAGGGATATTTGGAAGCCAATAGAGGCCTCTGGTGAAAATGAAAATATCCTCAGATGAAAACTGGAAAGAAGCTTTCTGAAATACTGCTTTGTGATGTGAGACTTCCACTCACTGAGTTACATCTGTATATTGTGGAGCTGTTTTCTCCCCTTATTTCTGTGGAATATGAGAACTGATATTTCGGATCCCTTTGAAGACTATAGGGCTAAAGAAAATATCCTCCGATCAAAATGAGAAAGAAACTTTCTGAGAAACTTCTTTGTGATCTGTGAATTCATCTCACAGAGTTACAGCTTTCCCCTCAAGAAGCCTTTCGTTAAGACTGTTCTTGTGGAATTTCCAAAGTGATATTTGAAAGCCCATGGAGGGCTATGGTGAAAAAGGAAATATCCTCAGATAAAAACTTTAAAGAAGCTTTCTGAGAAACTGCTTTGTGTTCTGGGAATTCATCTTCCAGACTTACAGCTTTCCCCTCCAGAAGCCGTTCACTAAGACTGTTCTTGTGGAATTTACAAAGAGATATTTGGAAACCCATAGAGGCCTATGGTGAAAAAGAGAATATCCTCAGATGAAAACAGGAAAGAAGCTTTCTGAGAAACTGCTTTGTGATGTATGACTTCCACTCACTGAGTTACAGCTGTATTTCACGGAGCTGTTTGCTAGCCTTATTTCTGTGGAATCTGAGAACTGATATTTCGGATCCCTTGAAGACTAAAAGGCCAAGGAAATATCCTCTGATCAAAATGAGAAAGAAGCTATCTGAGAAACTTCGTGGTGATCTGTGAATTCATCTCACAGAGTTACAGCTTTTCCCGCAAGAAGCCTTTCGCTAAGACTGTTCTTGAGGAATTTGCAGAGTGATATTTAGAAGCCCATGGAGGGCTACGGTGAAAAGGGAAATATCCTCAGATAAAAACTGGAAAGAAGCTTTCTGAGAATCTGCTCTGTAATGTGTTACTTCCACTCACTGAGTTAAAGCTGTATGTCATAGAGCTGTTTGCTAGCCTTATTTCTGTGGAATCTGAGAACTGATATTTCGGATCCCTTGAAGACTAAAAGGCCAAGGAAATATCCTCTGATCAAAATGAGAAAGAAGCTATCTGAGAAACTTCGTGGTGATCTGTGAATTCATCTCACAGATTTACAGCTATTCCCGCAAGAAGCCTTTCGCTAAGACTGTTCTTGAGGAATTTGCAGAGTGATATTTAGAAGCCCATGGAGGGCTACGGTGAAAAGGGAAATATCCTCAGATAAAAACTGGAAAGAAGCTTTCTGAGAATCTGCTCTGTAATGTGTTACTTCTACTCACTGAGTTTAAGCTGTATGTCATAGAGCTGTTTGTTAGCCTTATTACTGTGGAATCTGAGAACTGATATTTTGGGTCCTTTTGAAGACTATAATGCTAAAGGAAATATCCTCCAATCAAAATGAGAAAGAAGCCTTCTGAGAAACATCGTGGTGACCTATGAATACATCCCACAGTGTTATAGCTTTTCCCTCAAGAAGCTTTTCGCTAAGACTTCTTCTGAAATTTCCAACGTGATATTTGGAAGCCCATAGAGGTCTACGGTGAAAAGGGAAATATCCTCAGATCAAAACTGGAAAGAAGCTTTCTGAGAAACTGCTTTGTGTTCTGTGAATTCATCTCCCAGAGTTACAGCTTTCCCCTCCAGAAGCCGTTCGTTAAGACTGTTCTTGTGGAATTTACAAAGGGATATATGGAAGCGCATAGAGGCCTATGGTGAAAAAGAAATTATCCTCAGATGAAAACTGGAAAGAAGCTTTCTGAGAAACTGCTTTGTGATGTGTGAATTAAACTCACTGAGATACAGCTGTATTTCGTGGAGCTGTGTGCTAGGCTTATTTCTGTCTAATCTGAGAACTGATATTTCGAATCCCTTTGAAGACTATAGGGCCAAAGGAAATATCCTCCGATCAAAATGAGAAAGAAGCTTTCTGAGAAACTTCTTTGTGATCTGTGAACTCATCTCACAGAGTTACACCTTTCCCCTCAAGAAGCCTTTCACTAAGACTGTTCTTGTGGAATTTGCAAAGTGATATTTGGATGTCCATGGAGGGCTATGGTGAAAAGGGAAATATCTTCAGATAAAAACTGGAAAGAAGCTTTCTGAGAAACTGCTTTGTGATGTGTGAATTAAACTCACTGAGATACAGCTGTATTTCGTGGAGCTGTGTGCTAGGCTTATTTCTGTCTAATCTGAGAACTGATATTTCGAATCCCTTTGAAGACTATAGGGCCAAAGGAAATATCCTCCGATCAAAATGAGAAAGAAGCTTTCTGAGAAACTTCTTTGTGATCTGTGAACTCATCTCACAGAGTTACACCTTTCCCCTCAAGAAGCCTTTCACTAAGACTGTTCTTGTGGAATTTGCAAAGTGATATTTGGATGTCCATGGAGGGCTATGGTGAAAAGGGAAATATCTTCAGATAAAAACTGGAAAGAAGCTTTCTGAGAAACTGCTTTGTGATGTGTGACTTCCACTCACTGAGTTACAGCTGTGTTTCGTGGAGCTGTTTGCTAGCCTTATTTTTGTGGAATCTGAGAACTGATAATTCAGATCCCTTTGAAGACCATAGGGCCAAAGAAAATATTCTCCGATCAAAAGGAGAAAAAAGCTTTCTGAGAAACTACTCTGTGATCTGTGAATTCATCTCACAGAATTACAGCTTTCCCCTCAAGAAGCCTTTCGCTAAGACTCTTCTTGTGGAATATTCAAAGTGATATTTGGAAGCCCATGAAGGGCTATTGTGAAAAGGGAAACATCCTCAGATAAAAACAGGAAAGAAGCTTTCTGAGAAACTGCTTTGGGTTCTGTGAATTCACCTCCAGAGTTAGAGCTTTCCCCTCCAGAAGCCACTCGCTAAGACTGTTCTTGTGGAATTTGCAAAGGGATATTTGGAAGCCCACAGAGGCCTATGGTGAAAAAGAAAATATCCTCCAATAAAAACTGGAAAGAAGCTTTCTGAGACACTGCTTTGTTTTCTGTGAATTCATCTAACAGAGTTACAGATTCGCCCTCCTGAAGCCGTTCGCTAAGACTGTTCTTGTGGAATTTAAAGGGATATTTGGAAGCCCATAGAGGCCTATGGTGAAAAAGAAAATATCCTCAGATGAAAACAGGAAAGAAGCTTTCTGAGAAACTGCTTTGTGATGTGTGACTTCCACTCACTGACTTACAGTTGTATTTCATGGAGCTGTTTGCTAGCCTTATTTCTGTGGAATCTGAGAACTGATATTTCGGATCCCTTTGAAGGCTATAGGGCCAAAGGAAATATACTCTGATCAAAATAAGAAAGGAGCTTTCTGAGAAACTACTTTGTGACATGTGAATTCATCTCACAGAGTTACAGCTTTCCCCTCAAGAAGCCTTTCGCTAAGACTGTTCTTGTGGAATTTGCAAAGTGATATTTGGAAGCCCTTGGAGAGCTATGGTTAAAAGGGAAATATCCTCAGATAAACCAGGAAAGAAGCTTTCTGAAAAACTGCTTCATGTTCTGTGAATTCATCTCAGAGAGTTACAGCTTTCCCCTCCAGCATCGATCCGCAAAGACTGTTCTTGTGGAATTTGCAAGGGGATATTTGGAAGGCCATAGAGGCCTATGGTGGAAAAAAGAGTATCCTCAGATGAAAACTGGAAAGAAGATTTCTGAAATACTGCTTTGTGATGTGTGACTTCCAGTCACTGAGTTACAGCTGTATTTTATGGAGCTGTGTGGCAGCCTTATTTCTGTGAAATCTGAGAACTGATATTTCGGATCCCTTTGAAGGCCTCAGGGCCAAAGCAAATATCCTCTGATCAAAATGAGAAAGAAGCTTTCTGAGAAACTACTTTGTGATCTGTGAATTCATCTCACAGAGTTACAGCTTTCCCCTCAGGAAGCCTTTCGCTAAGACTGTTCTTTTGGAATTTGCAAAGTGATATTTGGAAGCCCATGTAGAGCTATGGTTAAAAGGGAAATATCCTCAGATAAACCGGGAAAGAAGCTTTCTGAAAAACTGTTTCATGTTCTGTGAATTCATCTCAGAGTGTTACAGCTTTCCCCTCCTGAATCCGTCCGCTAAGACTGTTCTTGTGGAATTTGCAAGGTGATATTCGGAAGGCCATAGAGGTCTACGGTGAAAAGGGAAATATCCTCAGATCAAAACTAGAAAGAAGCTTTCTGAGAAACTGCTTTGTGTTCTGTGAATTCATCTCCCAGAGTTACAGCTTTCCCCTCCAGAAGCCGTTCGTTAAGACTGTTCTTGTGGAATTTACAAAGGGATATATGGAAGCGCATAGAGGCCTATGGTGAAAAAGAAATTATCCTCAGATGAAAACTGGAAAGAAGCTTTCTGAGAAACTGCTTTGTGATGTGTGAATTAAACTCACTGAGATACAGCTGTATTTCGTGGAGCTGTGTGCTAGGCTTATTTCTGTCTAATCTGAGAACTGATCTTTCGAATCCCTTTGAAGACTATAGGGCCAAAGGAAATATCCTCCGATCAAAATGAGAAAGAAGCTTTCTGAGAAACTTCTTTGTGATCTGTGAACTCATCTCACAGAGTTACACCTTTCCCCTCAAGAAGCCTTTCACTAAGACTGTTCTTGTGGAATTTGCAAAGTGATATTTGGATGTCCATGGAGGGCTATGGTGAAAAGGGAAATATCTTCAGATAAAAACTGGAAAGAAGCTTTCTGAGAGTTTGTTTTGTGTTGTGTGAATTCATCTCACAGAGTTACAGCATTCCCCTCCAGAAGCCGTTCACTAAGACTGTTCTTGTGGAATTTGCAAAAGGATATTTGGAAGCCCATAGAGGCCTATGGTGAAAAAGAAAATATCCTCAGATGAAAACTGGAAAGAAGCTTTCTGAGAAACTGCTTTGTGATGTGTGACTTCCACTCACTGAGTTACAGCTGTATTTCGTGGAGCTGTTTGCTAGCCTTATTTCTGTGGAATCTGAGAACTGATAATTCAGATCCCTTTGAAGACCACAGGGCCAAAGAAAATATTCTCCGATCAAAAGGAGAAAAAAGCTTTCTTAGAAACTTCTCTGTGATCTGTGAATTCATCTCACAGAATTACAGCTTTCCCCTCAAGAAGCCTTTCGCTAAGACTCTTCTTGTGGAATATTCAAATTGATATTTGGAAACCCATGAAGGGCTATTGTGAAAAGGGAAACATCCTCAGATAAAAACAGGAAAGAAGCTTTCTGAGAAACTGCTTTGGGTTCTGTGAATTCACCTCCCAGAGTTAGAGCTTTCCCCTCCAGAAGCCACTCGCTAAGACTGTTCATGTGGAATTTGCAAAGGGATATTTGGAAGCCCACAGAGGCCTATGGTGAAAAAGAAAATATCCTCCAATAAAAACTGGAAAGAAGCTTTCTGAGACACTGCTTTGTTTTCTGTGAATTCATCTAACAGAGTTACAGATTTGCCCTCCTGAAGCCGTTCGCTAAGACTGTTCTTGTGGAATTTAAAGGGATATTTGGAAGCCCATAGAGGCCTATGGTGAAAAAGAAAATATCCTCAGATGAAAACAGGAAAGAAGCTTTCTGAGAAACTGCTTTGTGATGTGTGACTTCCACTCACTGACTTACAGTTGTATTTCGTGGAGCTGTTTGCTAGCCTTATTTCTGTGGAATCTGAGAACTGATATTTTGGATCCCTTTGAAGGCTATAGGGCCAAAGGAAATATCCTCTGATCAAAATAAGAAAGGAGCTTTCTGAGAAACTACTTTGTGACATGTGAATTCAACTCACAGAGTTACAGCTTTCCCCTCAAGAAGCCTTTCGCTAAGACTGTTCTTGTGGAATTTGCAAAGTGATATTTGGAAGCCCTTGGAGAGCTATGGTTAAAAGGGAAATATCCTCAGATAAACCAGGAAAGAAGCTTTCTGAAAAACTGCTTCATGTTCTGTGAATTCATCTCAGAGAGTTACAGCTTTCCCCTCCAGAATCGATCCGCAAAGACTGTTCTTGTGGAATTCGCAAGGGGATATTTGGAAGGCCATAGAGGCCTATGGTGGAAAAAACAGTATCCTCAGATGAAAACTGGAAAGAAGATTTCTGAAATACTGCTTTGTGATGTGTGACTTCCAGTCACTGAGTTACAGCTGTATTTTATGGAGCTGTGTGGCAGCCTTATTTCTGTGAATTCTGAGAACTGATATTTTGGATCCCTTTGAAGGCCTCAGGGCCAAAGGAAATATCCTCCGATCAAAATGAGAAAGAAGCTTTCTGAGAAATTTCTTTGGGATCTCTGAATTCATCTCACAGAGTTACAGATTTCCCCTCAAAAGCTTTTCGCTAAGACTGTTCTTGTGGAATTTAAAAGTGATATTTGGAAGCCCATGGAGGGCTATGGTGAAAAGGGAAATATCCTCAGATTAAAACGGAAAGAAGCTTTCTGAGAAACTATTGGTGTTCTGTTAATTCATCTCCCAGAGTTACAGCTTTCCCCTCAAGAAGACTTTGGCTAAGACAGGTCTTGTGGAATTTGCAAAGTGATATTTCGAAGCCCATGGATGGCTATGGTGAAAAGGGAAATATCCTCAGATAAAAACTGGAAAGAAGCTTTCTGAGAAACTGTTTTGTGTTCTGTGAATTCATCTCACAGAGTTACAACTTTCCCCTGCAGAAGCCGTTCGCTAAGACTCTTCTTATGGAATTTGCAATGGGATATTTGAAATCCCATAGAGGCCTATGGTGAAAAAGGAAATATCCTGAGATGAAAACTGGAAAGAAACTTTCTGAGAAACTGCTTTGTGATGTGTGACTTCCACTTCTAGCATTATTTCTGTGGAATCTGAAAACTGATATTTCGGATCCCCTTTAAGATGATAGGGCCAAAGGAAACATCCTCCGGTCAAAATGAGAAAGAAGCTTTCTGAGAAATTTCTTTGTGATCTGCGAGTTCATCTCAAAGAGTTACAGCTTTCCCCTGAAAGCCTTTCGCGAAGACTGTTCCTGTGGAATTTGAAAGTGATATTTGGAAGCACATGGAGGGCTATGGTGAAAAGGGAAATATCCTCAGATAAAAACTGGAAAGAAGCTTTCTGAGAAACTGCTTTGAGTTCTGTGAATTCATCGCTGAGAGTTACAGCTTTCCCCTCCAGAAGCCGTTCGCTAAGACTGTTCTTGTGGAAATTGCAAAGGGATATTTGGAAGCCAATAGAGGCCTCTGGTGAAAATGAAAATATCCTCAGATGAAAACTGGAAAGAAGCTTTCTGAAATACTGCTTTGTGATGTGAGACTTCCACTCACTGAGTTACATCTGTATATTGTGGAGCTGTTTTCTCCCCTTGTTTCTGTGGAATATGAGAACTGATATTTTGGATCCCTTTGAAGACTATAGGGCTAAAGAAAATATCCTCCGATCAAAATGAGAAAGAAACTTTCTGAGAAACTTCTTTGTGATCTGTGAATTCATCTCACAGAGTTACAGCTTTCCCCTCAAGAAGCCTTTCGTTAAGACTGTTCTTGTGGAATTTCCAAAGTGATATTTGAAAGCCCATGGAGGGCTATGGTGAAAAAGGAAATATCCTCAGATAAAAACTTTAAAGAAGCTTTCTGAGAAACTGCTTTGTGTTCTGGGAATTCATCTTCCAGACTTACAGCTTTCCCCTCCAGAAGCCGTTCACTAAGACTGTTCTTGTGGAATTTACAAAGAGATATTTGGAAACCCATAGAGGCCTATGGTGAAAAAGAGAATATCCTCAGATGAAAACTGGAAAGAAGCTTTCTGAGAAACTGCTTTGTGATGTATGACTTCCACTCACTGAGTTACAGCTGTATTTCACGGAGCTGTTTGCTAGCCTTATTTCTGTGGAATCTGAGAACTGATATTTCGGATCCCTTGAAGACTAAAAGGCCAAGGAAATATCCTCTGATCAAAATGAGAAAGAAGCTATCTGAGAAACTTCGTGGTGATCTGTGAATTCATCTCACAGAGTTACAGCTTTTCCCGCAAGAAGCCTTTCGCTAAGACTGTTCTTGAGGAATTTGCAGAGTGATATTTAGAAGCCCATGGAGGGCTACGGTGAAAAGGGAAATATCCTCAGATAAAAACTGGAAAGAAGCTTTCTGAGAATCTGCTCTGTAATGTGTTACTTCCACTCACTGAGTTAAAGCTGTATGTCATAGAGCTGTTTGTTAGCCTTATTACTGTGGAATCTGAGAACTGATATTTTGGGTCCTTTTGAAGACTATAATGCTAAAGGAAATATCCTCCAATCAAAATGAGAAAGAAGCTTTCTGAGAAACTTCGTGGTGACCTATGAATTCATCTCACAGAGTTATAGCTTTTCCCTCAAGAAGCTTTTCGCTAAGACTGTTCTTCTGAAAATTCCAACGTGATATTTGGAAGCCCATAGAGGTCTACGGTGAAAAGGGAAATATCCTCAGATCAAAACTGGAAAGAAGCTTTCTGAGAAACTGCTTTGTGTTCTGTGAATTCATCTCCCAGAGTTACAGCTTTCCCCTCCAGAAGCCGTTCGTTAAGACTGTTCTTGTGGAATTTACAAAGGGATATATGGAAGCGCATAGAGGCCTATGGTGAAAAAGAAATTATCCTCAGATGAAAACTGGAAAGAAGCTTTCTGAGAAACTGCTTTGTGATGTGTGAATTAAACTCACTGAGATACAGCTGTATTTCGTGGAGCTGTGTGCTAGGCTTATTTCTGTCTAATCTGAGAACTGATATTTCGAATCCCTTTGAAGACTATAGGGCCAAAGGAAATATCCTCCGATCAAAATGAGAAAGAAGCTTTCTGAGAAACTTCTTTGTGATCTGTGAACTCATCTCACAGAGTTACACCTTTCCCCTCAAGAAGCCTTTCACTAAGACTGTTCTTGTGGAATTTGCAAAGTGATATTTGGATGTCCATGGAGGGCTATGGTGAAAAGGGAAATATCTTCAGATAAAAACTGGAAAGAAGCTTTCTGAGAGTTTGTTTTGTGTTGTGTGAATTCATCTCACAGAGTTACAGCATTCCCCTCCAGAAGCCGTTCACTAAGACTGTTCTTGTCTAATTTGCAAAAGGATATTTGGAAGCCCATAGAGGCCTATGGTGAAAAAGAAAATATCCTCAGATGAAAACTGGAAAGAAGCTTTCTGAGAAACTGCTTTGTGATGTGTGACTTCCACTCACTGAGTTACAGCTGTATTTCGTGGAGCTGTTTGCTAGCCTTATTTCTGTGGAATCTGAGAACTAATAATTCAGATCCCTTTGAAGACCACAGGGCCAAAGAAAATATTCTCCGATCAAAAGGAGAAAAAAGCTTTCTGAGAAACTTCTCTGTGATCTGTGAATTCATCTCACAGAATTACAGCTTTCCCCTCAAGAAGCCTTTCGCTAAGACTCTTCTTGTGGAATATTCAAAGTGATATTTGGAAGCCCATGAAGGGCTATTGTGAAAAGGGAAACATCCTCAGATAAAAACAGGAAAGAAACTTTCTGAGAAACTGCTTTGGGTTCTGTGAATTCACCTCCCAGAGTTAGAGCTTTCCCCTCCAGAAGCCACTCGCTAAGACTGTTCTTGTGGAATTTGCAAAGGGATATTTGGAAGCCCACAGACGCCTATGGTGAAAAAGAAAATATCCTCCAATAAAAACTGGAAAGAAGCTTTCTGAGACACTGCTTTGTTTTCTGTGAATTCATCTAACAGAGTTACAGATTCGCCCTCCTGAAGCCGTTCGCTAAGACTGTTCTTGTGGAATTTAAAGGGATATTTGGAAGCCCATAGAGGCCTATGGTGAAAAAGAAAATATCCTCAGATGAAAACAGGAAAGAAGCTTTCTGAGAAACTGCTTTTTGATGTGTGACTTCCACTCACTGACTGACAGTTGTATTTCGTGGAGCTCTTTGCTAGCCTTATTTCTGTGGAATCTGAGAACTGATATTTCGGATCCCTTTGAAGGCTATAGGGCCAAAGGAAATATCCTCTGATCAAAATAAGAAAGGAGCTTTCTGAGAAACTACTTTGTGACATGTGAATTCAACTCACAGAGTTACAGCTTTCCCCTCAAGAAGCCTTTCGCTAAGACTGTTCTTGTGGAATTTGCAAAGTGATATTTGGAAGCCCTTGGAGAGCTATCGTTAAAAGGGAAATATCCTCAGATAAACCAGGAAAGAAGCTTTCTGAAAAACTGCTTCATGTTCTGTGAATTCATCTCAGAGAGTTACAGCTTTCCCCTCCAGCATCGATCCGCAAAGACTGTTCTTGTGGAATTTGCAAGGGGATATTTGGAAGGCCATAGAGGCCTATGGTGGAAAAAACAGTATCCTCAGATGAAAACTGGAAAGAAGATTTCTGAAATACTGCTTTGTGATGTGTGACTTCCAGTCACTGAGTTACATCTGTATATTGTGGAGCTGTTTTCTCCCCTTGTTTCTGTGGAATATGAGAACTGATATTTCGGATCCCTTGGAAGACTATAGGGCCAAAGGAAATATCCTCCGATCAAAATGAGAAAGAAGCTTTCTGCGAAATTTCTTTGGGATCTCTGAATTCATCTCACAGAGTTACAGCTTTCCCCTCAAGAAGCCGTTCGCTAAGAATGTTCTTGTGGAATTTGCAAAGTAATGTTTGGAAGCCCATGAAGGGCTATGGTGAAAATGAAAATATCGTGAGATGAAAACTGGAAAGAAGCTTTCGGAGAAACTGCTTTGTGATGTGTGACTTCCACTCACTGAGTTACAGCTGTGTTTCGTGCAGCTGTTTGCTAGCCTTATTTCTGTGGAATCTGAGAACTGATATTTCGGATCCCTTGGAGGACAATAGGGCGAAAGGAAATATCCTCCGATCAAAATGAGAAAGAAGATTTCCGAGAAACTTCTTTGTGATCTGTGAATTCATCTCACAGAGTTACAGATTTCCCCTCAAGAAGCTTTTCGCTAAGACTGTTCTTGTGGAATTTAAAAGTGATATTTGGAAGCCCATGGAGGGCTATGGTGAAAAGGGAAATATCCTCAGATTAAAACTGGAAAGAAGCTTTCTGAGAAACTATTGGTGTTCTGTTAATTCATCTCCCAGAGTTACAGTTTTCCCCTCAAGAAGACTTTGGCTAAGACAGGTCTTGTGGAATTTGCAAAGTGATATTTCGAAGCCCATGGATGGCTATGGTGAAAAGGGAAATATCCTCAGATAAAAACTGGAAAGAAGCTTTCTGAGAAACTGTTTTGTGTTCTGTGAATTCATCTCGCAGAGTTACAACTTTCCCCTGCAGAAGCCGTTCGCTAAGACTCTTCTTATGGAATTTGCAATGGGATATTTGAAATCCCATAGAGGCCTATGGTGAAAAAGAAAATATCCTGAGATGAAAACTGGAAAGAAACTTTCTGAGAAACTGCTTTGTGATGTGAGACTTCCACTTCTAGCATTATTTCTGTGGAATCTGAAAACTGATATTTCGGATCCCCTTTAAGATTATAGGGCCAAAGGAAACATCCTCCGGTCAAAATGAGAAAGAAGCTTTCTGAGAAACTTCTTTGTGATCTGCGAGTTCATCTCAAAGACTTACAGCTTTCCCCTGAAAACCTTTCGCGAAGACTGTTCCTGTGGAATTTGAAAGTGATATTTGGAAGCACATGGAGGGCTATGGTGAAAAGGGAAATATCCTCAGATAAAAACTGGAAAGAAGCTTTCTGAGAAACTGCTTTGAGTTCTGTGAATTCATCGCTGAGAGTTACAGCTTTCCCCTCCAGAAGCCGTTCGCTAAGACTGTTCTTTTGGAAATTGCAAAGGGATATTTGGAAGCCAATAGAGGCCTCTGGTGAAAATGAAAATATCCTCAGATGAAAACTGGAAAGAAGCTTTCTGAAATACTGCTTTGTGATGTGAGACTTCCACTCACTGAGTTGCATCTGTATGTTGTGGAGCTGTTTTCTCCCCTTGTTTCTGTGGAATATGAGAACTGATATTTTGGATCCCTTTGAAGACTATAGGGCTAAAGAAAATATCCTCCGATCAAAATGAGAAAGAAACTTTCTGAGAAACTTCTTTGTGATCTGTGAATTCATCTCACAGAGTTACAGCTTTCCCCTCAAGAAGCCTTTCGTTAAGACTGTTCTTGTGGAATTTCGAAAGTGATATTTGAAAGCCCATGGAGGGCTATGGTGAAAAAGGAAATATCCTCAGATAAAAACTTTAAAGAAGCTTTCTGAGAAACTTCGTGGTGACCTATGAATTCATCTCACAGAGGTATAGCTTTTCCCTCAAGAAGCTTTTCGCTAAGACTTCTTCTGAAATTTCCAACGTGATATTTGGAAGCCCATAGAGGTCTACGGTGAAAAGGGAAATATCCTCAGATCAAAACTGGAAAGAAGCTTTCTGAGAAACTGCTTTGTGTTCTGTGAATTCATCTCCCAGAATTACAGCTTTCCCCTCCAGAAGCCGTTCGTTAAGACTGTTCTTGTGGAATTTACAAAGGGATATATGGAAGCGCATAGAGGCCTATGGTGAAAAAGAAATTATCCTCAGATGAAAACTGGAAAGAAGCTTTCTGAGAAACTGCTTTGTGATGTGTGAATTAAACTCACTGAGATACAGCTGTATTTCGTGGAGCTGTGTGCTAGGCTTATTTCTGTCTAATCTGAGAACTGATATTTCGAATCCCTTTGAAGACTATAGGGCCAAAGGAAATATCCTCCGATCAAAATGAGAAAGAAGCTTTCTGAGAAACTTCTTTGTGATCTGTGAACTCATCTCACAGAGTTACACCTTTCCCCTCAAGAAGCCTTTCACTAAGACTGTTCTTGTGGAATTTGTAAAGTGATATTTGGATGTCCATGGAGGGCTATGGTGAAAAGGGAAATATTTTCAGATAAAAACTGGAAAGAAGCTTTCTGAGAAACTGCTTTGTGTTCTGGGAATTCATCTCAGAGAGTTACAGCATTCCCCTCCAGAAGCCGTTCACTAAGACTGTTCTTGTGGAATTTGCAAAAGGATATTTGGAAGCCCATAGAGGCCTATGGTGAAAAAGAAAATATCCTCAGATGAAAACTGGAAAGAAGCTTTCTGAGAAACTGCTTTGTGATGTGTGACTTCCACTCAGTGAGTTACAGCTGTGTTTCGTGCAGCTGTTTGCTAGCCTTATTTTTGTGGAATCTGAGAACTGATATTTCGGATCCCGTGGAGGACAATAGGGCGAAAGAAAATATCCTCCGATCAAAATGAGAAAGAAGATTTCCGAGAAACTTCTTTGTGATCTGTGAATTCATCTCACAGAGTTACAGATTTCCCCTCAAGAAGCTTTTCGCTAAGACTGTTCTTGTGGAATTTAAAAGTGATATTTGGAAGCCCATGGAGGGCTATGGTGAAAAGTGAAATATCCTCAGATTAAAACTGGAAAGAAGCTTTCTGAAAAACTGCTTCATGTTCTGTGAATTCATGTCAGAGAGTTACAGCTTTCCCCTCCAGCATCGATCCGCAAAGACTGTTCTTGTGGAATTTGCAAGGTGATATTTGGAAGGCCATAGAGGCCTTTGGTGAAAAAAACAGTATCCTCAGATGAAAACTGGAAAGAAGATTTCTGAAATATTGCTTTTTGATGTGTGACTTCCAGTCACTGAGTTACAGCTGTATTTTGTGGAGCTGTTTGCTAGCCTTATTTCTGTGGAATCTGAGAACTGATATTTCGGATCCCTTGGAGGACAATAGGGTGAAAGGAAATATCCTCCAATCAAAATGAGAAAGAAGATTTCCGAGAAACTTCTTTGTGATCTGTGAATTCATCTCACAGAGTTACAGATTTCCCCTCAAGAAGCTTTTCGCTAAGACTGTTCTTGTGGAATTTAAAAGTGATATTTGGAAGCCCATGGAGGGCTATGGTGAAAAGGGAAATATCCTCAGATTAAAACTGGAAAGAAGCTTTCTGAGAAACTATTGGTGTTCTGTTAATTCATCTCCCAGAGTTACAGCTTTCCCCTCAAGAAGACTTTGGCTAAGACAGGTCTTGTGGAATTTGCAAAGTGATATTTCGAAGCCCATGGATGGCTATGGTGAAAAGGGAAATATCCTCAGATAAAAACTGGAAGGAAGCTTTCTGAGAAACTCTTTTGTGTTCTGTGAATTCATCTCGCAGAGTTACAACTTTCCCCTGCAGAAGCCGTTCGCTAAGACTCTTCTTATGGAATTTGCAATGGGATATTTGAAATCCCATAGAGGCCTATGGTGAAAAAGAAAATATCCTCAGATGAAAACTGGAGAGAAGCTTTCTCAGAAACTGCTCTGTGATGTGAGAATTCCACTCACTGAGTTACAGCTTTATTTCATGGTGCTGTTGGCTAGACTTATTTCTGTGGAATCTGAGAACAGATGTTCCGGATCCCTTTGAAGACTATAGGGCCAAAGGAAATATCCTCTGATCAAAATGAGAAAGAAGCTTTCTGAGAAACTTCTCTGTGATAAGTGAATTCATCTCACAGAATTACAGCTTTCCCCGCAAGAAGCCTTTCGCTAAGACTGCTCTTCTGGAATTTGCAAAGTGATATTTGGAAGCCCATGGAGGGCTATGGTGAAAGGGAAATATCCTCAGATACAGACTGGAAAGAAGCTTTCTGAGAAACCGCTTTGTGTACTGTGCATTCATCTCACAGTATTACAACTTTCCCCTGCAGAAACCGTTCGCTAAGACGGTTCTTGTGGAATTTGCGAAGGGATATTTGGAAGCCCTTAGAGCCCTATGGTGAAAAAGAAAATATCCTCACATGAAAACTGGAAAGAAGCTTTCTGAGAAACTGCTTTGTGGTGTGTGACTTCCACTCACTGAGTTACAGCTGTATTTCGTGGATCTGTGTGCTAGCCTTATTTCTGAGGAATCTGAGAGCTGATATTTCAGATCCCTTTGAAAACTACAGGCCAAAGGAAATATTCTCCGATTAAAATGAGAAAGAAGCTTTCTGAGAATCTTCTTTGTAATCTGTGAATTCACCTCACAGTGTTACAGCTTTCCTCTCAAGAAGCCTTTTGTGAAGACTGTTCTTTTGGAATTTTCAAAGTGATATTTGGAAGCCCATGGAGGGGTATGCTGAAAAGGGAAATTTCCTCAGATAAAAACTGGAAAGAAGCTTTCTGAGAAACTGCTTTGTGTTCTGTGAATTCATATCCCAGAGTTAGAGCTTTCCCCTCCAGAAGCCGTTCGCTAAGGCTGTTCTTGTGGAATTTGCAAAGGGATATTTGGAAGCCCATAGAGGTCAATGGTGAAAAAGAAAATATCCTCACATAAAATCTGGAAAGAAGCTTTCTGAGAAACTGCTTTGTGGTGTGTGACTTCCACTCACTTAGTTACAGCTGTATTTCGTGGAGACGTTTGCTAGCCTTATTTCTGTGGAATCTGAGAACTGATATTTCGGATCCCTTTGAAGACTCTAGGGCCAAAAGAAATATCCTCCGATCAAAATTAGAAAGAAGCTTTCTGAGAAACTACTTTGTGATCTATGAATTCATCTCACAGAGTTGCAGCTTTCCCCTCAAGAAGCCTTTCACTAAGACTGTTCTTGTGGAATTTGCAAAGTGATATTTGGAAGCCATGGAGGGCTATGGTGAAAAGGGAAATATTCTTAGATAAAAACTGGAAAGAAATTTTATGAAAAACGGCTTTGTGTTCTGTGAATTCATCTCCCAGAGTTACAGGTTTCCCCTCCAGAAGCCGTTTGGTAAGACTGTTTTTGTGGAGTTTGCAAAGGGATATTTGGAAGCCCATAGTGGCCTATGGTGAAAAAGAAAATATCCTCACAGGAAAACTGGAAAATAGTTTTTGAGAAACTGCTTTGTGATGTGTGACTTCCACTCACTGACTTACAGCTGTATTTTGTGGAGCTGTGTGCTAGCCTTATTTCTGTGGAATCTGAGAACTGATATTTCAGATCCCTTTGAAGTCTATAGGCCAAAGGAAATATCTTCCGATGAAAATGAGAAAGAAGTTTTCTGAGAAACTTCTTTGTGATCTGTGAATTCATCTCACAGAGTTACAGCTTTCCTCTCAAGAAGCCTTTCGCGAAGACTGTTCTTGTGGAATTTGCAAAGTGATAGTTGGAAGCCCATGGAGGGCTATGGTGAAAAGGGAAATATCCTCAGATAAAAACTGGAAAGAAGCTTTCTGAGAAACTGTTTTGTGTTCGGTGAATTCATCTCCCAGAGTTACACCGTTCACCTCCAGAGACCGTTCTCTAAGACTCTTCTTGTGGAATTAGCAAAAGACATTTGGAAGCCCTTAGAGGCCTAAGATGAAGAAGAAAATATCCTCAGATAAAAATTGGAAAGAAGTTTTCTGAGAAACTGCTTTGTGATGTGTGACTTCCACTCACTTAGTTACAGCTGTATTTCGTGGAGATGTTTGCTAGCCTTATTTCTGTGGAATCTGAAAACTGATATTTCAGATCCCTTTTAAGACTAACCCTAACCCTAACCCTAACCCTAACCCTAACCCTAACCCTAACCACGGCTCAAACCGGACCAGTACCAAACCATCTCAAACCGGACTCAAACCGGACCAGACCGGCTCAAACCAGTTTGGAACAGCTCTTACCAGACCAGACTGGCTCAACCAGATCAAAGCGGACCAGACCGGCTCAAACCGGATGAAAGCGGACCAGAATCGCACAAACCGGATCAAACCAGACCAGACCGGCTCAAGCTGGTTTCGACCCGCTCAAACCGGACCACAAGCAGACCGTCTCCATCCGGACTCAAACTGGACCAGACCGGATCAAACCGATGTTGACTGGCTCAAACCGGACTCAAACCGGCCCAGACCATCTCAAACCGGTTTGGACCAGCTCAAAATGGACCAGAACGGCTCAACCGGATCAAACCAGACCTGACCGGCTCAAACCGGATCAAACCGGACCAGACCGGCTCAGTCCGGACCAGACCGGCTAAAACCGGAACAAACCGTACCAGACCGGCTCAAACCGGTGTTGACCATCTCAAACTGGACCAGATCGGCTCAAACCAGATTTGACCGGCTCAAACCAGACCAGACCAGCTCAAATTGGCTAAAACCGGACCAGACCGTGTCAAACCGGTTTTGTCTGGCTAATACCGGACTCAAACCTGACCAGCATGTCTCAAACCAATTTTGACCGGCTCAAACCATACTGGACCGCCTCAAACCGGTTTTGACCAGCTCAAATTGGACTCAAACCGGACTTTACCAGCTCAAACCGGTTTTGACCGGCTCAAACCCGACCAGAGTGGCACAAACCGGATCAAACCTTACCGGACCGACTCAAACCGGTTTTGACAGGCTCAAACCCGACCAGACCGGCACAAACCGGATCAAACCTTACCGGACTGGCTCAAACTGGTTTTGACCGGGTCAAACCGGACGAGACCGGCTTAAACTGGGTCAAATTGGACCAGACCGGCTCTTAGACCATCTCAAACTGGTTTTGATCGGCTCAATTCGGACCAGACCGGCTCAAACCGGACCAGACCGGCTCATACCGGTGTTGACCATCTCAAACCAAACTCAAACTGGACCAGAGCGGCTCAAACCGGTTTTGTCCCGCTCAAACCAGACCAAACCGGCTCAACCGGATCAAACCGGACCAAACCGGCTTAAACCGGATCAAACCGGACCAGACTGGCTCAAACCGGTGTTGACCGGCTCACACCCGATCAGACTGGCTTAAACCAGACCAGACTGGCTCAATCCGGACCAGACCCGCTTAAACCGGATCAAACCGTACCAGGCCGGCTCTTAGACCAGCTCAAACCAGTTTTGACTGGCTCTAACCGGACTCAAAACGGACCAGGAATGCTAAAACTGGCTCAAACCGGACCAGACCGTCTCAAACCGGACTCAAACTGGACCAGACCGGCTCAAATCGGTCATGAGCAGCTCAAACCGGACTCAAACCAGACCAGACCGTCTCAAACTGGTGTTGACCAGCTCCAACCGGACTCAAACCGGACCAGACCGGCTCAAACCGGTTTTGACCGGCTCAAACCCGACCAGACCGGCTCTTATCGGATCAAAACGGACCAGACCGGCTCAAACTGGTTTTGACCGGTTCAAACAGGACTCATACCGCACCAGACCGTCTCAAACCGGTTTTGACCAACTCAAACTGGAGCAGACCAGCTGAAATCGGTTTTGACCGGCTCAAATCAGACACAAACCGGACCAGACCGGCTCAAACCGGCTCAAACTGATCCACACGGACTAAAACCGGATCAAACCGGACGAGACAGGCTCAAAACGGATCAATCCGGACCAAATCGGCTTGACCCGCTAAATCCGGTTTTGTCCGGCTCAAACCAGACTCAACCGATATTGAACGGCCAAACCAGGTCAAACCAGACCTGACCGGATCAAACCAGATCAAACCAGACCAGACCAGCTCAAACCGGTTTTTGACCGGCTCAAACTGGACCAGACTGGCTCAACCGGAACATACCGGACCAGACCGGCTTAAACCGGCTCAAACCGGACCAGACTGGCTCAAACAGGTCTCAAACCAGACCAGACCAGCTCAAAGCGGTGTTGACCGGTTCAAACCTGACTCAAACCGGACCAGACCGGCTCAAAGCGGTGTTGACCGGCTCAAACTGGACTCAAACTGGACCAGACCACCTCAAACCAGAGGAGATCGGCTCAACCGGATGAAACCGGACCAGACCGGCTTAAACCGGATCAAACCGGAGCAGACCGGCCCAAACCAGTTTCGACCGGCTGAAACCAGACCACACCGGCTCAAACCGGTTTTGACTGGTTTAAATCGGACCAGACCGGCACAAACAGGTTTTGACCGGATTAAACCAAACTCAAACCAGACCAGACCAACTCAAACAGGTTTTGACCGGCTGAAATCCGAACAGACTGGCTGAAACTGGACCAGAACAACCCAAACCGGTTTTGACCGGCTGAAACTGGACCCAAACTGGACCAGACCGTCTCAAACCTGTGTTGACCGGCTCATACCAGACTCAAACCGGACCAGACCGGCTCAAACCGGTTATGAACTGATACTTTGGATCCCTTTGAAGACTATAGGGCCAAAGGAAATATCCTCCAATCAAAATGAGAAAGAAGCTTTTTGAGAAACTACTTTGTGATCTGTGAATTCATCTCACAGAGTTACAGCTTTCTCCTCAAGAAGCCTTTCACTAAGACTGTTCTTGTGGAATTTGCAAAGTGATATTTGGAAGCCCATGGAGGGCTATGGTGAAAAGGGAAATATCTTCAGATAAAAACTGGAAAGAAGCTTTCTGAGAAACTGCTTTGTGTTCTGGGAATTCATCTCAGAGAGTTACAGCTTTCCCCTCCAGAAGCCGTTCACTAAGACTGTTCTTGTGGAATTTGCAAAGAGATATTTGGAAGCCCATAGAGGCCTATGGTGAAAAAGAAAATATCCTCAAATGAAAACTGGAAAGAAGCTTTCTGAGAAACTGCTTTGTGATATATGACTTCCACTCACTGAGTTACAGCTGTATTTTGTGGAGCTGTTTGCTAGCCTTATTTCTGTGGAATCTGAGAACTGATATTTTGGATCCCTTTGAAGACTATAAGGCCAAGGAAATATCCTCTGATCAAAATGAGCAAGAATCTATCTGAGAAACTTCGTGGTGATCTGTGAATTCATCTCACAGACTTACAGCTTTTCCCGCCAGAAGCCTTTCGCTAAGACTGCTCTTGAGGAATTTGGAAAGTGATATTTAGAAGCCCATGGAGGGCTACGGTGATAAGGGAAATATCCTCAGATAAAAACTGGGAAGAAGCTTTCTGAGAAACTGCTTTGTGATGTGTGACTTCCCCTCACTGAGTTATAGCTGTATTTCGAGGAGCTGTGTGCTAGCCTTATTTCTGTGGAATCTGAGAACTGATATTTTGGATCCCTTTGAAGACTATAGGGCCAAAGGAAATATCCTCTGATCAAAAGGAGAAAGAAGGTTTCTGAGAAACTTCTTTGTGATCTGTGAACTCATCTCACAGAGTTACAGCTTTCCCCTCAAGAAACCATTCGCTAAGACTGTTTTTGTGGTATATGCAAAGTGATATTTGGAAGCCCATGGAGGGCTATGGTGAAAAGGGAAATATCCTCAGATTAAAACTGGAAAGAAGCTTTCTGAGAAACTATTGGTGTTCTGTTAATTCATCTCCCAGAGTTACATCTTTCTCCTCAAGAAGACTTTGGCTAAGACAGGTCTTGTGGAATTTGCAAAGTGATATTTCGAAGCCCATGGATGGCTATGGTGAAAAGGGAAATATCGTCAGATAAAAAATTGGAAAGAAGCTTTCTGAGAAACTGTTTTGTGTTCTGTGAATTCATCTCGCAGAGTTACAACTTTCCCCTGCAGAAGCCGTTCGCTAAGACTCTTCTTATGGAATTTGCAATGGGATATTTGAAATCCCATAGAGGCCTATGGTGAAAAAGAAAATATCCTGAGATGAAAACTGGAAAGAAACTTTCTGAGAAACTGCTTTGTGATGTGTGACTTCCACTTCTAGCATTATTTCTGTGGAATCTGAAAACTGATATTTTGGATCCCCTTTAAGATTATAGGGCCAAAGGAAACATCCTCTGGTCAAAATGAGAAAGAAGCTTTCTGAGAAACTTCTTTGTGTTCTGCGAGTTCATCTCACAGAGTTACAGCTTTCCCCTGAAAGCCTTTCGCGAAGACTGTTCCTGTGGAATTTGAAAGTGATATTTGGAAGCACATGGAGGGCTATGGTGAAAAGGGAAATATCCTCAGATAAAAACTGGAAAGAAGCTTTCTGAGAAACTGCTTTGTGATGTGTGACTTCCACTCACTGAGTTACAGCTGTATTTCGTGGATCTGTGTGCTAGCCTTATTTCTGAGAAATCTGAGAACTGATATTTCAGATCCCTTTGAAAACTACAGGCCAAAGGAAATATTATCCGATTAAAATGAGAAAGAAGCTTTCTGAGAAACTTCTTTGTAATCTGTGAATTCACCTCACAGAGTTACAGATTTCCTCTCAAGAAGCCTTTCGCGAAGACTGTTCTTGTGGAATTTACAAAGTGATATTTGGAAGCCCATGGAAGGGTATGCTGAAAAGGGAAATTTCCTCAGATAAAAACTGGAAAGAAGCTTTCTGAGAAACTGCTTTGTGTTCTGTGAATTCATATCCCAGAGTTAGAGCTTTCCCCTCCAGAAGCCGTTCGCTAAGGCTGTTCTTGTGGAATTTGCAAAGGGATATTTGGAAGCCCATAGAGGTCAATGGTGAAAAAGAAAATATCCTCACATAAAATCTGGAAAGAAGCTTTCTGAGAAACTGCTTTGTGGTGTGTGACTTCCACTCACTTTGTTACAGCTGTATTTCGTGGAGACTTTTGCTAGCCTTATTTCTGTGGAATCTGAGAACTGATATTTCGGATCCCTTTGAAGACTGTAGGGCCAAAAGAAATATCCTCCAATCAAAATGAGAAAGATGCTTTCTGAGAAACTACTTTGTGATCTATGAATTCATCTCACAGAGTTGCAGCTTTCCCCTCAAGAAGCCTTTCACTCAGACTGTTCTTGTGGAATTTGCAAAGTGATATTTGGAAGCCATGGAGGGCTATGGTGAAAAGGGAAATATTCTTAGATAAAAACTGGAAAGAAATTTTATGAAAAACGACTTTGTGTTCTGTAAACTCATCTCCCAGAGTTACAGGTTTCCCCTCCAGAAGCCGTTTGCTAAGACTGTTTTTGTGGAGTTTGCAAAGGGATATTTGGAAGCCTATAGTGGCCTATGGTGAAAAAGAAAATATCCCCACAGGAAAACTGGAAAATAGCTTTTTGAGAAACAGCTTTGTGATGTGTGACTTCCACTCACTGACTTACAGCTGTATTTTGTGGAGCTGTGTGCTAGCCTTATTTCTGTGGAATCTGAGAACTGATATTTCGGATCCCTTTGAAGACTATATGCCAAAGGAAATATCTTCCGATGAAAATGAGAAAGAAGTTTTCTGAGAAACTTCTTTGTGATCTGTGAATTCATCTCACAGAGTTACAGCTTTCCTCTCAAGAAGCCCTTCGCGAAGACTGTTCTTGTGGAATTTGCAAAGTGATAGTTGGAATCCCATGGAGGGCTATGGTGAAAAGGGAAATATCCTCAGATAAAAACTGGAAAGAATTTTCTGAGAAACTGTTTTGTGTTCTGTGAATTCATCTCCCAGACTTACACCTTTCACCTCCAGAGACCGTTCTCTAAGACTCTTCTTGTGGAATTAGCAAAATACATTTGGAAGCCCTCAGAGGCCTAAGGTGAAAAGGAAAATATCCTCAGATAAAAACTGGAAAGAAGCTTTCTGAGAAACTGCTCTGTGATGTGTGACTTCCACTCACTTAGTTACAGCTGTATTTCGTGGAGATGTTTGCTAGCCTTATTTCTGTGGAATCTGAAAACTGATATTTCAGATCCCTTTGAAGGCTAACCCTAACCCTAACCCTAACCCTAACCCCGGCTCAAACCGGACCAGTACCAAACCATCTCAAACCGGACTCAAACCGGACCAGACCGGCTCAAACTGGTTTGGACCAGCTCTTACCAGACCAGACTGGCTCAACCAGATCAAAGCAGACCAGACCAGCTCAAACCGGATGAAAGCGGACCAGAATCGCTTAAACTGGATCAAACCGGACCAGACCGGCTCAAGCTGGTTTTGACCCGCTCAAACTGGACCACAAGCAGACCGTCTCCATCCGGACTCAAACCGGACCAGACCGGATCAAACCGATGTTGACTGGCTCAAACCGGACTCAAACCGGCCCAGACCATCTCAAACTGGTTTGGACCGGCTCAGAATGGACCAGAACGGCTCAACCGGATCAAACCAGACCTGACCGGCTCAAACCGGATCAAATCAGTCCAGACCGGCTCAGTCAGGACCAGACCGGCTAAAACTGGAACAAACCGGACCAGACCGGCTCAAACCAGTGTTGACCGGCTCAAACTGGACCAGATCGGCTCAAACCAGATTTGACCGGCTCAAACCAAACCAGACCAGCTCAAATTGGCTAAAACCGGACCAGACCGGGTCAAACCGGTTTTGTCCGGCTAAAACCGGACTCAAACCTGACCAGCACGTCTCAAACCAATTTTGACCGGCTCAAACCATACTGGACCGCCTCAAACCGGATTTGACCGGCTCAAATTGGACTCAAACCGGACTATACCGGCTCAAACCGGTTTTCTCCGGCTCAAACCCGACCAGAGTGGCCCAAACCGGATCAAACCTTACCGGACCAGCTCAAACTGGTTTTCAGCAGCTCAAACCGGACGAGACCGGTTTAAAACCGGATCAAATTGGACCAGACGGGCTCTTAGACCATCTCAAACTGGTTTTGATCGGCTCAATTCGGACCAGACCGGCTCATACCAGTGTTGACCGTCTCAAACCGAACTCAAACTGGACCAGAGTGGCTCAAACCGGTTTTGACTCACTCAAACCAGACCAAACCAGCTCAACCGGATCAAACTGGACCAAACCGGCTTAAACCGGATCAAACCGGACCAGACTGGCTCAAACCGTTGTTGACCGGCTCAAACCCGACCAGACTGGCTTAAACCGGACCAGACTGGCTCAATCCGGACCAGACCCGCTTAAACCGGATCAAACCGTACCAGACCGGCTCTTAGACCATCTCAAACCTGTTTTGAACGGCTCTAACCGGACTCAAAACGGAGCAGGAAAGCTAAAACCGGCTCAAACCGGACCAGACCGGCTCAAACCGGACACAAACTGGACCAGACCGGCTCAAACGGGTCATGACCAGCTCCAACCGGACTCAAACCGGACCAGACCATCTCAAACTGGTGTTGACCGGCTCCAACAGGACTCAAACCGGACCAGACCGGCTCAAACCGGTTTTGACCTGCTCAAACCCGACCAGACCGGCTCTAATCGGATCCAAACGGACCAGACCGGCTCAAACTGATTTTGACCAGTTCAAACAGGACTCAAACCGCACCAGACCATCTCAAACCGGTTTTGACCAACTCAAACTGGAGCAGACCAGCTGAAATCGGTTTTGACCGGCTCAAATCAGACACAAACCGGACAAGACTGGCTCAAGCCGGCTCAAACTGGACCACACGGACTAAAACCGGATCAAACTGGACGAGACCAGCTCAAAACGGATCAATCCGGACCAGATTGGCTAGACCCGCTAAATCCGGTTTTGTCCGGCTCAAACCGGACTCAAACCGATATTGAACAGCTCAAACTAGCTCAGTAGTCCTTACTCAGGCGAGAGCACACTCAGGGGAGTGTGCACCCAGGGGAGTGCACACTCAGGGGTGTGCACACTCAGGGGAGTGCACACCCTGGGGAAGGAACACTCAGGGGTGTGCGCACCCAGGAGAGTGCACACTCAGGGGTGTCTTCACCCAGGGGAGTGCACAATCAAGGGAGTGCGCACTCAGGGGAGTGCACACTCAGGGGAGTGCACACTCAGGGGAGTGCACACTCAGGGAAGTCCTCACTCAGGAGAGTGCGAACTCAGAGCAGTGAACACACAGAGGAGGGCTCACCCAAAGGAGTCATCACTCAAGCAAGTGCCCCGACAGGAGAGCGCTCACTCATGGGATTTCACACTCAGGGGAGCCTCACTCAGGCGAGTTCACACTCAGGGGAGTGCACACACAGGGGTGTCTTCCCACAGGCGAGTGCACACTCAGGGGTGTGTGCACTCAGGGGAGAGCACACTCAGGGGAGTGTACACTCAGGGGAGTGCTCATTCAGTGGAGTGCACACTCAGGGGAGTCCTCACACAGGCGAGTTCACACTCAGGCGAGTGCACACTCTGGGGTGTCCTCACCCAGTGGAGTGCACACAGAGAGGAGTTCGCACTCAGGGAAGTGCTCACTCAGGGGAGCGCACACTCAGGGGAGCGCTCACTCAGGGGAGTGCACACTCAGGGTAGCGCGCACTCAGGTGAGTGCACACTCGGTGGCATCATCACTCAGGAGAGTGTGAACTAACAGGAGTGCACACTCCGGGGAGTGCTCTCACAGGGGAGTGCACTCTCAGGGGTGTCCTCACTCAGGTGAGTGTACACTCAGGGGAGTTCACACTCAGGGGAGCTCTCACTCAGGGGAGTGCACACTCAGGGGAGCGCACACTCAGGAGAGCGCACACTCAGGGGAGTGCACACCAGGAGAGTCCTCACTCAGGGGAGTGCAAACTCAGAGGAGTGCACATTCAGAGGAGTGCTAACTCAGGGGAGTGCACACTCAGAGGTGTCCTCACTCAGGTGCGTGCACACTCAGGGGAGTGCGCACTCAGGGGCATGCACACTCAAGTGAGCATACACTCAGGGGAGTTCACACTCAAGGGAGTCCTCTCTCAGGCGAGTTCACACTCATGGGTGTGCACACTCAGTAGTCCTCAGTCAGGCGAGTGCACACTGAGGGGAGTGCCCACTCAGGGGTGCGCTCACCCAGGGAAGTGCACACTCCAGGGAACGCACACTCTGGGGAGCACACACTCAGGGGACTTCACACTCAGCCGGTTCCTCACTTAGGATAGTGCGAACTCAGAGAAGTGCACACTCAGGGGAGTGCTCATTCAGACGACGGCACACTCAGGGGAGTGCACACACAGGGAGGTGCTCACAAAGCAGAGTGCCCACTCAGGTGAGCGCTCACTCAGGGGAGTGCACACTCAAGGGATCAAACCATACCAGACCGGCTCAACCGGTTTTGACCGGCTCAAACGGGAGCAGACCAGCTGAAACTGGTTAGGATCGGCTCAAACCACTCCAGACCACCTCAACCAGTTCAAACCGGACCAGACCGGATTAAACCGTTGTTGACAGGCTCCAACCGGGTCAGACAGGCTCAAACCGGATCAGACTGGCTCAAACAGGTTCAAACCAGACCAGACCAGCTTAAACCGGATTAATCCGTACCAGACCGGCTCAAAACGGTTTTGACCACCTCAAATCGGACCAGACAGGCACTAACCGGTTTTGACTGGTTCAAACCGCACTCAAACCGGACCCGACTTGCTCAAACCAGCTTTGACCAGCCAAAACCCGACCAGACCGGCTGAAACCGGATCAGACCGACTCTAACCGGTGTTGACCAGCTCTAAGCAGACTAGACCGGCTCTAACCAGTTATGACCAGCTCAAAGCGCACTCAAACCGGAGCAGACCGTCTCAAACTGGTGTTGTCCGGCTCAAACCGGACTCATACCGGACCATACCGGCTCAAACCGGTTTTGAACGGCTCAAACCAGACCAGACCGGCTGAACCCGGACGAGACCGGCTCAAACCGGTTTGGACCGGCTCAAACCAGACCAGATTGGCTCAACCAGATCAAAGTGGACCAGACCGACTCAAACCGGATCAAACCGAACCAGAACCACTGAAACCGGATCAAACCGGACCAGACCGGCTCAAACCGGTTTTAACTGGCTCAAACCCGAACAGACCGGCTGAATTGGGATGAGACCGCTTCAAACTGGTTTTGACCGGGTCAAATCAGACCAGACCGGCACAAACCGGTTTTGACCGACTCCAACCTGACCAGACCGGCTGAAACCGGACGAGACCAGATGAAACCGGTTTTGACCGAGTCAACCCCGACCAGACCAACTAAAATCGGACCAGACTGGCTCAGAACACTTTTCACCAGCTGAAACCGAACCAGACCGGCTGAACCGGATCAAACTGGACCAGACCGGCTTATACCGGTTTAATCCGGACCAGACCAGCTCTTAGACCGTCTCAAACCGGTTTTGATCCGCTCAAAACGGACCAGAACGGCTCAAACCCGTTTTGACCTGCTCAAACCAGACCAGACCAGCTCAAACCGGACTCAAACCAGACCAGACCAGCTCAAACCGGCTTTGACCGGGTCAAACCTGAACAGAACGGCTCAACCGGATCAAACCGGACCAGACCGGATTCAACCGGATCAACCGGACCACACCGGCTCAAACCGGTTTTGAACGGCTCAAAGTGGAGTAGACCGGCTCTAACCGCTTATGACCGGCTCAAACCGCTCTCAAACCGGACCAGACCATCTCAAACTGGTATTGTCCGGCTCAAACCGGACTCAAACCGGACCAGACCGGCTCAAACCGGTTTTGACCGGCTCATACCGGACTCAAACCAGACCAGACCGTCTCAAACCCGTTTTGACCGGCTCAAACCCGACCAGACCAGCTGAAACCGGACGAGACCGTCTCAAACCGCTTTGGACCGGCTCAAACCAGACCGGACTGGCTCAACCAGATCAAAGCGGACCATACCGGCTCAAACCGGATCAAACTGGACCAGAACCGCTGAAACCGGATCAAACCGGACAAGACCGGCTCCAACCAGTTTTCAACGGCTCAAACCAGACCATACCGGCTCAACCGAATCAAACCGGACCAGACTGGCTTAAACCGCATCAAACCGGACCAGATCGGCTCAAACCGGTTTTGACTGTCTCAAAGCCGACCAGACCGGCTGAAACCGGAGGAGACCGGCTCAAACCGGTTTGGACTGGCTCAAACCAGACCAGACTGGATCAACCAGATCAAAGTGGACCAGATCGGCTCAAACCAGATCAAACCGGACCAGAACTGCTCAAACCGGATCAAACCGGACCAGACCGGCTGAAACCGGTTTTATCCCGCTCAAACCCGACCAGACCAGCTGAATTGGGACGAGACCACCTCAAACCGGTTTTAACCGGGTTAAATCAGACCAGACCAGCACAAACCGGTTTTGACCAGCTCAAACCCGACCAGACCATCTGAAACCGGACCAGACAGGCTCAAACTGGATTTGACCGGCTCAAACCCTACCAGACTGGCTAAAACCGGACCAGACCCGTTCAAACCGGTCTCAAGACCGGTTCATACCGGACTCAAACCGGAACAGACCATCTCAAACCCGTTTTGAACGGCTCAAACCCGACCAGACCGGCTGAAACGGGTATGGACCGGCTCAAACCAGACCAGACTGGCTCAACCAGATCAAAGGCTTCCATACCGGCTCAAACCGGATCAAACCCAACTAGAACAGCTGAAACCAGATTAAATCGGACCTGACTGGCTCCAACCGGTTATAACTGGCTCAAACCCGACCAGACCGGCTGAAACGGGACGAGAGCGCCTCAAACCGGTTTTGACCGACTCAAACCCGTCCAGACCAGATAAAACCGGACCAGACCGGCTCAAACCGTTGTTGACCAGCTCAAACTGGACTCAAACCGGACCAGACCGGCTCAAACCGGTTTTGAACGGCTCAAACCAGACCATACCATCTCAATCGAATCAAACCGGACCAGACCGGCTTACAACGGATCAAACCGGACCAGACAGGCTCAAACCGGTTTTGACCGGCTCAAATCGGACGAGAGGAGCACAAACCGAATTTGACCAGCTCAAACCAGACTCAAACAGTACCACACCGGCTCAAACCGATTTTGACCAGCTGAAACCCAACCAGACAGGCTGTAACTGGACGAGACCGCCTCAAACTGGTTTTGACTGACTCAAACCCGTCCAAACCGGCTAAAACCGGACCAGACCCGTCCAAACCGGTCTCAAGACTTGTTCATACCGGACTCAAACCGGACCAGACCGTCTCAAACCCGTTTTGAACGGCTCAAACCCGACCAGACCGGCTGAAACCGGTTTGGACCGGCTCAAACCAGACCAGACTGGCTCAAGCAGATCAAAGGCTTCCATACCGGCTCAAACCAGATCAAACCCAACTAGAACCGCTGAAACCGGATGAAACCGGACCAGACTGGCTCCAACCGGTTATAACCGGCTCAAACCCAACCAGACCGGCTGAAACGGGACGAGAGTGCCTCAAACCGGTTTTGACCGACTCAAATCCATCCAGACCGGCTAAAACCGGACCAGACCGGCTCAAACCGTTGTTGACCAGCTCAAACCGGAAACAAACCGGACCAGACCGGCTCAAACCGGTTTTGAACGGCTCAAACCAGACCATACCATCTCAAACGAATCAAACTGGACCAGACCGGCTTACACCTAATCAAACCGGACCAGACAGGCTCAAACCGGTTTTGACCGGCTCAAATCGGACGAGAGGAGCACAAACCGAATTTGACCAGCTCAAACCAGACTCAAACAGGACCACACTGGCTCAAACCAATTTTGACCGGCTCAAACCTGACGAGACCGGCTGAAACTGGACGAGACCACCTGACACCGGATTTGACTGACTCAAACCCGTCCAAACCGGCTAAAACCGGACCAGACCCGTCCAAACCGGTCTCAAGACAGGTTCATACCGGACTCAAACCGGACCAGACCGTCTCAAACCCGTTTTGAACGGCTCAAACCCGACCACACAGGCTGAAACCGGTTTGGACCGGCTCAAACCAGACCAGACTGGCTCAAGCAGATCAAAGGCTTCCATACCGGCTCAAACCAGATCAAACCCAACTAGAACCGCTGAAACCGGATCAAACCGGACCAGACTGGCTCCAACCGGTTATAACCGGCTCAAACCCAACCAGACCGGCTGAAACGGGATGAGAGTGCCTCAAACTGGTTTTGACCAACTCAAACCCATCCAGACCGGCTAAAACCGGACCAGACCAGCTCAAAACGTTGTTGACCAGCTCAAACCGGAATCAAACGGGACCAGACCGGCTCAAACCGGTTTTGAACGGCTCAAACCAGACCATACCGTCTCAAACGAATCAAACCGGACCAGACCGGCTTACAACGGATCAAACCGGACCAGACAGGCTCAAACCGGTTTTGACCGGCTCAAATCAGACGAGAGGAGCACAAACCGAATTTGACCAGCTCAAACCAGACTCAAACAGGACCACACCGGCTCAAACCGATTTTGACCGGCTCAAACCCGACCAGACCGGCTGAAACTGGACGAGACCACCTCAAACCGGTTTTGACTGACTCAAACCCGTCCAAACCGGCTAAAACCGGACCAGACCCGTTCAAACCGGTCTCAAGACCGGTTCATACCGGACTCAAACCGGACCAGACCGTCTCAAACCCGTTTTGAACGGCTCAAACCCGACCAGACAGGCTGAAACTGGTTTGGACCGGCTCAAACCAGACCAGACTGGCTCAACCAGATCAAAGGCTTCCATACCGGCTCAAACCGGATCAAACCCAAATAGAACCGCTGAAACCGGATCAAACCGGACCAGACTGGATCCAACCGGTTTTAACCAGCTCAAACCCGACCAGACCGGCTGAAACCGGACCAGACCGGCTCGAACTGCTTTGACCGGCTCGAAGCGGACTAGACTGGCTCTAACCGGTTATGACCGGCTCAAACCGCACTCAAACCAGACGAGACCCTCTCAAACTGGTGTTGTCCGGCTCAAACCAGACTCAAACCGGACCAGACGGGATCAAACCTGTTTTGACCGGCTCAAACCGGACTCAAACCGGAGCAGACCGTCTCAAACCCGTTTTGACCGCCTCAAAACCGACCAGACCGGCTGAAACGGGACGAGACCGGCTCAAACCGGTTTGGACAGGCTCAAACCAGACCAGACTGGCTAAAACCGGACCAGACCGGCTCAAACCGGTTTTGACCACCTCAAAGCGGACTAGACCGGCTCTCACCGGTTATGACCGGCTCAAACCGCACTCAAACCGGACCAGACCGTCTCAAACTGGTGTTGTCTGGCTCAAAACGCACTCAAACAGGACCAGACCGGCTCAAACCCGTATTGACCAGCTCAAACCGAATCAGACCATCTCAAACCTGACTCAAACCGGACCAGACCAGCTCAAACCGGCTTTGACCGGGTCAAACCTGAACAGACCAGCTCACCCGGATCTAACCGGACCAGAACGGCTTTAACCGGATCAAACCAGACCAGACCGGCTCAAACCAGGGTTGACCGGCTCAAACCCGACCAGACTGGCTTAAACCAAACCAGACTGGCTCAAAGACGGTTTTTACCGGCTCAAACCAGACTCACACGGTACCAGAACGACTCAAACCGGGTTAGACTGGCTCAAACTGGAACAGACCAGCTCAAACCAAATCAAACCGGACGAGACCGGCTCAAACCGGTTTTGACTGGCTCCAATCGGACTCAAACCGGACCAGACCGGCTATAAACGGATCTAACCAGACCAGACCCGCTCAAATCAGGGTTGACCGGCTCAAACCTGACCAGACTGGCTTAAACCGGACCAGACTGGCTTAAACCGGACCATACTGGCTCAAACAGGGTTTGACCGGATCAAACTGGACTCAAACGGGAACAGAACGGCTCAAACCGGGTTAGACTGGCTCAAAGCGGACCAGACTGGCTGAAACTGGACGAGACCGCCTCAAAACGGTTTTGACCGACTCAAACCCGTCCAGACCGGCTAAAACCGGACCACACCGGCTCAAAGCGTTTTTGACCGGCTCAAAGTGGACTAGACCGGCTCTAACTGGTTATGACCGGCTCAAACCACACTCAAACCAGACCAGACCGTCTCAAACTGGTATTGTCCGGCTCAAACCGGTTTTGACCGGCTCATACCGGACTCAAACCAGACCAGACCGTCTCAAACACGTTTTGACCGGCTCAAACACGACCAGACCAGCTGAAACCGGACGAGACCGTCTCAAACCGCTTTGGACCGGCTCAAACCAGACCAGACTGGCTCAACCAGATCAAAGCGGACCATACCGGCTCAAACCGGATCAAACCGAACCAGAACCGCTGAAACCGGATCAAACCGGACAAGACCGGCTCCCACCGGTTTTCAACAGCTCAATCCAGACCATACCGGCTCAACCGAATCAAACCGGACCAGACCGGCTTAAACCGCATCAAACTGGACAAGATCGGCTCAAACCGGTTTTGACTGTCTCAAAGCCGACCAGACCGGCTGAAACCGGACGAGACTGGCTCAAACTGGTTTGGACTGGCTCAAACCAGACCAGACTGGATCAACCAGATCAAAGCGAACCAGATCAGCTCAAACCGGATCAAACCGGACCAGAACCGCTCAAACCGGATCAAACCAGACCAGACCGGCTGAAACCGGTTTTCTCCCGCTCAAACCCAACCAGACCGGCTGAGATGGGATGAGACTGCCTCAAACCGGTTTTGACCATGTCAAATCAGACCAGACCAGCACAAACTGGTTTTGACCAGCTCAAACCCGACCAGACGGTCTGAAAGTGGACCAGACAGGCTCAAACCGGTTTTGACCGGCTCAAACCCTACCAGACTGGCTAAAACCGGACCAGACCCGTTCAAACCTGTCTCAAGACCGGTTCATACCGGACTCAAACCGAACCAGACCGTCTCAAACTCGTTTTGAACGGCTCAAACCCGACCAGACGGGCTGAAACCGGACGAGACCAGCTCAAACAGGTTTGGACCAGCTCTAAACAGACCAGACTGGCTCAACCAGATCAAAGCGGACCAGACAGAATCAAATCGGATCAAACTGGACCAGATCGGCCCTTAGACAGTCTCAAACCGGTTTTGATCGGCTCAATATGGACCAGAACGGCTCAAACCTGTTTTGACCGGCTCAAACCGGACCAGACCATCTCAAACCCGTTTTGACTGGGTCAAACCACAACAGACCGGCTCAACCGCATCAAAACGGACCAGACCGGCTTTAACCGGATCAAACCGGACCAGACCGGCTCAAACCAGGGTTCAATGGCTCAAACCCGACCAGACTGGCTTAAACAAAACCAGACTGGCTCAAACAGGGTATTTACCGGCTCAAACCGGACTCAAACCGGACCAGAACGGCTCAAACCGGGTTAGACTGGTTCAAACAGGACGAGACCAGCTCAAACAAAATCAAACCGGACCAGACTGGCCCTTAGACTGGATCAAACCGGAGCACACCGGCTCCAACCTGTTTTGACTGGCTCAAATCAGATTCAAACCAGACCCGACCGGCTCAAACCGGTGTTGACCGGCTCAAACTGGACTCAAACCGGACCAGACCGGCTCAAACCGGTTTTACCGGCTCGAACCAGACTCAAACCGGACCAGAACGGCTCAAACCGGACCAGACAGTCTCAAAGGGGATCAAAACGGACGAGCCGAACTCAAACCGGATTTGAACAGCTGAAACCGGACCAGACCAGCTCTAACCGGACTGAAATCGGA
Source organism: Chlorocebus sabaeus (assembly GCF_047675955.1). Taxonomy (NCBI): domain Eukaryota; kingdom Metazoa; phylum Chordata; class Mammalia; order Primates; family Cercopithecidae; genus Chlorocebus; species Chlorocebus sabaeus. Next base: position 361,812 of record NW_027327603.1, read on the forward strand.
CCAGACCGGCTGAAAACGGTTTTGACCTGCTGAAATCGGACCAGACCGCATCAAACCGGATCAAACCGGACCAGACCAGCTCAAGCGGGATTTGACCAGCTCACAAAAGCACAGACCAGCTCTACCGCATCAAACCGGACCAGAAGGGCTCAAACTGGCTCAAATCGCACCAGACCGGCTCAAAAAGGATTTGACCAGCTTACACCGGACCAGACCGGCTCAAACCGGTTTTGACCCGCTCAAATTGAACTCAAACCAGAACAGAACGGCTCAAAACGGTTTTGACCAGCTCAAACCGGACCAGACAGACTCAAACCAGATCACACCGGAACAGACTGGCCCTTACAAACCGGACCAGACTGGCCCTTAGACAGTCTCAAACTGGTTTTGATCGGCTCAATACGGACCATGATGACTCAAACCTGTTTTGACCGGCTCAAACCAGACCAGACCATCTCAAACCGGACTCAAACCACACCAGACCTGCTCAAGCCGGTTTTGACCTGCTCAAAATGGACACAATCCGGAAAAGACCGGCTCAAACCGAATGAAAGCGGACCAGACCGGCTCTGAGACCGACTCAAACCAGACCAGACCGGCTCAGACCGGTTTTGACCTGCTCAAAACGGACACAATCCGGAACAGACCGGCTCAAACCGAATGAAAGAGGACCAGACAGGCTCTGAGACAGACTCGACCAGACCAGACCGGCTCAAACCGGTTTTCACCGGCTCAAATCGGACTCAAACCGGACCAGACCAGCTATAAACGGATCTAACCGGACCAGACCCGCTCAAACCAGGGATGACCGGCTCAAACCTGACCAGACTGGCTTAAACCGGACCATACTGGCTCAAACAGGGTTTGACTGGCTCAAACTGGACTCAAACGGGACCAGAACAGCTCAAACCGGGTTAGACTGGCTCAAACCGGACCAGACTGGCTGAAACTGGATGAGACCGCCTCAAAACGGTTTTGACCAACTCAAACCCGTACAGACTGGCTAAAACCGGACCACACCAGCTCAAACCGGATTCAAACCAGACCAGAACGGATCAAACCGGTGTTGACCGGCTCAAACCTGACTCAAACTGGACCAGACGGGCCAAACCGGTGTTGACCAGCTCAAACTGGACTCATACCGGACCAGACCGGCTCAAACCCGTTTTGAACGGCTCACACCAGACCATACCAGCTCAAACGAATCAAATTGGACCAGACCAGCTTAAACCGGATCAAACCGTTCCAGACCGTCTCAAACTGGTGTTGTCCAGCTCAAACAGCAGTCAAACCGGACCAGAACGTCTCAGACCGGTTTTGACCGGCTCAAATCGGACCAGAGAAGCACAAACCGAATTTGACCAGCTCAAGACCGGCTCAAATCCGACCAGACCAGCTGAAACGGGACGAGACCACCTCAAACCGGTTTTGACGGACTCAAACCCGTCCAGACCGGCTAAAACCGGACCAGACCAGCTCAAACCGGTGTTGAACAGCTCAAACAGGACTCAAACCGGACCAGATCGACTCAAACCGGTTTTGAACGGCTCAAACCAGACCATTCCATCTCAAACGAATCAAACCAGACCAGACCCGCTTAAACCGGATCAAACCGGACAAGTCCGGCTAAAACCGGTTTTGACCGGCTCAAATCGGACGAGAGCAGCAACAAACCGAATTTGACCAGCTCAAACCAGACTCAAACAAGACCACACCGGCTCAAACCAGTTTTGATCGGCTCAAACCCGACCAGACTGGCTGAAACTGGACGAGACCGCCTCAAACCGGTTTTGACTGACTGAAACCCGTCCAGACCGGCTAAAACCGGACCAGACCAGCTCAAACCGGTTTTGACCGGCTCAAAGCGGACTAGACCGGCTCTAACCGGTTATGACTGGCTCAAGCTGCACTCAAACCGGACCAGATCGTCTCAAATTGGTGTTGTCCGACTCAAAATGGACTCAAACCGGACCATACCAGCTCAAACAGGTTTTGACCGGTTCAAACCAGACCAGACTGGCTCAACCAGATCAAAGCGGACCAGACAGGCTCAAACTGGATCCAACAGGACCAGAACCGCTCAAACCAGATCAAACCGGACCAGACCGGCTCAAACCTGTTGTAACCGGTTCAAACCCGACCTGACCGGCCTGAAATGGGACGAGACCCGCCTCAAACCAGTTTAAAAAACCGGGTCAAATCGGAGCAGAACAGAACAAACCAGCTTTGACCGGCTCAAACCCGAGCAGACCGTCTGAAACCGGACCAGACAGGCTCAAAACCGGTTTTGACCGCCTCTAACCCTACCAGACCAGCTAAAACCGGACCAGATCCGTTCAAACAGGACTCAAACCGGAATAGACCGTCTCAAACCAGTTTTGACGGGCTCAAATCGGACCAGAGCAGCACAAACCGATTTTGACTGGCTCAAATCTGACTCAAACTGGACCAGACCGGCTCAAACCGGTGTTGACCAGCTCAAACCGAACTCAAACCGGACCAGACAGGCTCAAACCGGTTTTGAACGGCTCAAACCCAGACCATACTGGCTCAAACGAATGAAACCGGGCCAGACCGGCTTAAAACCGGATCAAACCGGACCAGACAGGCTCAAACCAGTTTTGACCAGCTCAAATTGGACGAGAGCTGCACAAACCGAATTTGACCAGCCCAAACCAGACTCAAACAGGACCACACCGGTTCAAACCGGTTTTGACTGGCCTCAAACCCGACCAGACCAGCTGAAACTGGACTACACCACCTAAAACCGGTTTTGACAATCACAAACCGGACCAGACCGGTTCAAACCTGATCAAACCGGACCAAACCGGCTCAAACATGTTTTGACCGTATTAGACTGGCTCAAACCGGTTTTTAGCGGCTCAAATCGCGCCACACCGGCTCAAACTGGTTATGACAGGCTCCAAACGGACTCAAACCGGTTTTCACCCGGCACAAACCGGACCAGACCGCCTCAAACCTGTTTTGACCGGCTCAAACCGGACGCAAAACGTACAAGACCGGCTCAAACTGGACTCAAACCAGACTAGACCGGCTCAAATCGGTTTCGATCGGCTCAAACCGGACAAGGACCAAACCGGCTCAAACCGGACTCAAACCGGACCAGACCGGCTCAAACGGTTTTGAACGGCTCAAACCAGACCATACCCGGCTCAACCGAATCAAACCGGACCAGACTGCCTTAAACCGGATCACACCGGACCAGATCGGCTCAAACCCGTTTTGACCGGCTGAAACCCGTTTTGACTGGCTCTAACCGAACCAGACCATCTCAAACCGGACTCAAACCGGACCAGACCAGCTCAAACGGGTTTTGACCCAGTCAAATTGGACTCAAACCGGAACAGACCAGCTCAAACCTGTTTTGACCGGCTCAAATCGAACTCAAACCAGACCAGGGCCGGCTCAAACTGTTGTTCACCGGCTCAAACCTGATTCAAACCGGACCAGATCGGCTCACACCGGTGTTGACTGGCTCGAACCAGACTCAAACCCGACCAGAAGGGCTCAAACCCGACCAGACAGGCTCAAACCGGATCAAAACGGACCAGACAGGCTCAAACCGGTTTTGACCAGCTGAAACCGGACCAGAGCAGCTCACATCAGATAAAACAGAACCAGAGTGGCTCAACCAGATCAAACAGGACCAGACCGGCTTGGACCGGATCAAACCAGCCCAGACCGGCTCTTAGACCGTCTCAAACCAGTTTTGATCCGCTCAATACGAACCAGACCGGCACAAACCGGTTCAGACCGGCTCAAACCAGTTCAAACAGGAACCAGACCGGCTTAAACCGGATTAATCCATACCAGACCGGCTCAAAACGGTTTTGACCACCTCAAATCGTACCAGACAGGCACTAACCGGTTTTGACCTGGCTCAAACCGCACTCAAACTGGACCAGACTGTCTCAAACCGGTTTTGACCAGCCCGAAACCCGACCAGACCGCAGAAACCGGACCAGACCGACTCAAACCGGTTTTGAACGGCTCAAACATGACCGGATTGGCTAAAACCGCTCCAGAACCGGCTCAAACTGGTGTCGACCGGCTCAAACTGGACCAGACCGGCTCAAACTGGTTTTCACCAGCTCAAACCAGACCAGACCGGCTCAAACCGGCTAAAACTGGACCAGACCGGGTCGTACCAGGTTTGTCTGGTTCAAACCGGACTCAACCCCTACCAGACCGCCTCATACCGGCTTTGACCGGCTGAATTCGGACTCATACCAGACCAGATCGGCTCAAATCGGTTTTGACCGGAATGGCACAAACCGGATCAAACCGGACCAGTCTGGTTCAAACCGGTTTGGACCGGATCAAACCGGACCAGACTGGCTCTTAGACAATCTCAAACCAGTTTTGATCGGCTCAATACGGACCAGACCAGCTCAAACCGGACCAGACTGGCTAAAACCGGTGTTGACCGTCTGAAACCAAACCAGACTGCCTTAAAACCGGACCAGACTGGCACAAAACGGGTTTGACCTGTTCAAACAGGATTCAAACCATACCAGACCTTCTCCAACCGGGTTTGACCAGGTCATACCGGTCCAGACCCACACAAAACGGAACAAACCGGACCAGACCGGCCCTTAGACCGGCTCAAACCGGTTTTAAACCGGCTCAAACCGGACTCAAAACCCGACCAGACCGGCTCAAACCGCTGTTGACCGGTTCAAACCAGACCAGACTGGCTCAAAACCGGTGTTGACCGGCTCAAACCAGACCAGACCCGCTCAAACGGGTTTTCACCAGCTCAAACCAGATCATACCGGCTCAACCGGATCAAACCGGACCA